>NC_027753.1:16159479-16182687 GCF_000695525.1 Brassica oleracea var. oleracea | reverse complement strand
CAAACTCTATATCACTATGAATCGAAAACGTTACAAGCTTCGCACTAGTTGCGTGTTCTATGCTTTAGAGAGTATATATGTTTCTGTGTTTTACAATCTCGAGTAGAGACCTCTATTTATTCTAGACCTAATCATGTTAATCCTTGTTGCATAAGGAATAACATATGTCCTAAAACTATAAGGAATTACATTTCTTATCGGACTTAGACTAACTCATATTCTTTATGTCTTGTTTCAGGTCCAAAACCGAAGCCCATAAGCAGTCCACCAGATGGCCCAAGAGACACAAGCCTCACAAAATCAGTCGTACCAGTTGTAGTGCTCGAACTACCATGTGTCGTAGTATCTATATCCATCAGTTTTGAGATGCTCAAGTTATGTCCATATAAACCATGATCTGGCATAACACTTGTTATTTTGAGATCTCCCTCAAGCATTTGCACGACCTCTGCCATTGTTGGCCTTAGTGAAAGAGTTGAATTTGGGCAAAGGAGAGCAACTTTGATCATTCTCACTGCTTCTTCGCTTTGGAAATCACCTTCGAGGATCGGATCAATGACCTCCATTATGTCTCCTCTCTTTTCCAGTGTCAGCGCCTATAATTAATGTTAAACACGCAAAGATTCAATGTAAAACGTGAATCAACTAGCCCAAATAAAAGATCCATGGTTACCCAATTTATAAGTGGGACGTCAGCAGCACTTCCTTTCTTCTTCACAGTACTCCTCCCACTAACAATCTCCATTGCCACAATACCAAAGCTGTACACATCTGCTTTCTCTGTTAATTGACCCCTTAGTGCATACTCAGGAGCCATATATCCGCTGCATAATATAAACCAAGACTAAGCTATAATAGAAGTTCTGTTTTTTGTTTTGTAATAGACTCTCACATAGTTCCAGCAATTTTGGTGCTAATGTGACTGTGTTCTTCGTCATGGAGCCTAGCCAATCCAAAATCGGATATCTTTGCATTAAAGTCAGTGTCTAGAAGCACATTAGTGGTTTTTATGTCACGGTGAACCATCTTGATCGTAGATCCGTGGTGGAGGAACTCAAGGCCTCTTGCAATTCCAACACATATCTTTTGTCTTGTTGACCAGTTCAATTTATGGGAGCTCTTTCCTAGAATTAGAAATGTAAAGCACATAAAAAAGGATATCAGCATCAAATCACATATATATATATATGTATATACTTACACAGTACATTCTTGAAGTAGGCAAAAAAACTATTTATATAGGTATCCTAGTGATGTATTTTTTTTTTTTTTAATATCCATATATTGCATATTATTAAAAGAAAGTATGAATGCCTTTTATTTACCAAAAAGCGCAAGAGCAAGGGAGTTCTTTTCCATGTACTCGTATACGAGAAGCAACTGATTCTTCTCAACACAACATCCATAAAGCTTGACAAGGTTTGGATGATTCAGACCTGAAATCATGCCAATCTCATTAACAAATTCGCGATTTCCTTGGGATGACTCAGAAGAAAGCTGCTTGACTGCTATGATAGTTCCATTTGATAGTTCTCCCTACAATAAGTTTCTTATCAGCATGTTTTGTTCAACTGATATAACATAAAATATGTATGAGAACTTGGCATCTATATATATCATACTTTGAATACGGATCCGAAACCCCCTTCTCCAAGTTTATTAGCTTGGTCAAAATTGTTTGTTGCAGCTTGTAGTTGCCTCCAGGTAAAACAATTCGTTTGTAGACCCTGAGCTGTGGTGATCAGGTACCAAAGAAAATTCATCAGTACTTTTATGAGCATATACCAAGAAATGAATGGATTCATTATACACTTTGTAAAATCTGATACCTCTTTCTTTTGTGCTCTTGTCTTCTATGTATCTTTTTCGAGCTGCATATATCCCCAAAGCCAAGAGAAGAATTGCTACCAAGCCACCTATTGCCCCCGAAATCATGGGATAATTAGTGTGATGTTTTGTTTTCTCCACTGCAAACGAAACACTGAAGATGTGAATATCATGATTGTTACCCAGCTATATAAATGTGTTTTTAACAAAGTAGTATGTTTCTATTTCTATTTTGGACCTCCACATCGTCGCTCCTGGCCTGAAATTTTGAAAGATGGATCATATTATCGCCATGCGGCCACAACTAGCATCAATAATATGAAGTTTTCTGAAGCAATGGACAAGTGTTCTTACTGTGACACAATGAAATTGCAGAGATAAGAGGACCATAATATCCTCTGTTGGGAATGAGGGTTGTCCCTTTCCCGGCCCAATACAAGCGAATCTCTAACACATGATTGGTCACATTAACATCTTTCAATTCTTGAACTATAGGCTTCATAGTCCCATTAGCCTCCTCTTTGATGTTAAAATCTCTTAAGAACATTTTCCCTACTAGTGCAAATAAACTTCAATCTTCCACGCAACTTATTTTCAAGGACGATTAAAGAAAAAGAAGTTACGAAGTATGTTATGATGCTTCACCTGGATGTAGACATCAAATATGCGCCTACCGAGACTAATGTATAGCTCTTCTGTAAACTGAATCTCCATGAAATGGAGGTTTACATTGTAGGTTCCATTTTCCAAGCAAAATGCATAATAAACAAGAGAGAGGGCAGATATACGTGCAGTCTTATAAAGATCAGAATATTCTCCAGGTAATGTTGAATCAGTTGAAATGATGTACGTGTCATCATCGTTTCCATCATCGGTAAAGTCACCTGTGTTGCTGACTCCCCAGTTTATCGAGTGCTGATTTGTTGAGGCGGTAGTCTCAATGTTATCAGCTTGATAATTGATTTTACCCAGAGAGTTTTTTATATTCACACTTCCGCCACCACAGTTAATATGTAATGATTTTTGATCTACAATAAACAATGAGTATCATCTTTAGTAGATAAACAATACTCCAAAAAAGTTAAGTCATTCTCAGTAGAATTTACCTAAGATAGCATGGGTTACATTTAATAACCAAAAAATGGAAAATGAAAATAAACCAAGACTCTCTCTTTTAAATCCAAGTTTAAAAGAACTATATTATATACATCGTTAATTTTTTCTAAGTTAATATTTTTGTTAGATTGTATGTACTTATATTCACATAATTATATGAACAACTTTTAACAAAAAAAATTACATAATTATAATGCAATATATAGATAGTTTTTGGAGGTTGGTGCCAAGTCAGGTCACACTATAAGTTATCAATACCCAACCCTAGTTAATATTTGTTAGAAATTATTATTATTATTATTATTATTATTATTACTAGGGTCTTTGCCCGGAGCCCGGGCTACGCCCGGGTAAATTTCTTCTTATAATTTTTAATTAATTTTAGTTTGTTTATTTTTTTTATAAAAGCATGTATATATATATTATTTAAAATTGACTACCAAAAATATAAGTAATAATACGCAAGTTAATTTATTATGTTGTCCAACGAATTTGAAATGAATAAACTGAGGGGTTGATTGGTAATGGTGGTAAATGTTTTAAACATCTAATTTTTTCTAAAATTGTTTTTTTAAAAACAATCATATTTTAGCTTTTAAAATTAAAGATACAGTATAAACTATTTTTTCAAAAAATAATATATTAGTTTTCAAAATCAACTTTTCTAAAGATTTTATTTGGTGCTTTAAAAATAAATATATAGCAAAAAAATTCACAGCTTATTTTCTAAAGTAAAAACAAAAACTACAGAACAACCAATCAACCCCTCACTCTTTGTTGTTTATTTATTATTAAAATTAATGGAAAGTGATGAATAGTCAATATTCTTAAGTTTCAGCTAATCCAACTAACACAAACCAAACTAATCCAATTTTTTTTTAAACACCACCCAAAAATAAGCTTTAAATCATATAAATCGAACCATCACTCTGTAGATTTGGAAACGTTACATAAAATTTAGAGTATAATATAAGATTGGCGATGCCTTGCAAGTGTGTATAATTATGCAATGAGTATGCAAAAATATGTTAAAAAGCCAATATTATCTTAAAAACAAACTCTTGTTAGTGTGAATAGCTCGGTCGGTATATACTTTCATCTTCTCGTAATGAAAATTATGTCTCAACCTCTCTGCCACTCTTCAAGTTGAAAACTATGTTTATCTTAACTGGTCTTGATTAAAATTGCATGAAAAAAAAAACAGAGTAGACATGGTAGTCTCTTAGTGGATCTACATTTATTCTTGTAGTATCCATCTTCTCCAAGTTCTTGGTTCTTTATAAATATAATCCATTTTCCTCTGTTTAGTAGTGTACCTGAAAGTCGGTTCTCCCACAACCGCGGATCAGTACAGCATCGCCCGTAAAAGCCATTCTTGGTTGCGGCTGATCAGCTCCTTCTCCAGTCACATATGTAACACATCCTGCTGTATGTCCAGGTGTAGCACGGACCTGCACCAAAAAACAAAACCATTATCACTCGCCATACTCTCTAGTTTCTTAGTTATTGTGACATTCTTGTTTTCAAACCTCGAGGTATAAATCACCAATAGATACTCTCTCTCCATGTTCAACAAACTTATCCGCTTTAGAACCACTTGCTTTTGAGATTACGGACTTCACACCTGGGACCTTTGTCTGCATAAAAGCAGCAAACAAGGTAAACAGATCACTGAATGTTCGGTAATGTAAAGAATCATATTGAGTAAAGAGAAAAAGAGAGACCTTAAGAAGACCAGTCCCAGTGACATGATCGGCATGAACATGAGTGTTCATAGCATAGACAAGCTTCAATCCTAACTCATTGATCAGCTTCAAATCTCTATCGACAGTTTTGTCCACAGGATCAATCAACTGTTCAAACACACACATACGATTCAGACACAAAACAAAAACATGAACTGATTCAACCTACCATCTTTGCCGACAAAACAATCAGATCACATTCAAGACACATACGATTAAGACAAAACAAGAGTGAAAAAAAAAACGAACTGATCCAAGTTCCCATCTTTGCCGACAAAACACACAATTTCTGAAAACCCATATCGAAAGATTCTATCTTTATGAAAGCAAAAGAACAGAACTTACCAGAGCAGGTTTGTCCGGATGGGAAATGTCGGCGAGAAGATACGTATAAGTCGAAGACTCTTTCTCGAAGAGCTGACGGAAGAGAAGCTTCGAGGAGGAAGAGGAAGACGAACCCATCACTGATCTGATGAGTGTTGGAGTTCTGATTAGAGGACGACGGAGAACACGAGATTGCTGAAATCTAGGTTGAAGGAGGAGAAGATGCTGGAGCCGTGAGAAACGTGTCACCACCATTGTTGTTTATTTTAAGAGAGCTTTTTAAACCCCACACGAAACGAAACTGTTGACGTCAGCGTCTTGAGAGGAAAAACGGTGGGACCCTCGATGGATCAGTACTGTGCAAATGCAGTAACAAAAATAGTAATGGGATTTGATTTGATCTGAGTCATCAGGCCTTATCTTATTCTATTGGGCTTATCTATATTCATGGGCCCCATTTCGAGGAATAAACGCGTCAAGTTATTAATATTGGGTAGGGGTGGGCGTTCGGGTACCCATTTGGGCTCGGTTCGGGTCTATCTGGATTTTGGGTTTTCGGGTTCAAAGATTTCAGCCCCATTCGGATATTTCAAAATTTTGGTTTGGGTTTGGTTCGGATCTTTACGGGTTCACTTCGGGTTCGGATAACTCATTTAAATTATTTTAAAATTTTTAAAATTTTTTATATACTTTAAATTTCTCAAAATCTATAAACAAAACAATATATTACATATAAATTTGAATATCATATGTCAAAGTATCTAAAATTAACATATAAATTGGTTTGGTTTGAATATTTGGATTGAGAATCAATATATATTTTAAGTATTGTTAGTGTTTTGAGTATACTTTAGCTATTTTAGACATGTAATCTTGACCATTTGTATATATTTATAAGTATTTTGAACAACTTAAAAGTATCTTATATATTTTGATGTTCTTAATATATATTAAATCTAAAAATAATTAATATATATATGTATATAACCAATAGGTAGATATCTCATATTAGGAAGATTGTATGACAAATATAGTACCCAAAAATTGGAGAAAGACAAAAACATAGATAACCAATACACGAAAGAAAATGAAGATGCATAAGCATTATTTAAATTTTGAGTAGTGTGTTTATAGTTCTTTCTAGTCTATCTCAAGCCACACACGTCTTCTTAACCACCTCGGAAGATGAGTTGGCCGTCTTCTTCTGCGCACACCAACTGGATCTGTATCAGCATTGAACGCTGCCTCACCACTGCTCCCTCCAGTTTCCACCTTAACACGAATTGGATTGCCATCTGGCATGTCGTCCCCATCATCATCGCTCCCTATCTGTTCCAACCAGATGGTCATACATACATTCAAATGTAAATAGCGAAACATCATAATACTCATTATACTTACGTTGTCGACAACGTCAGGGACTGGGACACGGTCACGTTCATCGAGAATGAGCGTGATGGTGAATGTCTGATTGCTTTGAAGTTATATGTACTAACACTGAATTGGAAAGTGTATGTCTTTGCTTCTATATGGGTAGTAAATGGAGGCATCTTAAAGTCCTCAGGGTTTACTCCTTCAGCCTATTTGGCATAGGAAGTTTTGTAGATGTGTTAGTACTTGGTAGATGATAAACACGTAAGGAGACAGACGTGTATCTTACCAGCATTTGACCAGCTTCACTTGCTCTGAGGCTATGTAATTTCGTCACTACACCATTAAAACAAAAGGATGCACCTTCAGCAGTACCATCAGCAATGGTCGTCTCCACGCGATAGCTAAGGAAAAAGCATAACAAAGGCAAAGACAAAGTATTGACACGCATGAGTATACGTACGGAGATAAATATTTATAAACTGTAGGCGTACCGGAAAGTCCCGACAGCATGAGCATTGTCGCATCGCACAAACTCAATAGCGGAGACAGTGTGCTGCAGTTTTACTGCATTTGGAGCATGCAGCATAACACCACCCTTTGTCCATGTCAACGCGAGCAACTCTCCTGGTACATATGAAGTCAATGTCATACATCTTGGATATCAGAATCACAAACAGAGCCATACCATTAACATCTACAAATTAAGACAGCTAGTTATTTTACCTGGGATGGAGCAGTGATAATAAATAATTGAGCTCAGCTATTGTCAGAGGCTCAACCTTTGCATATGCTTTCAGCAGTGTTGCTGCCAATGGAAGATCAGTGTCTCTAGCGACCAACCTATATAAATATACAGTGTTCAGATAGCTTAAGTATATGAATGCATGAACACACATACAATAACCAATTAACTTACTCGTAGAATCAGTGTCCCCCTGCATTTGTGATATAAACTGCTTCATATATTTGGAAGGGGATAGCTATAAAACCAAAAAGGAGATCTAAAAGATACATGATTTGTTTTCCTGCAAAGAAAAGGAAGTACCTTTGAGTACAACATTTTGTCACGCTCCTTCATGTCTGCATCCTTCTTCTGGAGCTCTTTGAGCTGAGAATATAAAGCACTAACAGCTGTCTGTGGAGAGAACAACAAACCATAATCATCAGCAAGATCATACTATCAATAAAACCAATACTAAAAAAACTCCTAATGTTCAATTATACACTTAGGAAGCTGAATGCAAATTCAAATTCAAATCCAAACATTCTCACCATCACGACCAAATCCATTCTCCAATCAGATCAATTTTAATAAAATTTACTCTATGCAAATAAAGTTAGACTCCTGTACATTGCCTCCGTCATTACAATTATTTAAAAATACTTTTCTAAAGCTTTGCAGCCTCCTTTCTTCCTACTGATTGGAAAAAAAAAACAGATTGAAGGCTCTAGATAAAGAGCTACTTCTCATCATATCAACAAACCCCTATAACATCATCTTCTGGAGCTTCCACCACCGTTAACAAAGGTAAAAATGCCAACGACCCTTAGCCACCTCCATGCAGCGTCTCATCCTCCTCTTTAACCACAAATGATTTCATGGAAAATCAATTAAATCATCACAAAGACTCGTCGTTCGACGTAGACGAAAATTAAAATATATACCAAAGAACCAGAAGATATGTACTTGGATTTGAAGAAATCCATAGAAAAGATGGTTGAGCACGGGATTCATCATGAGCCGGAGGGGATCGGTGCATCCGTGTCGAAGTAGAGCACGGTGATGTGGTTGTCCTTACCTTGAACATGGAGATGAAGCGAAGGCGGAGGAGGTCGGTTCCTCCGTGTCGAATGACAATCACAATAATCAAGGGAATTTAGAAGGATGTGTTGAACCTCATTGAGCGTTAATGAAGGTGAGGAGTTGAAAGAAAAAAATTGTGTTTGCAGACAAAGTTGAGAGAGACAACGAGGTAGAAGAAGAGGCAAAGAACGAAAACCAACAAAACCCTAACTAATTAAAAGACAAAAGACGCAGAGATTGGTTAGATAACCAAATTTCTTTTATAACCAAACCAATAAAACCGAGCAACATAACTTCAATCATCATTGATTGAGAAGGAAACGAAAGAAGATGAAAGGGCTCGGAGGGAGATCGCAGTCTTGCGCGAGAGAGAAGAAGATAGGGTTACAGATGGATCGATGCGTCTCTCTCGTTTCTCTAAAGCTACGGGCTTACGGGCCAAGCATAACGAAAAAAAAATAAGCTAGCCCATCAACCCATCAAACGTGGAATAAAAAAGGTGACGTGGAAGCATGAGAAGAACCCTTATTCTCCTTTTAGTATTGTAATGATTATTATTATTATTATTATTTTGTGGCATAATGATTAATTAACATGGCTTAATGGTTACTTACAGCCCAGGCACTTGATTGGACCAGCGCATGGAAGCATCCCACTTCTGTATGACAAGATGATCAAAATATTTAGGTATTTCATATGACACAAACATTCAAACCATTTCTATATTTGTACAGTATTCAAAAGCAAGAGGACTATATTTAAATCATTCTTCTTACAAATTATCCTTCCAATTCGAGCTCTGGTATGTGTTAATGTGACTGTTTACAATATAATAAATAAACACAACATGAGGTGACATCACATATACAAGATACTAGGTTACCCCCGCAATATTGCGCGGGATAAACATTGTATATACAAATTATATTACGTATTATTTATTTTACTTTTTACTATTATAAAATGATAAAATATAAATATTTTATTAAATAATTAAAAAATCAATAAATATTATGTATATAATTAAGTTGGCGTGAACACATAAATCAAAACAATTACTTTTATCTATTTTATATGATAAAATTTTAAATTTATATTATATTAACATAAACATATCAGATTTTTAATATGATTATCTATCAAATAAAGTTTCATACTCATATGATTTTATAGTCATTTGCATTTTTTAACCATCGATAACAAAATTTTCAATATTAGACATTCAATTGTTTTAATTTATAATCATTTTAAAAAAGTCAATGAAAAATTTTCAACTGAAATACAGTATAACATCTTTAAATTAATACTCTATAAATTAATATACACTAAAAATTTCTATAAAATAATATAATTTTATAGTCTCAAATTGAGTTTTTGGTTCAATTAGTATATCGATAAATTAATATCTCTATAAATTAATAAAAACATTATGGTGGTTTTGGTGTAGTCCCAAGATTATAAATTTAGAGAGGTTTCACTGTATGTGTTTTTCAATCTTATTCAATACAAATTTAATAATTAAAATATTATGTATTTTATATAGTATATAGTTTAATTTAAGCCATATCAAAATAAATATATATTTGAATCTGAAGATCTATTAAATGAGACTTTCTATTCACATGGTCTTATCATCATTTGTATATTGTTATAAAAAATAATTTAAATCACTAATTAAAAAAATCAGTACAAGACTTTTAACATTTTCAGTAATTTATAGTCATTTTTTAAATTCAAAATATAACATATACAGAAATCTCAATTTTTACTATGTGATTGCTTCATTTATTTTAATAATATGGAACTAAATAAAATGATAGAAGATACAAAAATTGGTATTAAATATCCATTATTCAACATCATTTATTATTATATATATCTTGATTATGTTAGTATAATTTTATTGTTAATAATATAATTTTATAGAAGAATATGTATTGTTAATTTATAATTAATTTTATGGTTAGTATTATAATTTTATGGTTAGTTTAATGAAAACTATAATATATGTTTAGATGAACCAATTTATTTTTCTAAAAAATTTACGAGTTAATATAGTGAAGACACATGTCATAGTTTAAAAATTGCAATATTTTTCTTTTAATATATAAAGGATGCAGGTTGGATCCCATCTACCGAGATTTCATGTTCATACCTCTTTTCTTGGCAGCTAGATGGCAACGATAAATTGTTGTAAGAGAGATCACTGTGAAAATTCAGACAAGTAGAAAACCGAAAAGAAGAATAATTGGCAATTGGCATGAGGACAAATTTTGGAAGTCAAACAAACAAGAAAAGACTTGAAACGTACATATTAGATTCGTCGTTGTTGAGGAAAACACCAGAACTGATGTTTCCCGATAGCATATATATTGCCAGTCAAATAGCTGAAAAGACATGTCGAAACAATAATTACGAACAAGTAAAAAAACTTTTAAAATGTCATATTAAACAAAATTGCAGATTCTTTCAAAATATATTTAAACCCCGTTTTGGGTTTCAGACACTAAAAATATTTAGCACTTTAAATTATTTAATCTTGGAGAGGTATTAATACTTACGTATTTTTGGGTGCTTTTACTGCTTCAACTTCACCAGTCAACTTGTTAAACGATAAATCTCTGCGCAAACTTAAATATAATTTAGTACGAATGCAGTTGTATAGATAAGAATTCAGTATATGTTTGCACATATTAGAGAGTTTACTTTTTATCTATTCTTTCATGATTGCATGCCTCTCTTAAAAAAGGTTTTTATATGCTTAATTACACACTAGAGAAGTGATTCATAGATTTCCATGGCTATATCTAAATGAAATTATATAAAAATTAAGAGCTTATTTTATATATTTCTCTTTAAATTTATTTCAAGTTATTATAATCTAAATAAATGAAGTGAATATTGCATTTTCATAAATTTTTTATATATTATCTAATTTATAAATATCCTATGATAGAAATAAAACACATATGTATTCTAAATTTCATACATATGCAGAAAATTTCAAAAATATCATTAGTTAAAAGTTAAAACACACATTTTTATTTTATGATTAAGTTTAGGTTTAGTGATTAGAATTTATGATTTAGTATTTAAAAGGTGAATTTAGGGTAAAATTTTAGGGTTTCGAATAATCTTACTATTTTACTCTTTCATTAATATATTTATAGGAATGTTTCTCTATGTATATTATTTTGGCATAATTTATGTTGTGTGCTATCTAAGGGATTTACTTTATCTATTTTTACAATATATATTATATTTCTTATGTTTATAATAACATGAGTTTGTAAATGCGTGAATTTTTTTTTTTTTTGTGATCAACTTATACAGACTCATACTGACTATGTGAACCAAACCGGAAGATCTTGATCCATGTGAACGACCAAAGACGATTGCTTCCTGACACTGTGTGCTAGGCTATCCGCCTTTGTATTTTGCGTCTTTGGTACATAGATAATCTCTGATTGGAGGAAACTTTCTTTCAGGACCTTAATATCTTCCAAATAATTTGCAAAAACTGGTCATTCTTCTGGTTCCGAAACCATCTTCACCAATTGAGAGCAATCCGTTGCAAACGTGACCTGAAATTGACGTAAGTTTCTCATGCATTCCATTGCTCAAAGTAGTGCTTCCATCTCCGCATGAAGAGGAGAAAGACTAACCCGAACATTCCTCGCCCCTAACAGTCCATAAAATCCTTATAGAGTATTGAGTCAACCCTGTCCAGAGAAAATATCATTCTCTTTCCAGGAATCATCTGTAAAACACCATCTTCCTGGAATTGATGGTAGAGTCATAACCTCTATGTGTCGTACATTCCTCTGTTCGTTCAATATATGTGCCTCAGCCCAAAGTGTTGATTCTGTTTCTGCCAAATTAAGCGTATCCCTTGGATCAATGTCCAGATTACTAAAAACTTTATTATTTCTTCCATTCCAAATATACCATAGTATCCATGCAAACTGATGATCATCCATCTGTGGGAAAACTCTCCAGAAAAGATGATCCATGTTTGTGAAGAGCGAGCTTGTTGGAAAAATAGTTGGATTTGATGGTATCTTTGAGAGAGCCCAAACCTGAAGTGTTGGAGGACATTCAAAAAACACATGGTTTATCGATTCCTCATCGGCTCCGCACCTTGCACAACATATATCCCCATGTATCCCTCGCGTTTGCAGATTCTTCTTAACTGCTATAAATCACGTCACCAATTGTCATAGAAAATGTTTTATCTTTGGTGGACAACATATTTTCCAGCAGAATGCTTTCAATACATTAACCGTGGGTCCAAACATTAATGGTGGTTTGTCCCTGTCTGGGTAAACCCGTTCTACCTGATATCCTGATTTAACCGTATATTAATTTTTCATTGTTTGTGAAATGTCATCCTTCCCTATCTACCATCTGAGTTCTGCTCAGTGATATGCTTTCTATAATTTTCACATCATGTAGATCCACCAAAGCCCGAAGTGCCTGCGAATTCAAAGTTCGCGAAGTAGAATCAATAAGAGAATCCACTGTGAGGTCCGGGTAATAATTGTGTTGGTTTTTAATAGTTGGTCTCGGGCGAGTGGTAGGGAGCCATTGATCGTTCCATACATATATAGATGATCCTGATCCCACCATTTTGATTAGTCCTTTGCTTACCAGAGATCTAGCAGATATGATACTTCGCCAGCCATATGACGGAGAATACGAACGAATAGGTTCCAGGGGTGAGGCGTTCCTGTAATACCAGCATTTGAAAACTCGAGAAAATAATGTGTTTGACTTCTCTATCAGACGCCATAACTGTTTATCAAGCATCGCTGTATTTAAATCAGTGATGTCTTTGAAGCCCAAACCTCATTCATCCTTATTTACACATACTTTATCCCATGATTTCCAGTGCATGTCTCTTGTGCTTCCCCCTGGACTCCACCAGAATTGTGCTACCGCGGTCGTCAAGTTTTTTTGTGGTTGCTTTAGGTAAATGATAGCAAGACATCACATGATTTGGTAATGCCGTAACCACTGATTTAATGAGCGCTTCCTTTCCTCCTTTTGTGAAAAACTTAAAAGTCCAACAGTTGACCCTATTATTTAGTCGATCCTGCACAAAGCTAAAAACTTGTATCTTGGATCCCCCAAAATTTTCTGGTAAACCTAGGTAAAATCCCATTCCTCCAATATTCTGGATGCCCAAAATATCTCGTAACTCCTGTCTGGCAGATTCCTCAATCTTGTGTCCAAATTGAATCGAAGACTTATCAAAATTTATGAGTTGACCTGATACTACCTCATATTTCTTTGAGTTTCTGAGAATGGTTTGTCACTCTTCTCTTTGAGCTTTGCAAAAGAAGATGCTATCGTCCGCAAAAAGAAATTGAGATATCAATGGACAAGCTCTGGCTACCTTCATTCCCGTTAATTGTTTTCCTCTCTCTGCCTTCTTAATATTTGCAATTAAAGCCTCACTACACAGAATAAATAAATAAAGAGATAAAGGATCTCCTTGACGTAAACTCCTATGTGGAATAATGAGACCACGTGGTTGACCATTTAGTAAAACCCGATATTGAACCGATGATATGACGTGGTCTTGCCCTGATTTATGAAATGCGTGAATTCATTTTAGTATAAGTTAATAAAAATGAAATGAAGAACGGTAAGTTATGATAATTTGGTAATAAATATAAAATGATGTTGTAGTAATTGAAATAATAAACATGGCTTTAAACATAAATAATAATGTATTTAAAAATAAATTTACAGTTCTTACAGATTTAAAATCTATAGAAAAGTAAAAGTATTATATGTACTGTATATTTTATGATTATAGATGTATAATATTTATTTGTTCTTTTAGAATTGCTTATCAATTTTTTTTCCAAAAATGTTTTTCATCTTTTATTTTAGGGCAAATCTCCAAAATAGCACATTTCTAAGTTTATATCACAAAAATAGCACTCAAAAACTAAAATGACCAAAATAGCATTTTATCTTTTGAAAATTTCAATGTTTTTATTTTTCAAAATTTGAAATCTTATCCCCAAAACCTCATTTCTCAACTCTAAACCCTAAACCCTAAACCCTAAATCTTAAACCCCACCCTTTAACTCTAAACCCTAAGTTTGTGACTTTTGATAAAACATTAAGTGCTATTTTTGTGACTTTTGACCTTGAGAGCTAGTTTGGGAACAAAAACTTGATTTAGTGCTATTTTTGTCTTTTTCTCTTTATTTTATCCTTCTTTATTGATCTTACATAGTATATGGATGCTGCAATATAAATGTCTTGAGAAGTTTCTAGGAGGATTGGGATTTCAAGATTTGGAAGAGTTTAATCAAAGCTAATTTGTCTAACAAGTGTGAAGATACCTAACTTTATCAGATGGTTTGTGTACACGAGTTGTTAAATTTGTTACTATCCTATCGATTTTGGAGGCCAAACTGGGATCTCGGTTTGCGTAACGTAGTGATTTGTTTGGACAAGAGCTGCTTATTAAAGGATTGAGAATCTCTATTAGTTCAGGTGAAAGAACTATAATGTATGGATGGACTGGTTGTTGTTTAAGGGAATTTATCATACGCCATTGTGGAAGCCTATTATTTCCAAACTTGATCTAGGGGTAAGTGATCTGAAGAACCAAAAATAAAAACTTTGGAGGGGAATTGGAAATTTGAGGTGACTCCAAGGTCAGGTAATAGGTGTGCTTTCTTTGATTGCAAATAGTGTCTTGAATGAGTTGTGCCTCAAATTATATGCGGCGGGTGGATCACCGAGATGGATGAAGGACTTGATTATGGCTAAAAACCTCACTTTCAGAAATGTGGGAATAGTGTTTTGAGAGTTGGCATGTGGGGTTATGGTTGTTTAGAGCCTTATTTTTGTCTGAAAATGAATTATGTATGTGGTTTTGCTACCATTCCCGCATGTGTAAAGGGTATAAGAGCATGCCCAACGCTAATATCTAACATGATATCTAGCTATTAAAATTAAAAAAGAGGAAAGAGAGAGTGAATTTCTGAGAACCGGTTCTGTTTTGAGTACTTTTCAGATCTCCATTAGATACCCTTTCATCACTTGTTATATATTGAGAGGCTAAATATAATTATTTTCATCATGTAATTTATCTTTATCAAAATATTACTATTTGGTTTATGAGATACTCTAAATCACATCTCAACCGATGGTGTTGCTCTAAGGATGCTGGTTTTTTGGTCTTTCGGTATCTGTTTGATTTTCACAGAGCAATGCTCTTTCAGTGTTGAGAAATAATATTGTTGACCTAAGCTTGAAGATATCTTGAGTAACCAGTTATTCTAATCCTACTAATTTATAGTTTTTAAAAGGACTATGATTAGGTAAACTATTTAATAGTTATCTAAATATATGTTTCCTATGAGTTTAGAAGTTTCTGTCAATTATATAAGGAGATGTCAAGATGTGGCATAACTTAAGAGATATGAGAGATTGAGAAGTTTTAGTTTTTAAGTTAGTTTTCTAAAGCAGTAAAGGTGTGCATGTTTTGTTTTTAATCTAAAAGGTTTAATTCAATAATTGGTATCAGAGCACTATTGAATTAAGCATCCTCAGTGATGCAAAACGTTAAACAAGTACAACAAACCCTAAATCGAGAGAAGTTGTGTTTTTGTGTGAAGACAAAACATGAACGATATAGTTATAGCAACAAACAAGGCAAAGGAGAATGGTCATTCGTCTATACAATGTCTGATGCTCACTACAACTAATTACACGGTATGGGAGATGACAATGAAAGTAGCACTCAAGGTGCATAAAGTATGGGGGACTATAGATCCAGGAACAAATGATGGCGATAAGAATGATATGGCTTGAGCCCTCCTGTTTCAATCTATACCAGAGTCATTAATACTACATGTCGGGAATACTGAAACTTTAAAGGCAGTGTGGAAGCAATAAAAGCAAGACATGTAAGTGCTGACAGGGTAAAAGAAGCAAGGCTACAACCCTAATGGGTGACTTTAATTAATAGAATAAAGATGAAAGAAATGGACACCATCGATGAATTTGTTGGTAAACTTTCAGAATTATCCAATCAGCTTCCTTGGGAGAAAATATCAAAGAATCAAAACTCATAAAGAAGTTTCTTAAGAGCTGCATACATATCCTTGCGGCTCTTAAACAAGACCTCGATCTTAAGATAACAAGCTTGGAAGATATTGTAGGAAGATTGAAAGTATATGATGAGAGAATATACGATGAAGACGATCAAAGCGAACTTATTGTATGCTATTACGGACACATCCTCTTATCAAGAAAGCTATGTATCAGGTAGAGGATGAGGTCATGGTGGATGCTTTCATAGCAGAGGAAGATGACGTGGACCCTAGGCAACCAACAGAACGGAAGCTATAGACAATCAATGGATAAAAGCGAAGTAATGTGTTATCGATGTGACAAAACAGGCCATTATGCGTCCGTTTGTCCTAATATATTGCTTAAACTACAAGAGACACAAAAGCATGAAGATGAAGACACACAAGAAGTTGAAGAATTGATGATTCACGAGGTGGTGTATCTCAATGAAAAGAACGTAAAGCCAAGCAAATTTGATACACACACAAATGGAGACAATGTGTGGTGCTTAGACAATGGAGCCAGTAATCACATGATTGGAAATTGTTCCTATTTTTCTAAGATTGATGAGAATGTCACGGGAAAAGTAAGGTTTGTAGATGATTCTCGTATAAATATAAAAGGAAAAGGCTCGATTTTCTTCATAAGCAAGGATTGCAAAAGAATGATATTGGCCAATGTATACTTCATGCCCGATCTAAGAAGCAAATATCATAAGTCCCGGACAAGCTACATAGTCTGGATACAACATTAGAATGAGAGAACATTATCTGACTCTGTATGATCGAGATGGCAATCTGTTGGTGAAAACAAATAGGTCCAAAAATTGTCTATACAAAGTAATCATGGAAGTTGAGAATACTAGGTGCCTACAGCTCATTAAATTTGGTGATTCAGCGAAGTGGCATGCAAGTCTAGGGCATGTCGGACGGATAAAGAAATAGTCACTAGCATACCAAAATGTATGTTAAAAAGGAAACATGTGCTTCATGCTTGCTAGGAAAGCAAACAAGGCAAGTTTTTCCTCACCAACTTCATATTGTGCCACACGTATACTTGAGCTCATATATGGAGATCTTTGTGGACCAATTTCACCCCCAACAGTGTCGCATAACAGGTACATATTTGTATTGATTGAGGACCATTCAAACTATATGTGGTTCATCCTATTGAAAGAAAAAAGTGAAGCCTTCAATAAATTTAAGAAGTTCAAGGTCCTTGTTGAGTAAGAAACGGGAGCTACCACCAAAACCTTTCGAACAGACATGGGTGATGAGTTTATATCTCTCAGGAGTCTCAAGTGTTCTTCGTTGAGAGACAAAACAAAACACTAATGGAAATGACTAGAAATATCATGAAACATATGTGCATACCAAACTATCTTATATTAAATATTATTTTAAATACAACTAGATCTCGATCCGCGCAACTGTGCGGGTTTTTGTTTTCATTTAATTTTATATAAATATTTTGTTTTCAATTCTAAATTGGTATATATTATAATATATATGTGTCTATCAATTTTTAAAACATAATAAGTTTACGGTATATTTTTTTCATTGAATAGATTGTTTCAAACTTTCACATGTATTTGTATCTTCTTCTATATACATATTTTCGGATTATTATTTCATTATTAAAATCGTAACTATATATATAAAGATTAGTAAAATATTGTTTTATTGTCATATTCAAAGACATTGTAACATTTCACAAATTTATAAAGTTTTTTAAAAATTAAACTTTTTGCTTCATAGATTTATATTATAGAGTAAATAATTAAACATTTAGTTTTTGTTTAATTTTTAAAATAAACTATATAGTTTAAAATTTGTTTTCATTGGTTTAAAGTAGTAAAGATTAATCATTGTTAGATAATATGATTTTTTTATTTTAAAAAAAATCTTTATAATTTTTAAAGTTAGCATCGACAAATATTTAAATATTTAACATATGGAGGTATAGTATTACAACATTAAATTATATTTATTTAATTTATACTATCTATAAATCCAATGGATCATCTATTGTTTAAATCAAATTATTGATAGCCCAATAAAAATTTCTGGTAGACCCAAAATTTAAATGATAAGATTAGAAATTAAATGTAACATGACTTTCCAGGAATAGATCCATTAGGTCAATTTCTTAAAAAAATCACACATGAATCAAGGTTGTGACTTCTGTTTTAATATATAAGATATAATACTTTTTAATTTTTGATGATATAGACACCTTAGATTAAGAAAAGACTCCCTAAACTGAACAATCAGAGAGCTTGTGATCAAGTGGTAAAGGGAAGGGCTTGGGATATCAACAAATTTCAGGTTCGATCCACCTGTCATGCGAAACTAAGTCACATGTTATCTGGACACCCTACATGAATATAAGTTCTTGCTTTCGGCTCATTTGAATACCTGAAGAAAGGGTATATCCATGGGCTGCACTTCCCATTGGGATTAGTCTGGACCCTTCCATATGCTCGGGATACCCAGGTTAATCAATAAAAAAACTTATAGTATAAATGGTTTATGGGTTATCTATTTATAATAGTTGATTAATTTTTAGTTGGAATAAAAGTTTATGATTCCTAAAAGACCAAATACAACTTACAAAGTGTTTAAATCTGTCTTATTCCAGATGTAAGAAGGGATAGAACCAGACAAACTCACATTCCTCAAGATCCTAAAACAAAAACAAAAATATTAGTTTGAACAAAGGAATATAAATAAAATATAGTCTCGAAGAACAAAAATATTCAGCGGAAGATACACACAGGTTTTTAATGGCGTTGCTCGATATATATGGAAAGGAGTTTATCCAAGCCGTATCACTAATACTCCTGTGCAAAAATATAACAACTAAAAGCCATCAGTCTCATTTCGAAGGTCCTTTTGCTAATCTATTAATGGTAGTTAGTTACAGTTCAGTAAGATTTTCTAGGCGGGCCACTTCATCAGGAATAGGTCCGTTCAGTCCACTAGCATATAGATGTCTGCTGACCAATGACCATAACCGACACACATTAGTAGATGGTAACAAAATGACATATACAATTAGTGATGACGGACGAGATCAAGCTTACAGTTTTCTGAGCCGAGACCAGTTGCCTATAAATTCTGGGATGACTCCGGTAAAATCATTATCACATACCCTACTGCAATGAAACAATGAGAACAGACAAATTAGTTTAGAGCTTTATATAGTTTTATCTTCTCGAATTGTTTTAATAGATTTTCTTGACTATCTTCAAAAATAGTCTGGGATGATGCCACTAAGAGCATCTCATTTTTGGAATAAACTAATCTCTAATAACATTCCAAATCTCATCTCAAATAAAGTAATAAATAATATTAGTCCTACATTAATCTGGAGTGAATTATTCCTATTTACAGAAAATAATTATTAGTTTATTAAAAGTTTAAAATACAACAATAAATATATGACATTAAAATAATAAGGTAACAAAAGGTAAAATGGAAAATACTTAATAACAAAACGAAATACATTTTTGTTTAAGCGTCATCATCATCATTATATGTACGTTGTGTTAAATTTATTTTGAGTTTTTCTCTTAAAAATACTTATAACAAAACGTAACAAAGCATGTACATATTTAATTTAAAAACTAGATTTTGATCTGCGCAATCGCGCGGGTGTTTGTTTTCACTTTTCTATACATAAATTATTGTTTTTAAACATTAGTGGTATATATTTTTAACGTTAATCATATACTTAAATGTTTATATAACTATTTCAAATACAATAATTTTATAATTTACATGTTATAATTAATCAATTGTTTAAAACCGTATGTATTTTCTCTTCTTATTATATATTTATCTTATTTTATTTGCATTTAGTTATTACGAAAATAAATATATTCATGAGAAAACATATTTGAAAATTATTTTGAATTTATTTATGCTAAATTCTTACCCGTGTTTCAAAGATGTATTTCTTTTTATTAATATTTTTTATGCTTATTCATTTTAGATAATATATTATTGTATATACAAAAGTATAAGATATGTTAATTTTTAGATATGTATTATATGGTTTGCAAATTTTAAGCCGTTCTATCATCATATTATATTATTAATCCGCGCGGTTATGAAAATAAAATTTATCAATTTATCAATTGAATATACTTTTATCATATTTATTTAAGTATAATAATTATATTTTAACATGATCATGACTATAAAGTAAATAAAATAAGATATAATTTATTTATTTTTCATTTTATAAACGATAACTTAAAATACATTAAATTATTGTTAAAATATTTTTACACAGATTTATTAGAATTTTTAAAATATAATATATAAATATATATTATATTTAAAATGAAAACATATTATGATTAAAGTAGTTACAAAGATTTTATATTATAAGCTTTAAAGAAATACATGTTAATTTTTATACATGTATTATATAGTTTGCTAATGTTAACCCATCTTACCAACGTATCTTATATATTAAAACAGAAGTCACCTTGATTCATGTGTGATTTTTTTAAAAATGGACCTAATAGACCTATTCCTAGAAAGTCATGTTACATTTAGTCTCTAATCTTATCATTTAAATTTTGGTCCTACCAGAAATTTTTATTGGGTTATCAATAATTGGATTTAAAGAATAGATGAGTCATTGGATTTATAGATAGTATAAATTAAATAGATATAATTTAATGTTGTAATACTATACCTCCATATGTTAAATATTTAAATATTTGTCGAAGTTAACTTTTAAAACTATAATGCTTTTTTTAAATAACAAAAAATCATATTATCTAACAATGATTAATTTTTACTACCTTAAATCAATGAAATTTTTTTTAAACTATATAGCTTATTTTAAAAATTAAACAAAAACTAAATATTTTACTATTTACTTGATAATATAAATCTATGAAGCGAAAAATTTAATTTTTTAAAAAATTTCTGAATTTGTGAAATGTTACAATATCTTTGAATATGACAATAAAACAATATTTTACTAATCTTTATATATATAGTTACGATTTTAATAGTGTAATAATAATCCGAAAATATATATATAGAAGAAGATACAAATACATGTGAAAGTTTAAAACAATCTATTCATTTAAAAAATATACCGTAAACTTATTATACTTTAAAAATTGATAAACAAATATATTACAATATATACCAATTTAGAATTGAAAACAAAATATTTATATAAAAATAAATGAAAACAAAAATCCGCGCGGTTGCGCGGATCGAGATCTAGTTAATTTTATTTTTGAACATAAATATTTTATATTTACGAAAATAAAATATATAAAATATATAAATTTAATACTATTTTATTATATTTAGCTCAGTACAATAATTTTCTTTTAATATGATTGATTATGATTATATAATATATAAAATATTGCAGAATTTTTTATTTTTCATTTTATAAACGATTAATGAATTTATTAATGTATAATAATATTTCAAACTAATTTCCAAATTAGTGAAAATATTTAAATATAATTTCAAAAATGAAGATCTTGTAAAAATCTTTTCAAACAGATTTGTTAGAATTTTAAGTTATGATTAAAGTATTTTAAAGATTCTATATATTATTAGTCTTAATAAAATACATTTAAAAAGATTTCTAAGTGATGGTCCAAATTAAAAAAAAATCACACATGATATTTTAATATATAAGATATATAAGATTCAATACGTTCCAGTCCAATATATATCTCTAATATGTATTTGTTCACAGAACGACAACTTCTTCGAACTTTCTGGCAAAATATCACCTTGTACTACACGTCCAAATAAAGAAAAGCACTTCTAGTTAAAAAGGTGAAAAGGATTTTGAAAAATTCCAATGTAAAAACAATCTGATTCAAAGTATAGTAACATTAACGTACACGTCTTCAAGGTTTACTAGTCTATCGAGACTGCTAGGAAGGCTTCCCGTAAAATAATTGGACGCAAGATGCCTGCAAAACCAACCCGATTTCTTTCCGTGAAATCAAATATTATTTTGGTTATAAAAAATCTTAGACGCAAATTAAAGGGTCTTACAATGTGGTTAGGCTGGTCACATCACCGAGCTCATCAGGAATGGTGCCGGAGAACTGGTTTGCTTCAACAGATCTGAGAATTTTATAGCATTAGGTGTAGCTAAAACTAAAAGGAACACATTGAAACGTACAAGTATATCAGATTCTTGAAGTTTTCCAACCCACGTGGTAAATTCCCAGTCAAACGATTAGCGCAGACCGAGCTGCAGAAAAAAAAAGAAAGCTATTATAAAGAACAAGTGTATGAGCTACAAAATAAAAGGTATGTTTTCTTTGGCACTGAAAGAGCTAACATTGAAGTGAGGTATTGCAATGAAGCCCACTCCATTGGAATTGTACCCGAGAGGTAGTTTAGGCACAGGTCGCTGCATGCAAAGAAGAGCATATAATCGCTTAGTCTCTCCCCTCGCATATTTTGTTACAGGCTTAAAACATTTTCACCTCTGAAGCTCAAGCTCGAAGTATCTTTCAATGATTGAGTTTGGAAGAATTAAAATGAACGCATAAGTTAAATATTTACATTATTGTTGTAAAGCTTCTGAAAAAATTCTATCCAAATAACAGCACATAAGAGTGATTTGGTTTTCACATGTTCTTTGAAATTTCTATAAAATGACTGTTCCATGGAAATCTACATAACATCAACACTAACATTTAATGGAACTAATAAATCAATATAAACGAATAACTCTAAAATTTAAAGTATTTTGAAAATTTAATTATGCTAGATCCAATAATACATATACTTTTTGAAAATGTTTATTTTGAAAAACTTTATTTATTAGCACTATAAAATAATAAAATATTCATATTATGTTTCGGTTAAATTCTTGGTTTAATATTCAACAACCCCCCCCCCCCCC
>NC_027753.1:16147161-16159314 GCF_000695525.1 Brassica oleracea var. oleracea | reverse complement strand
CCCCCCCCCAGTTTAACTCAAAGCTTCAGAAAGCAGGGGAGTTCGATTTCGAACTAAATTGGGTTTTGAACTAAATTGGGTTTTATTGTTTGATATAAAACAATTAAAAATCAAAAGATTCAATATAAAAGAGTCCATGATCCAGTAAACCATCTTTACATCTTTTGGAGATATCGGAGCTTGGCCAACTGGGGTGGAAGTTTCCCTGGAAGACTAAGGGTCTTGAGTTCTCTGTATTTGTCAAATTATAAAAAATATTTAAACTGAGAAAAAATATTGAGCTCTAAAGAGTAGAAGAGACAGGATAACACTCACATGACTTTAATATGACAAGTCATGTTGTTGTTGAAGCTACAGTCACAGACAATGCTGTTATTTTTAGCGGAATTCAATAAAACGTCCTGTTTTTCTTGTATGATCATTAAAGTTCGTATGTTGCAAGGATCTTCAGCACTCAAGTTCAATCTTTTGATACCAAGTGTAGTAGCTATCTCCTTTAGTGCGTTCACTGCATTAGTATATGAAAAACATTGGTTATATATAAAACATACATAAATTGACTGGCGGTTTTTCTCATACATTCATCTGGGTGAAGAGATTGCGAAGCGGCCGATGTTGATAGAGTTGTGAGGAAGCATGTAATGATGACGAATAAGAGAATAAAAATCGAGAAGATGATCGACATCTCGTTGATTCTTTGAGTGTATTTGGTTGGTTAATCACACTGTTCTCATTAGCACGCGGTTCATTAGTTACTTATATAATATATATAATATTGTTATTGATATTTGTGTATAGGTTTTATTGGGTTGGTTGTGTAGAGAAAGTAGAGACGTAAATGTTGATGTCAGAAGTTTCAGTGCTGAATAGGGAGATTCATGAATGCTTGATGTGTCATGTCTCCTTCTGTGTTCGTTTGGGCTCAGACAACGCTGCAGGTACGACTACTATATCCCTTTCAAAAAAGATAGATGTTTTAGAAAAACAATTGTTTTATAAAAATAGAAATTTTGTATTTTTTATGCAAAAATTATAAATTTCAAAAAAATTAATTGATTTTATTGTATTACTATTAATTAAAAGATATTGAAAATTAAAAAAATGCAGAAAGCGATACGTCTACTAATAATATCAATCTCAATTAATTCATAAAGACATGTCTTTTCATTTTAATTTTGCTCATGACTGTTTAAGGTACATTTTCATTTATATCCGTTTAAGGTACCTTTTCGTTTATAACTGGTTTTATTTTTAAATTGCATTTTTTTTTATGTTTTTCAACATATATTATGTTCTTTTGTTTATTATCACTTTTGACTTGAAAATTTTCATCTTTATCTTATGTCTTTTTAAGTCTATATATTTTATCATTTCGTTTATAATTACTTTGTTTTTAAATTGTATTTTTTTTTATTTTCACATATATAATGTTCTATCGGAGATTTAAGTGAATCGGTGTAACCATTTAAATAAATCATTGCAATTGTTTAGATGAACATTTACAACTGTTTAATTGAACTATTACGACCTTTCATGATTAACCATTGTAAGTTTTGGTGTTCAATCATTGCAACATTTAGTTACAAACCATTGTAATTCGATTAACCATTGCAATATTTTGTAGTTAACCATTGCAATCTTTGGTCTCTACATATAGTAGTTGTGAGCAATGAAAAAATCAAACAACAAAAAAATACCGGAACAAAGAAAAAATTAGATAAAAAGGAGAAAGATTCACTACTCCAAAAGATCATAAAATATTTTTGGAGAAACACATATAAAACTTGGAAACTTTGTTTATATCTTTTGTATATTTTCTTAAAAGAAAAGGTAGATTTATTTGTCTTATCCTACAAAAATATTTCATCAAACTCAAGACTTGACAATGGTCAAAATATTTTTTAGCAAAAATCTTTAATCTTCAAATGCTAATCAATTATGGTGCAGAAATGCATGTGTGGCAAAAGGATTTATTAGAAGGAGATGAAGAGGGGCAAGATACAATTAAAAGACATCAATTTGGGACACACCAAATCAATTGGTATTTATCAATCATATTATTAATTTACTGGAAAGTTACAAATTCATTACAATTATGAAATTCATATTGAAAAATGAAAATAATCTCGTAAAGACATAGAGTTCCAGCAAAAGAAATCGGTGAAATTTTTTAAAACAAACTCGTGGTTCATTTCCGAATGATAATTAATAATGGTGTTTTATTATTTTCTAATACAACAAATTTCCATTTCTATAATCGTTAACAAATTATATTTCTTCAACCTTAAAAAGTTTATAAACATTGAAAAAGTTGGTGTTTATGAATATAATAAAAATGGCATTATTAAAATGATTCTTAAGATCAGTTACAAAAAATGATTCTTAAGATACATAAAGTATCTATCTATAAATATAAAGTTGATTTTTTCCCTTCTTCTGACAAGTGGCAGAGGGGTTTTTCGACACTTGTCATCCATGTATTTTTTTTACATTTTAGGTCTTTTTTTCTTTTAGATTATTGTAATTTAGCCAAATACTTTCTAATTATGCACCATCTAATCCTTTTCGCACTAACTATTATCGTACGAAGTTTGATAATCTATTTTATCTAATCTATTAAAACAGAGCCGTATTTGAATTTTACCTTGGCATGTTTTTTTTGGACTTCTTAGACATGTTGTGACTAAATATAAATACATGTTTCAATTTATAAACCAATATATTAATAACATCTCTTTTATTAAAATAAAAACATAACATTCTCTAAACCTTTCATTAGGAATAACATTATGTATAGTTGACAATTGAAATCTAATTCATATTCGACTACAACAAACCCTAATCCAAATAGACCACAGTAGAATGGAATTAAATAAATTGGAGAAGTCTGTGGTGACGAACCCAGACTACCCTTCTCTGCAATTCCAACATGTAGTTTTGTGTTCCAACGATTATTGAATTCTTTTTTCTCTTATGGGTTTGATCTGTTCATAAAAAGAAAGTGTGAAACCTAATTCGACACAGATTTTGTATCTGTGGGATAATGATGGAGATTCGGAGAAAGAGGTGGAGCATTAACGTATTCTAATTTCGGTGTTAGGCATGGGGAGTTCGTCCGAAGCTTCAGGAAGATAGGTCATCACTTTCTCCTTATCAACTTCATATTCTTCTTTCTTATACACTAAAAACGACAAAAGAAATCATTGAGATACTGCAGTTTGAGAAGCATCAGGATAGACCGACTTGATAAGAACGATATTGACTCGGATAAGCTCTAGCCCATGTATCAGCAGCACTGCACACAAGCCATCACTCTCTTTTGGCTCAGGATCTCAACTCTTCTCATTCGGCCATTTTAGAAGCTACTCCATGTCAGCTCTTCCGGCTTCGAACACTGCACCAGTTACTGGACCCATAAAAACCCAAAGCTCTAAACCATCATTTGATCATGAAGATTAGGACAATTACTCAGGTCAAAACATTACGAAATGGTCAGAAGTCTGGGACATAAGAGCTCTTATCTTTTTGAGGTGTCCCATTGGAGCGGGATATATTCTAAGTTCGTCGTGGACTTGAAGGCATCTGCATTCCTGATAGAAGATGGAGGAGGAAACTTGAAATCATTCAGCCTATTGATTTCAATTTTTTGCAGCTTATTGTAATACAGATGATCTTCTTTGCATTCAGATAAAGGTGTGTCTCTGCAGCGCTGTTATGCATTGGTGTTACTGTGGTTTATTAATTTATGGACTTAATTTTAGATTTAATTTTTTGATTGGCAGAATGTTGCTCCTACACACACTCCAAATATTATAATAAACATCAACGCCATAAAAATTGTTTTCGAAGACAAGGCAGGGAAGAGTGCTTCTCCTTCTTTCAGTGGCAATTGCATGTATTGAAGCTGGAAACGAGCACAATTTGCCGAATTTAACTCTTAGTTTAGTTTGAACAACCGGTAGGTTTCAGAAGTCAATCAATAATGTGAAGTAATAAAAAATATCTCCCGTAGTATGTAGCACTGAGTACTTGGGTAGTAAACATTAACGATGGGAAGTAATAGTTCTTTTTTTCTATTTCTAATGAGTTAGATCACCTTGGACCATCGTTAACCCCAGTCTCTCAACTGGGATTTTTACCTTTGGTTAAGACGGTTCTTAGTTTTTCTTAGATTTTAACTAAGAAAAGCTAAAAACCGTCTCTTAAATAAGAGATATAAGAGCCGTCTCTTACCCGAAAAATGTAAAAAATCAAAAACAAATGTCAAATCATGAGTTAAAAACCCCGGCTAAGAGACCGGGGTTAATCATGCCCTTATGGTACTTTTTTTGTCAACAATTACTGTACTTTAAACATAATTATTTTGATATAAATTCTCTATAAGTTATATTAACTGCCAAAAAAATAACTTGCAGTTAAGTGTGGTGTAAAATCAAAATTTAAATTGAATGGCCACCACAACAAATCAACACAACTATTATTTACAAAATATAACAAACATAATTTACTTTTTCATAAGGAAACAAATCTTTATAAATGAAAAACACTTGTGGGCTCGCGGGTCCGACCATAGAATTTTTCCCCCATATATACCTTGCATATATATTTCATAAATATTTATCTTACATGATTTTATTAATTTTAAATTAAGATTTGAATCAAAGATTAAGATATATTCTTCCTACAAACATATTAAAAATATAAGTAAGTAATTTCAACAACTACCAATATATAGCTATTTATTACCAAAATATAGCTACCTAATCCTTATTAAAATTAAAATATTTTCTATTTCAAAATGATATTGATATTTCTGATTATAATTGTTGAATATACAACTTATCTTTGTCACATAAAGATATAAAATTAGCATATGTTTTTTGACGTGATATATAACTTTGAGATATACTGCATATTTAAAATATAAAGACATTCATTAAAAAAAAAAAAAAAAATGTAACCGAAAATTTAACAACCAAATGAAGATAAAAAATTGCATATCCATATTCAGACCCACGCCATTTGAATTGAATTCGAAAATTATTCAAAAATCTTTCGGGTGCCTAATATTATTATTGGAACCAGACCAAAATAACTAAACCCAAATTCATAAATAACCAAACGGTTCTATATTTCTTGAACCGAACACAAAAAGCCACAACTGATCGGAACCAAACTGAAAACCAAAAAATACAATCTAGAAGTAAGCTGAAAACTGAATTCTGTGTATAAACATATTAGTGAACAAACATGTATATTAGTGAATTTGTTAACAAAAATTACTCCGCGCTTTGAAAGCGCGGGTTACTATCCTAGTTTATTATAGTAATTTAATGTGTTTTCTTAATATGTGTGAAAATGCTAGAAAGTTTATCTTTGTGAAACGGATGGAGTATTATTCAATTGGTTTTTATGCATTTGTTGTATAGCATATTCTTTAAATGCTTCAGTTTTGATAAAAAAAAATCTTTAAATCTTTAATTTATTGTTGTTAAGTTAGTTATAAAAATTAGAAGTTTGTTTACTCAATTCCTTATATCGGTATATCTAAAGAGATGACGACATTCTCAACGAATTACTAGTATCAAGTGTATACAACTTCGGTACATAACAGTCGTAGTGTTTTTCTATTCACCTAAAGTAAACATAACAATAAGGTAAAGACTTAAGTTTATTGTCACTATGAGTATGTAGGAGATGAAACACCCAAACCCAAGAAAAAAAAACTTTAGACTCTTGACCAAATCTTCTTTTCTTCTTATGCAGATTCTCCTTTTATCTCTTCATGTTTCTTGCCTGTCTCTCTAATCTCTAATTTATGTGTTAAACTGCCAATAATTAGGTTATTAAGCTTATATAGTATCTCTTTTAAACCTTGGGCTTAAAAACAATGAGGTAAAATTGGCCTTGTGCAACACCAGTTGATCGATCCACAAACTGGATCGATCGATCCAACCTTTGAGTTGTCCGAGGAGTAATCCGTCAAGTGCTTTGAATCTCTCGGTGAAATCATCTTTGATCGATCGATCCATCAACCTTGATCGATCGATCTAGCGAGACCATTGCCCATATTGAACAAATCTCCACTTTCGGTGTTGGTCACTTGTGCTTGCGACTCCTTGTAGATGATTTTTCATATCCTCCATCACTGTCTCTCTATTGAATAATCCGTGCAAACCTTCCAGCTTCATCACCTGAAAATAACCACGTCACCTTTAAAATCTCTAAAATTAATGATTTTCTGTGGTACATGAAAACTTTCCATAAGAGCAAAAATTTAAATGTATTATTACCTGTTTTATTAATATGTTTTTAATTTTTCTTTTATTGATTTAAGTGTTTGGTTGTCTGAGTTTGAGTTTGAATAGTTAAGGGGTTATAATGTGAAAACAACAACTGCCATCCCGTCATATAAGGGACCATGTGTCCGACTCTTTATCGTAGTCATTACGCTCAATCCAACTCTCACTGCAGCTAATATCAGCCGTTCAAGTTAAAGATATATGAGTTAAGGGGTTATAATGTGAAAACAACAACTGCCATCCCGTCATATAAGGGACCATGTGTCCGACTCTTTATCGTAGTCATTACGCTCAATCCAACTCTCACTGCAGTTAATATCAGCCGTTCAAGTTAAAGATATATGAGCTAATCTGATAAACCATAAGTCCATGTTTTTTTCACTGATCCATAAGTCCATGTTACGTCTACTGTTATGTCCATTTTATATATGATTTAAATACTTTTAATAAGATCTCTATTTGGAACGTCTTAAGCGTTTCTCAACTGCACCAAATGGACTTTGGTTCATGATAGGTGATTTTAGTAAAATAACTGATCATAGAGAAAAAGAGGGAGGCATGAGGCGTTCATATAGCTCTTTCTTACCTTTCAAGCAGATGCTGAGTGATTATGGCATGCTGAAATTCTCATTTACTGGGAATATGCTTTCTTGGGTTGGGAAAAGATCAGGAGGGACAACTGTTAGATGTCGATTGGATAGATCAGTGGAGAATACGGATTGGCATGAAAAGTTTCCTGATACAGCTATTATGTACCTCAGGCTTTGGGGCTCAGATCATCGTCCGGTCCTAGCGGATATTCACACAAAACCACTGAAGAAAAAAAAAGAAATTCAAATTTGATAAACGTTGGTTGGATAATGAATAACTAAGGCAAGTCATTCTAGAAGGATAGAAGTCAGAGGATCTGCTTCCTGAAGCGAATATAATGGAACATATTGCTAGTTGTCAAAAATCTTTGACCCAATGGAGGAGACAAAACAATGTGAATTCAGAAAAGCTAAGAAAAAGGTGGAAGGTCTATATTCGAATGATGATGCTACTTCCGAGGAAATAGCAAATGCTCTAAAGGAACTATCTACTACTCTTAATGCATAAGAGATGTTTTGGAGACAAAAAAGTAGGGTTCCTAGTTGGCGGTAGGAACTCAAAATACTTTTATGCGCTAGTGAAGCAAAGAAGAGCAAGGAATATGATCACACAACTCCTAGATGAAAATGGAAATGTGGTGGAGGATGAGGAAGGACTAGTAGCCATTGCTACTAGCTATTTTAGGCAAATATTTGAGTTTTCCAACCCTGAGGACATAGCTGATGCGCTAGCAGAGGTCTCGACAACGATTACTGGGACAATAAATGAGGATATTACAACACCAATAACTGAATGGGAGGTTAAATTAGCACTTTTCGCGATGCACCCAGAAAAAGGCCATGGGCCAGATTGAATGACAGCCCTCTTTTACCAGAAATTTTGGGATATTGTCAAAGAAACTTAACTCGTATGGTTAATCAATTTCTTTTTGAAGGAACAATGGTGCATGGCCTAAATGATACCAATATCTGCCTAATCCCTAAGACGACTAAGCCCAATGAGATGTCAAAGTTTAGGCCTATCAGTCTATGCAATGTCAGCTATAAAATAATATCTAAGATCTTATGCCAAAGATTAAAGAAGATTCTTCCACAACGGATATCTGAAACCCAGTAAGCTTTTGTTGCTGGAAGACAGATCCCAGATAATATTATAATAGCTCAGGAGATGCTCCATGCGCTGAGAACCAAGCTAGGTGGAAGAGTTAAGAGAAATGGCTATAAAAACGGACATGAGTAAAGCATCTCATAGGATGGAATGGTCATTCATTGAGGCTGTCAAGCGGAAGATGGGTTTTTCAGAAACATGGATTGATTTGTTTATGAGATGCATCACCTCGATCAAGTATAAAGTTCTCATGAATGGAGAACCAAGGGGAAATATTGTCCCAGGAAGAGGTTTATGTCAAGGAGATTCTATGTCTCCTTTAATATTTATTCTATGCACGAAAGCGCTCGCTAGCCTTCTTAATCATGCAGAGAACCAAGAGAAGATAAAGGGGATGCAAGTCGCACGCGCTAGCCCCTCGGTATAACACCTTCTCTTTTCTGATGATAGGTTTTTCTTCCGTAAGGCGGAGCCCCATGAATGTGAAGAAGTTATGAAAGTAGTCAAGACATATGGGCAAGCATCAGGTCAATGTATTAACTTTGATAAATCCTCATTACTCTTTGGTAAGAGGATTCCAGAAAATGATCGACAGTTGATTAAAGATACACTTGGTATACAAAACGAAGGGGGAATGGGCTCCTACTTAGGAATCCCAGAGGATATTAGTGGCTCCAAGTGTAAGCTATTCGCTTTCTTAAAAGAAAAGCTATTACATAGAGTGAATGGTTTGACTGGTAGATGTCTAACAAAAGGAGGAAAGAAAGTTTTAATTAAATCTATTTTGCTGAATCTTCCGACATATGTCATGTCCAGTTTCTTGCTTCCTTTGAAGATATGTGAGAACCTTGCAAGTTCAATCGTACAATTCTGGTGGAGCTCAAAACCACCAAAACGAGGAATTCACAAGGAATTCACTGGGCTAAATGGGAAAAGATGTGTGCACCTAGAGAGGAGGGTGAAATGGGTTTTCGCATGATCCATGAATTCAACCATGCTATTTTAGCGTAGCAGCTTTGGCGTCTTGTTCAATTTCCAGATTCATTAGTGGTGACAGTTCTTCGGGGAAAATACTATCGCCTGACTTCGCCTTTGCGAATTGGCACAGTGGATAACCCGTCTTATGTGTGGACGAGTATTATAGCGGCAAGGAAGCTATTACTTTTTGGTATCATAAACAAAGTGCACTCAGGCTATGAAACTAATGTTTGGCAGGATCCATGGATTCCCTTAACACCAGCAAGTACGGCTCGGCCCAGGGTCCCAGTAGTACATCCAAAGATGATCGTAAGTAGTCTGATTAATTTTGAATCAAAGGAGTGGGATGCGCGATTACTGGAACAATATGTAGCCCAAGAGGACATACCGATGATTCAGAGTTTGGCCATAAGCCCTACTTATCGACGTGATACCTTTTGTTGGAGCCACACCAAAAATGGTCAGTATATAGTCAAATCTGGATATTGGGTAGCTACAAATATACTAATAGATGATGAGGAAAAATAAGTTCTAGAGCCAGTATAACCAAACTTCAAGCCTTTTCTTGGAAAGTGAATGCACCACAAAAGATTTGTCATCTTATATGGCAATTGATTTCAGGACAGGTAGCAGTCACAAGGAATATGGTACGTCAGAATATGCATGTGATAACTACTGCTCAAGATGTGGAGAGCCATAAGAAACTGTTACTCATGCGATCTTCGAATGCCCACCGGCCTTACAAGCATGGGCATTATCATCAACACCGTCAAGCTCTCAAACCTTCCCTATCTCGAGTAACTACGCCAACATGAACTATCTATTTTGGAGGAAAAATAGTATTATGGAGCCAAAAGATGATATAGACATTTATCCTTGGATAATTTGGTACATTTGGAAGGCTAGGAATGATAAACTATTCAAAGGTATAGATAGAGACCCATTTGTGCTAATCAGGTATGCAGAGAGTGAGTGCCAGCCATGGTACAATGCAAAGGATACTATACCTGCTCTTCCTTAGGCGCAAATTGTTGAAGAAACACAAGCCTTAAGTTTGGGTAATATTTGTATAGTGGATGGTTCATGGATATCCACGGATCAATTCAGCGGAATTGGATAGGTTTGGAAGGATAGCATGGGAAATATCCAACTTATGGAGAGACAGAACTTAAGGAGGCTTGAGACATCACTACACTCGAAACTGGAAGTGCTGAGATGGGCAATGGAGAGCATGCTACAACATTCGACCTGTCAGAGATTTGAGACAGATTGCAAGGACCTTATTGCAATGATAGCGGATCCATAAGCTTGGCCAAGCTTTTCATCTGAGCTGGAGGTCATTCAAATTCTCCAGATGTGTTTTCTAGAATTTAAGATCAGCTATATCCCAAGGGCGCAGAATGAAATTGCTGGTTCGCTAGCTAGGAATGTCCGTTCTTTTCATAGATCTCTTTGCTTTATTGGTTGTTCTATTCTGGTCTGGTTACCAAGACCACCTCAAATTTGAGTAATAGAATAACCATTTGTTACAAAACAGAAAAAAAAAAAATCTCTATTTGTAATTTTATTTTTGTCGTTTTTCATAATATAATATGATAAATAAAGATTAATAATATATAATGACTCTAATTAACATGATAAATTTACTATGTTATCAGCAACAAAATAATAGTCCCTTCAGATCAGTTCCAGCAACCATTTCATAGGTATCGATGAACTAAAACTACTAGGAATTGAATAAGATCAAAATCTACATTAAGCGGATATTGTTGCCATTTAAAACAGCAACGATTTTGACTACCATGAGTTTATGGAAATCTTACTGAATAAAATCAACGTTAATAAACAGAACCTTACATCCCTTATATTGCTGGAAGTGAATTAGACATCTGACCTAACAGGGATAAAATAAATGGACCACTATTTGCCGAAATAAATATGGCTAAATGTTCAAAAAAACATGTGGCTATGTTTATTTTAACAGTTTACTAGATCCTGCCGGCGCGGATATGAATTTTCAGTTTTAAATTATTTATTTTATTAAATGATGTATTTGTAATATTCGTTCATATTATATTCATTAAGTAAATATTTTTTTTTGCATCTTAAACTATCTATTTTTTTACGAATGTGTGATATCATAATTTGTGACAAATAAAATATATAATCGGAAAAACGTTCAACCCAAAGATTTTACGAAAAGAACGTTTCACGAATAAACATCGGCATAATAGGTTTCATAATGTTTGTTCGGGAAGATTTATGTGAAACAAATGTCTTCATGAGTGAAGATTTGAAAGTCTAGAGGATACCATCAAACATTTTTTATGGCTGGAAAAAATAATTTCGTTACTCATTATTGCCATTGGAAGAAGACTCAAGTGAGTCTATGTCAGGGTAGGAGTTTTCAAGGCTCCTAAGACAAATGTTGTAGTATAGTGATTGTCGAACTAGTTCTGAGGGATATCAAAGCACTGAGAATGCAAGTACTCACTTAATCTAAGTGCAACCAATGATTTAGATGGGTTTTAAGCTATGACTAAAACTAGAAAACAATAACAGAATGATACTTTCTTGACTAAGCGAAAAGAGAACTCATAGGCATAGGGATTAGACCTTGGGTGATCAAGTATCGAACTAAGGATGACAAATGATCAATCAAACTATCAACCTTAAGCCTAGACACAATTCTAAGCAAGCTCTATGTCTAGATGAATGCTCATTTGCTAACATATCTCAAACATCAAATGTCTTTGGTTGAATAATATGAAAGCAATCATTACTAACAAGTCTATTAGCTATCTTAGCATCTTTAACAACAAATGTCTTTGGCAAAGTATGCTAAAAGCTAAGAAGAGTTGTCTCGGGCATTTCCTCGAACACCTTTCGGGGGGGAAATGCCTAAGGTTCAACTACTCAGTGGCCAACTCAGAAGATGCTTTATGCTCACTCTACTAGCAAGGAAATATGAATGATCTACACTAAAACATCCTAGAACTAACCTAATCACCCTTAATCTCCCTAACCCATGAATTCAAAAAGGTGATTACTCACTAATCTCCATGATTCCTCTTAAACACATATTGGATTTCAGATTAATCATGTAAAGAAATAGATAAGAAATCAACAAGAACACAAGAACATAACAATCAAAAATCCAAGAGATGAACTTCTC
>NC_027753.1:16145858-16146378 GCF_000695525.1 Brassica oleracea var. oleracea | reverse complement strand
TCTTATTATACTCTAGCTTCTCTAGGCCTATCTCAACTCTTTTTGCCCTTACACTCATCATCAAGCATCCACACATTCAAATCAACCAACTCTCACATTCATTAAGCACAAAACATCATGTGAATTCTTGCAAATGGTCAGTTGGTCCAAGTCATTTGGTTGGATGAGGGAAGGCTTTTATTCAAGTGATTCAAGAGGTTCGAAACATAAAATCTTTAAGGTGGTTTACTCTCGAAACAAGTAGCCTTGACATTGCACATAATATATCTAAGAAAGGGATCAACTCATGCATACAATGCTCAATCTCCATTGTTTTACCCTTTTCCCAAACATACAACTACACAATCATTCCCAAATGTCAAACCCAACTCACATCTCTCACCAAAAGATCCTAAGAACATTAACTCCTTCTCTTTGAAATCTACAAGGGATTTTTCACAAACTCAAAACATTACTTAGCTCCTAACAACTTTGCCAGCCCCCTTTTTCTTTCTTTTTCTTTTCTTTTCATATTTTATTT
>NC_027753.1:16144302-16144505 GCF_000695525.1 Brassica oleracea var. oleracea | reverse complement strand
TTTGCTGAGGTTGATAGCTGCCTTGCTGGTTGTTTCGAGGCGGATAAGCACTCTATTGGTTGTTGGGGTATGATTTCTGTTGGTAGTTGTTGTACTGAAAGTTGGGCTCTTTTTTGTACCAGCTACCATTGTTGTTGATGAAACACAGCTCTTCCTGACCTTCCAAACCCTCAACCTCATGGACAACAGGTGGTGTCTCTTGA
>NC_027753.1:16135274-16143664 GCF_000695525.1 Brassica oleracea var. oleracea | reverse complement strand
CTCCAGCTAGGTCGCTCTGAGAGGTGCTTTGGAGCGACCTCATGACGTCGCTGTGGAACCTCGCTCCCCTGCTCTGCTCGTCCAATGATCACATATTTCACCTCCTTTGAGCTCCAAATGCATCCAAATAGCCCCAAGAACTCCATGTGGCACTCCAACACCTGATAGAGACTCACGTATGCAAAATGTAACCTAAACATGGCTAAATCCTAGTCTATATGATCAAAATGCACATGGATGAATGGATAAGATAATAGAAATATGCAAGATATCATCTACACCATAAAAACTGATACGGTTCAAGCGATCAGATGCAAAGGGCAATCTGATAAAATATAATTGGTCCGGTTAAGATAGTTGGTGGCTAGATCAAAGAACAGAAAGAAGCACTAATGATTGTATACCACTACGCTCTGTTTTTGTTATTGAAAACCGACCCAACATTCTCATGTAATTAGTTCATACAGAATCGTCCACCGAAGAGTGGTACATTGGAACAAGACAAAATCTCAAAGAAGATTTTAACCAAAAGCTTTCATCTGAATCAACAACTTTAAATGATTAGTTCAGTGGATTGATTATTTTGTTCGCTGAATAACAATGATACCACGGGCCAATGAGGATAACTTTAGTTATAAAGAACTCAGATCATAAGAACCACTCTGTAGCCAATGGACTAACAGATCCTAGAAACACATCATCAAACCACAACCTATATACGATAGAAGTAGTGACTGATCTCCATCCAACCAAATCAAAACTCTGAAGTGAAACTGCTGGGATTAAATATCTGAATTGATCTAAGGCCAGAGGACAGTCAGATCATGTAAGAGACCTCACGATCAAAGAAGTTGCTGTTGCACTTCTTCATTCAAAGTGGAATATTGATCTCTATCCTCCTGAGTGTAAGTATCCGCCGTCAAATTCCTTGATCTCGAGAGCATGGGTTATATGAAGGCCTTCGATGGCACTTCTATCCCGATCTGACGCTAAAAAGCATTCAAGTCATAGAAGAAGACATATCTCGCCGTTGAGGAAGAACATCTCGCTCATCGCCTTTGAGTTTACTGAAGTAACGTCTTTTTACACGTGCAAGTGGAGCTGCCGAACAGAATCCAAAATTTTAGAGGGTCCATAATTTTTATTTATTTTAGTAATAATTATAAATATAAAATCTTATATTTATAGAAAAATCAGATAGTTATATGTAAATTTAGTTTTCGTATTTATTAACCAATACAAATTTTATTTTGTTAAGATTACCAACAAAAAATGCAATAAGTTAGGAAGTAATTAGCATTTATATCGATTATATATTTTGGAAAGTAAAAAAATAGCTGTTGATGTTTCTTTTAATACTTAACTAGATTTCGACCAGCGCAACCGTGCGGGTGTTTATTTTCGTTTTATATACTTAAATATTTGTTTTTACATCATTTATAGTATATGTATATATATTTTAACACTAATCATCTATTTTTTTTGTTCATATGATTCTTTTAGATACAATAATTTTATAATTTACATATTAGTCCATTCAAATGATAGTTTTAAGCCATTACATTACATGTATCTGTGGTTTTTATTATGTATTTATTTTATTAGATTTGCGAACTAATATATGCAAATTTCAACAAATTTAAAAAGTATTTGTATTTATCTTATATATTATGAAATCAATTATTTACCTGTAATTTTTAATTAAAATTATAAGTAATAAAAATAAATAACTTATTATTTAGTAAGTTTATTTGTATTTATAAAATTTTAAAATATTCATCTACACTAATATTTAAACATTATCACTATTGAATATTAAACAAAAAACACTGATATATGTTTCTAATATGTTAAATTGAAAACTTTTCATGATATAATCTACATACAATTCATGGTGAGATGAAACTATTTTCTAGTAACTACCGGTGGACTCCATCAATTTAATCGTTTGTTTGTATTTAAGTCATGAAAGTAATAATATGCAAGGTGTTCCAAATAATAATAATAATAATATGCAAAACTTCTTTTTGTGCCTAAAATATACAAAATTTCTTGAACTGACTTTTTTTTTAACAAAATATTTAAATCTAAAACTGATGCTCTCTCTCCAACACGATCAATCATTGGAAGGGGCAAAGATGACACAACTGTAATCACTTGTAGGAGAATCACAATAATATAATCATGATAATAACTGTACTCTGATGATGATAAGAATCACAATAATATAATCATTAATTAACAAAACAATGGAAACAAAAAGCAAACAAAATCTCTCTCAAAGAAAAAAAGAACTGACCTTGTCCATCGTCAGAGTATCTTCCAATTCATAGCTATTGAAACTTTTTAAGACCTATCTTCTTACATTACATGAATCTAGCACAATCTTTTCTCCTCTGTTTTGATCATGGCAATTTGTCACTAATGTTCTACACGCAACACAAAAGTTAAAACAATCACTATATAAGATAACACCTAAAATTTAGACAAACTCGTTGAATGAAAATAGTTCATGAGCAATCATAAAATGAATACTCACCCAGAAATCAAACCGACATTCAACTAATAAGATGTGAAATATGTTATGTCGAGACAAAAAATGAACATGAGTTTGGTTCACTTAATTTTGTTTGAATCTTGGATTAAGATCTATGAGTAAAGAGAAGAGTTTACCCTTAAAGGGAACATAAATCTGTTTACCCACAGCCATCAACAAAACAAATCCAGCTTCGTTCTGTGTTCCCAAGCTGCTTCTCATGTTTTATGTAAACCTCGAGCGTTGACCCTTCACTAATCATCAACCTCTCTCGCTTACATTTCCTATGTTTCACACTGACACCTTTGTTTTAGATAACATGAGTGCCAAGAATAAAAAAATCATAAACCATGAAATCCTCTTCTATAAAGAACTCGTGAACCTTAATTTCAATTCATATTTACTCATATTCCAAAGGATAAATTATAAACGCTAATTTCAAGTGAATTTCAAACCCTAATCTTTCAATCAGTTAAAGGAGAATCATAGAAGGAGAAGCGAAGATTTTAACTGGAAGGTTGCCGTGAAGGAGGAAGCTGAAGAGTTGATTACTTAGAGTTATGGATCGGTTTTTTGATGATTGGATGTCGGGAGAGATTCATGATGCTAAGATTTTGCATCATTTGAAGATTCTCTTTGATCCTCTCTTCAATTTATGGATTAGGGTTTGGTTTGGGCATCATAGCTTCTGTAGATTTTCTCATAGAAAGCATGGTGATGATAATGATTTCCACTGATTCTTAAATTCTATAGATCTCTCTCGTCCACGTCTATAGCAGCTCACGATATAACGTTTGGATTGATGGTAAGGTAAAGAAAATCAAATATTTAATCTATACTAAGGTTTAAATTTTATATATGTTTAGATAAAACAAAAATATGTTTAATAAAATTCTTAGAGGGTCCAATTTAAAAAATCACACATGAATCAAAGTTGTTATTTCTGTTTTAATATATAAGATGTAAGTTTGGAAAGTTAATATTCTAATTTAATTATGTTTAGGAAACTATTATTAATTAGTGATTATAAATAAGGAGAGAAATATATAATTTTTTCACTAACTTTTCCCCAAAAAAAAATAGTAAACACAAAGATGAAAGATTTGTCCAAGCTTCTGTCGAGAGAGAAAAAGAAGAGTCTCCAAGTTCTTGTCTGATCAAATCAAGACTAAAGTTAATAGAAAATTTAAATGATTTGTAATATTAGTGTGTAGATGGGTTCTTCTGGTATTTCTCTAAAGCGAGCGCACAAAAAAAAGCAACGGTTTCGTTTAATCTTGTAAACTCTCCATCTCTTCAACTTTGTTTGCGCTTATACTTCGATGCAGTCAAATCCACTGCAATCATGCTGTGACCGGTAGCCTCGAAATGTGGTCCCTTTTTTTTTTTTTTAATGTGGTTCTATCTTGCACCAAGACCCCCATGGACAAGCTCAAACCGACTCTGTTTCATCTCCATTTTCTTATTTTTGTTACAAGCTGTTTAGATTATGTAGAATACCCGGATCCTATTTTTTTTTTTACCTAAAATTGCCCTTTTCTTTTTTTGAAATCGCAGGCATAATTAAGGGTACTCAGGTAATCTTAATACTCACGATATAGTACTTTTATGTAGTTTTTTTCGGGTCCAGCCCACATCATAACCCACTGGATATTATGTATTTTGTTTGTTCAGTAAAGTCCACTATGTTTATCTTTAAAATTAAGAAGCCTAAGCTCACTTTCCTAACAATCACGTTAAATTACTCTTCAGTGGTCGTTTCCTACAAAACTTATATCATTATAGTGAGTGATTTCCAACCCAACAATGTCGAAACTATGCCCCAAAATACACTATCTAAACCCTATACTAATTTTACAGAATGGTTTTAGTGTTTGCTTCTTATACCCTAAACCCTAAACTCATTTTGATCCAGTTAATAATAAATGTTTTTTATTAAAAACGAAAATGTAGTTGTTACAAAATCGGAACAAATTTAAAATACAATATTCAATGGTATATTCCGAATTCGATACCATCTGTTTTACAATCCAGTTTGTTTTATTGTTTACTAATTATATTTTTAAAAGTGGTATAACGAATATATTTTTGCTACAAAACATTTATGTGTTTATAAATTAAAAAAGGCAAGGGTATATTCCAAATCTGTTACAAACTGGTTTACATCCCAATCTGTTTAACAATTCGTATATGATAATACTCCCGATTGTTTTGTAAATAAACATGAACTATTGTATTTTCCTAATTATATACCACAATATGTTATTAATTTGTAAAATTTATATAATTATTTGCTAATTTTTATGAGAAAAAACGAAGTAGTTAATAATATCTAATAGCGTGGATGTGATTACGAATTTAATGCACCATATCTTAAACCTTGGCCATCAAGTATTTTCATCAACTAAAAATGTATATCTCTGTTATCATCATAGATACTATTAGATGCTTTATGGCAACAGAATTTTAAATATATTGATATATGTAAATATCTCGGTAACAATAAATGTTATTTTTATTTTTTGCTTGATCACACTACTCAATCGATTTCTTTAACTGAAACCATAGATTTTCCATAATATTAGGCGACTTTTAAGGACCTCGACTAACCTAATATCAGCCTAATACTATATATATGGAACGATACCCATCCACGTTTACTCTCATCTATTCCTAGCTACAAAATTACGTAGTTGTTACTAATATAGTTAATTAATCTTTTGTAGTTAAGCTTGAGGATCCTACGGATTTGCCCGACCCCATCTTTGCTGTTGTTGGGAAGACTTTCACATTTGGAATTTATGTGGAAAAGGGACATGTTTTGTATGGATCTGAAATTTACAAGGTTGAGAAAATCTACAAAGACAGAAGGATGTTTTCACTGAAGAAGACAATCTAGAGAATTCTCATTCTGATCAAGATCTCGCTCTTACAAGTGGAGGAGAAGAGGTATGATTGTATGCTTATTTTTTTTCAGTTATTTATCTTTACATCCTTTACTGCATTTTTATTATTAACAACGAGTCTTGCTAAAGTTAATGTTTTTAGTTTCTAAGAGCTCTGTCAATCTCCTTGACAATCAAGAACACATCGAAGGAATGTCCACACCATCCACAAAGAGAAAGGAAGCATGGACTGACCCAGCCCCAGAAATCACTTCGACTTCAAAGAATCTTCGCTCAAAAGCTATCAAGGTGGAGAAGATGAGTGATTTGGAGGCTGAAGCAAGCAAGAACACCTAATTTTGCTGGCCTGAAATTTCTATTTTTATTATTTGGTTTTATTTGTTTTCTTACTTTCTGAAGCAATTTGTGTTTTTGTTTTTTAATAATGGTTTGGTATTTTTTGGTTTTTAAAGCATGTTTTTTGTTAAACTACTTATAATAAAGTATGCTTCAGATAATTTATTTGCCTTTTTTTCTTTCATTTGTTATTTGCTATATTTATTTTCATTGTTTTCAAAGTTGTCCAGAAAATCCAAGATTTATACTAAAATTGGAAGTGATATTATTAAATTTGTTGTTTTCCCCTCCACCAAAATCAGGGTTTAACCAAAATCAACCAAACATCTATACTATAAACATGACTTTAAAATGACTTAAAAATGCATGTCAAAGTCTGTAAAACTTATCTTTTATCGGGTTTGATGTACTTATGCTATTAGTTCCTTTCTGAATCATCTCATTATCTCTCCTGCAAACAAAACCCAATATAAGTCTTATTTCTCTTTGCTAGATGAAACACAAAATATATTATGATATAAAAGAAAACAAAGTTTCAAGAAATACCTTATCTTTAATTTTAAAGTCATGGTTATCTTCATAGAATAATGAAATTCATAATCTTTGTATCTGGAACTGGTTGATAATACTTCAAATATATATTTTTCCTGAAAAAAAAATGATAAGATTAAAAACTAAACAAACAGTTAACACATCTAATAGAAATAGTAATTGTCAGATGAATCTTACTATTTGTTTCCAGTGTTATTTGGCTGGAGATTATTCCAGAGATGTTTTCGAATCAATTTTAATAGATCAGATATTGATTGCTTCAGATCTTCTTCTGACTATATATTAAAAACCATTCCAATCTGACGTGCACGAGAAAATCAGAAAAAAATGTTACATATCGATATTGGTGTTTAAAAAATCTCAGATTAACTGTTAACTATGGATTAAAATTGTGATATTATGTTTACCGTTTATTGTCTTTCAAATCTTATTATCTCTTTGTCAAAGATATCTGATTTGACAAAATCGACAACCATCTCAAACTCATCGTTCTTCGCACTATTGACTTCGTATCTGACATACATAACAGTTACAAATTTTTTTTAAGATCTTGATCGATGTTAGAGTCGTGTAAAGAATCTATATAATCTAAAGATAAAAGATTAGAGAACGGAACCTTACGAGATCGGAATAGGAGAAGTCCTCGGTGAATCTACCAAGTTTCTGACCATCGGTTTGACTCTTCTAAATCATATTTGCTACCCTCAGTATTCACCTCTTCAAGCAATCATTACAGCGTTTATCAGAATGGATTTTATGATTTCTCTAGCTTCAAATCGCCATGGCAATTGGTTCAACATCTCAGAAAGCAGAAGAAACGTCGAAAGAAGAATTTTTTCTTTCTTTTTCTGTTTTTTCTTAAAACATCGATAGACATAAAACATAAGTTTGTCGGAGAAATCTAAATACATGTTTGGGCCATTCGGGCCAACTTATAAATTTGTCCAATTTACAAATCTTTCACCTTGGGCCATTCGGTCCAATTCCAATTTTTTTCTCTTTTTTGTGAACCATTCTCAAAATTTATTTTATTTATATGAACAAAAATTAAAAAAAACATGATTATTATATTTTACCTTTAATAATATAATTATAACTTTTTATAATTATTGGATTACTTGTATTGAATTATGTAAATCTTTATTAACATAGTAATAAATACTTTATTATCATTTTAAAATTGAAAAAATGACATTTAAAAAACGACTTTCAACAAAAAAAAAATCACAACATAATAAATTTAATTGATTTGAGAAATATCAATTTAAAATTTTCTCAAAAAGTAATATCAATTTAAATCATTTAAAAAATCAAGTTGAATTGTAAACATAAATACTCATTTAAAAATAACAATAAAAAGATAATAAATTTAAGTTTTCTATTAAATTAAAATATTCATTTATGAATTATTACATTTCTCAAATTATTTTAGTCGTAAAAGAAAACTTTAAGCGGAAAAAAACTCGTGCTTTTAAAGCGCGGATCAAAATCTAGTATATATTAAAAGAAAAACATTTTTAAGTTGTGACTTAAGTTTTAGTGTTGAGGTATCAACACCACAGCTCTCCTCACGAATTTTAATTGAATGGACCTACATTACTAGAGAAATCACGTAAATGCTATTGTGGACCTCTAATATTATATGTAAGTTGATATCTTGCATATTTCCATTATCTTATACATTCATCCATGTGCATTTTGATCATATAGACTAGGATTTAGCCATGTTTAGGTTACATTTTGCATACATGAGTCTCTATCAGGTGTTGGAGTGCCACGTGGAGTTCTTGGGGCTATTTGGATGCATTTGGAGCTCAAAGGAGGTGAAATATGTGATCATTGGACGAGCAGAGCAGGGGAGCGAGGTTCCGCAGCGACGTCATGAGGTCGCTCCAAAGCACCTCTCAGAGCGACCTAGCTGGAGCGACCCCGTGAAGTCACTCGCCATATTCACCCAGTGAAGCGACTTGCCCAGAGCGACGCGCCGAGGTCGCTCGCATCTCACACACCTCTCGGAGCGACCTCCTAAAGCGACGCCATGAAGTCGCTCGCGTTCTCGT
>NC_027753.1:16131757-16132218 GCF_000695525.1 Brassica oleracea var. oleracea | reverse complement strand
ATTTAAGTTTGGGGGAGGTACCAAGTATTTGATCACGTTTGCTTTGATGATTTAAGTCTCATGCATTGCAGTATACATATATATTTGCATAAAAAAAAAATTTTCATTTAGTTTGCATCATTGGCATTTCTAGGAGAGTCTAGAGCATATAGGCTGCATTTACTTGCATTGGGAGCAATGATTTTAAATGCCTTGTAAAGAACACTACGTTGCACCTGAGTAGCTTTTGCACCTCTAAAAAAGACTTGTATGTTTTGAGCCTTGAAAACTCTTCCTGAAACTTGTTGATTGCTGAAACTCAGTCTTTGAAGCCAACTACAACCTTATTTGAACTAAACGAACTTAATGCTTCTTGCTCATGGTCCCTTGTGTACTGAGTCATGGCTATACACACCTGAGTTGTCACATCCTTTATGCCAATCTTATTCTGACAAACTCTAGTGGTAGACCACTCCCAAAAC
>NC_027753.1:16128736-16130343 GCF_000695525.1 Brassica oleracea var. oleracea | reverse complement strand
CTCAAGGGCCTTTTGGTCATTTCATTATGCACGTTTTCACTTTTCAAAAACCTACGTTTTAAACATCTTGGGTAGCCACCAGAGGCTGATGATCTTTTGTTCTTAAGAAAAACCACAAAAATTCTCTTGAGAAGTTCATCTCTTGGATTTTGATTGTTATGTTCTTGTGTTCTTGTTGATTTCTTATCTATTTCTCTACATGATTAATCTGAAATCCAATATGTGTTTAAGAGGAATCATGGAGATTAGTGAGTAATCACCTTTTGAATTCATGGGTTAGGGAGATTAAGGGTGATTAGGTTAGTTCTAGGATGTTTTAGTGTAGATCATTCTTGTTTCTTGCTGGTAGAGTATTCCTAATGCTATGCATCTTCTGAGTTGGCCACTCAAAAGTTGATCAATAGGCATTTCCCACCCGAAAGGTGTTTGATGAAATGCCTGAGACAACTCTCCTAGGCTTTTAGTATACTTTGCCAAAGACATTTGTTGTTAAAGGTGCTAAGATAACTAATAGACTTGTTAGTAATGATTGCTTTCATATTATTCAACCAAAGACATTTGATGTTTGAGATATGTTAGCAAATGAGCATTTATCTAGACATAGAGCTTGCTTAGAATTGTGTCTAGGCTTAAGGTTGATAGCTTGATTGATCATTTGCCATCTTTAGTTCGATACTTGATCACCCAAGCTCTAATCCCTATGCCCATGAGTTCTCTTTTCCCTTAGTCAAGAAAATATCATTTTGTTATTGCTTTCTAGTATTTGTAGTAGTTTAAAACCCATCTAAATCATTGGTTGCACTTAGATTAAGTGAGTACTTGCATTCTCAGTGCTTTGATATCCCTCAGAACTGGTTCGACAATCACTTATACTACAACATTTGTCTTAGCAGCCTTGGAAACTCCTAACATCAAGTCGAAGTCGAGACATACATAATGCGGTATGGGTGCTCACCGGTTTATTAATAACAGAACTTCAAATTATATTTGGTATCGTAATTTTAAATTAGGATTACATTTGTAAGACTAAACTGTATAATAAATCCATCTACTTACATTCAACATTTTTTTTGTTCCAAACAACGTTACAATAGATGAGACCAAGCACCTCGGTCCCTATTTCATTCGAGTATCTGGCCAAGAAATACACAGCAAGGATCAAAAAACAGTTAGTGAAATAACAATGAACAAATCTGTTATGACTAAGACAGTGAATCACATAAACTTGCAAGATATTGTGGTATATAAATCAGATTTCAAGTGATCTTTCACCATAAAATTTAGGGAGAATTGCCAAGTGTGACTCAAAACTTGGAGTCAAACCCAAAACAATACCCCAACTTGGGTCAAAGGCAAAAGTAACCTAAAAGGCTATTGAAATTACAACTATCCCCTTGTGACCAAACAAGAAAACGGAATTTTTTTTACGTTTCTACCCCTCGCAAGTCGTCTGTTTAGACGACTTGAAAATAAGTCGTCCAGACGACTTAACTGAAAGTCGTCTGGACAGTTAGTCTTAAACATAATTTAAAAATTTTGTAAAAAATATTTTGATAAGTGAAAAATGGGAATTATGTAATTAACATATGTCTTAGGAGGTATAAATT
>NC_027753.1:16120764-16123500 GCF_000695525.1 Brassica oleracea var. oleracea | reverse complement strand
TAAAAAAAAAAAAAAAAAAATGTTAATGGCATTTTCGTAGATAAAATGCAGGTGTGGGGTTAAAATCTCAAAAAAAAAAGAGTCAAAAGAAAAGGTTAGTTTTCTGGTTGACTCCAAGTTTTGAGTCACTTTTGCAAAAAGCCCTAAAATTTATAATCAATTTTACTAAAGGTTTAATCGTGTTTCTAAAAAAAGGGTCCAATCATGTATTATGCGGTCCAATTAGAGTGATAGATATAGGGTAAATTCATGTAAAAGCAGTTTTTATGATCCTATATGTACTTCTTGCATTTGAACCTAATTGGTTCGTTGGTTATTAGTTTTAACAAGTGGATCATCCAGTTATCATATGAACTGGTACTATCGTCCGTAGTGTTCTTCAAATTTGTGATTAACTTTCCATGGATTAGATCTAACTCTATATCCCCTATATATTATTTGAGAAACATTACAACTAACTCTATATCCCCTATATATTATTTGAAAAACATTACAACTTCTTTTGGTAGTCACGTGTCATCACTAGGATGATTCTTAGAATCATTAGATAAATAGGTTGGTTCATTTAATTATATAATAAACTTTTTATTAAACTAACCATAAATTCATTATTAATATTCTTTATTATTTTCTTAAATAAAAGTTACAAAATTTCCTAATATGGCTAAAATATATATGGCAATTAATCATTTTGAATAATAAAGATTTGATAAAATTTAATGTATTTTCTATCATAATTGTTTAATTTTAAACTATTAAAATAAGTTAAACAACCACATTAACTATATAATAAAAATTTAGATTTTTCTGTATATGTTATGATTTAAATTTTAAAAAACGACTATAAATTACTAAAACTGTTAAAAGTCACACATTCAAGTTTTGTTATCCATAGTTTAAAATTTTTGTTATGAAAAATACAAATGTTTACAAAATTATATAAGTAAAAAGTCTAATTTAATTAATTATTAATATTAAAAGATATATATTTATATATCGTTTTAAAATTTTAAACTTTTTTAAAACATAGTTTCAAAAATAATGAAAACAAAATTATAAAAAAGTTTAAATTAGAAATAATATAATTTTAAAACATAAAAAAATAATTTTTATTTTTTTTTAAAATGTTTTTATTTATTTAATTAATTATTTAAATGTATGTTAATGTCATTTAAATGTTAATTTTAAGACATACGTAAATGTATGTTAATATCATTTAAATGTACTTTTATATCTTATCAAATAGAAAAAATATTGTTTGGATTAATAAAATTGATTTATATGTTCGCACTAATTTAATTATATATGTAATAGTTATTAATTTTTAATTAAATGTATATTTATTTCATTATATGTTAAAACATATAATTCATAAATAATTTTTATATATAATGTTTATCCCGCACAAGGCGCGAATCTAAACCTAGTCTTTTATAATTCTCAAACCCAAAGGATGACTGTAGATTTCTTCAAGTTGTTAAATCTCTGAATGACCATATAAACTGTCCAAAATATTACGTCCTTTTAGATGGTGAATACATTAAATTATAGAACTTGCAAAAACTTAGACTTTCCTAACGTGGTGATTGTACAACTTTTACGTGATACATATATATATATATATATATTTTCCTTTCCATTGACTTGTAATTATATTATAATAGATGCTAACTTCAAGCGCAAGTTTTGTGAACTTTATTATTCATTTATGTAAATGTATATTTCCATAGTTAGCTAAAAATTAGATTACCATTAAACGTGTTATAAATCAATTGGTGGATGTCCATAACCGGTCCGGTCCATAATCGGCTCATACACTTAGAGAGAGACGGCCCAACCCTAAAGAGAGAGAGGCGACCACGAGACTTGGAGAGGAGAGAGAGGCGATTACAACTTGTCTATTTCCTAATTCGTTTATGTTTATGATTTGTTGATTGATCCATTGATCAATTAAATCAAAACCTTAAAGGTTCTGAATCTCAAATCAAATCCCTTTGATCTAAGATCAAATTTTTGAAATCCCAAAACCCTAATTCGAAAACTATTGATTAATTAAAACTGATTGATTGATTGATTGATTGAGATTGAATTTGATTATCCTGAAATTGAAATTGCTTGTTAATAAAATCGAAACCCTAAGACCCTAATTCTGAAAATCGATTTTGATTGTTTGAAATTTAACATTGATTGGTTGATTTGATCACCTAGAACTATTGTTAGGATTGTTCAAACTCGAATCTGATTGTTTGGCTTGTTTAAACTAAAACTCTAATGACCTAGTTTAGATTATTTTAAAATAGAAATCTGAAACTACATATTATAGGTTAAACTGTTCTAGACTTGATCATACTCGTGGCCATGTGGCGTTGTTGCATTCATACTATAACTTAATCACATTGATTGATTGCAATTACACTTAGAACTTATTCTAGGAATGGTGTTGAATTGAATCAAATAGCCGTGTGGCTTGATCTTTGCTTGGCCGATAGGTTTGCTTGTTTTGATTGCATCATGAACTGATAGAAACAAACCATGTTAGGATTGCAATTACACGACAAACTAAATGCATAAAAACGAACTTGTTTGCATCCATGGCCGTGCGGCTTGCTCATTGGCCATGAGACATAGATCTTGGTTGTGAAGGCTTGTTTGATTGTTTGAACATAAAACCCTAATCGTTTAAACATTAAAAACTATTCCTAAAAGATCTAAAAATATTAATCTATAACTTCAGAT
>NC_027753.1:16118042-16118823 GCF_000695525.1 Brassica oleracea var. oleracea | reverse complement strand
AAGTTTAATGGATCCGACTATCCAACATTAGGGGGAGAAAATAATAAGCTGGTAAGAGAAACAGAATGGCATCGACCATCATTGTCTTGGCAAGATCCTCGGACTAAAGAATGTGAAATAGACGTCCAAAGATTATACATTTACAAAGCTAGCTAATCAAATGCCAGACACATTTGCTGACCCGAAAAAGAATGACTAATTCATATATAAACCAGCTTGTAAAGCACCAACTAAATTGATGTCCAAGAGAGAAACATTCAAGTTGCTACAGAGTCTATACATGATAGACCAATAAGTTCCAAAGATAAGAATCCTCGGAAACAAAAGAGAAAGGTGCATAGAATGATAAAAGGCCGGCTCTAAGGTACAGGTACCAAACAATGTAGCTTGGGACGCCAAGCTGCAAAGTATTAAAGGTTCGGATAATAATGAATCTTAATCGATTATATCATGTCTGGAACATAATGGAACACAATAAGGAATGTCGACATAAGATGATACAAGGTAGCACTTGAATTTATGAATATAAGTGAGGGTCATGAACCCACGTCAATATAAGAGTGCGCACTCGTAGAACATATTGAATGGAAACGTGGGGTTAAATAGTTTAAAAAAGAAAGGCGTATTTGACCATATGTTTAAGACGCCATGTGATGTTAAAACCAGTGGATATAAATGGGTCTTGTGAGGAATAGAAATCGTGAGATATAAAGCTAATGTTGCACAAGGATTCTCACAAAGACTAGTAATAGATTATGAGGAGATATACTCCCATGTGGTT
>NC_027753.1:16117542-16117928 GCF_000695525.1 Brassica oleracea var. oleracea | reverse complement strand
CTGAATGTACAGCAAGTTCTCGAGAACAATATTGATAATCATCGAAAAATATCATCTGAATATCCTAGGAACCTCTGGATACAATTTCCCAAACGGTTGAATACCTTAAGAAATAATTCGAGATGAAAGATCTCGGGAAAACAAAATTCTGTTTGGGATTACAACTTGAGTACATAAATGATGGGATCCTTGTGCATCAGATGGCATACACTGAAAAGGTACTCAAGAGATTCAATATGGCCGATTGCCATTCTCTGACCAGTCCCATGGTCGTGAGGTATCTCGGCCTGGACAAACCATCGCGGCCACTTCATCTAATCACTCGGAAATCTTGGCCATGCATGAGGCCATCCGCGAGTGTGTTTGGCTGAGGTCGATGATCCAAC
>NC_027753.1:16110283-16117339 GCF_000695525.1 Brassica oleracea var. oleracea | reverse complement strand
TACCTGCACGTTCAGGAAGCTCACGCATCAGATTGGGATGCGTAGGCTGAAGGACCTCCACTGAGGTTCACATCAGGGGGAATAGTACGTGTTGTACTCTTTTACCTTCATCATGGTTTTGTCCCACTGGGTTTTCCTGATAAGGTTTTAATGAGGCAACATTAAGCGTATTACAATCCCTGTATGGTTATAGCATCCAAGGAGGAGTGCTATAAATCAATTGGTGGATGTCCATAACCGGCCCATACACTTAGAGAGAGAGACGACCCAACCCTAGAGAGAGAGGGGCGGCCGCGAGACTTGGAGAGGAGAGAGAGGCAGCTACAACTTGCTTATTTCCTAATTCGTTTATGTTTATGATTTGTAATCTTTCATATTATTGTATTTCCATTTATCTCTCTTGTAACCCCTATATAAATAGAACACTTATTCATTAATAATATACAGAAACTCACAGTTCTAAATCCTTAAGTTTACAACAAAACGATATTTATCATAATCGATCTACCGAATATTCAATTGTAGATTAGTATATATTTGCTAAATAAATGGGTTAACTCTCAACAAAGATGCAAAGTATGAGTTGTGGCATTCACATACGCTATATTTATAGTGAAATCACTTTCTAGGTATACCGACATTTTTAAAAGAAAATCTATAGACTATGAACCATTCTAATTGCGAGGATCTACCAAGAGCTTTGTCTGGTTTACAACCATGACACTAACAAAGTCTTGAAGATTATCACCAACCATGATTTGATATATGAGTTCGATCCTAATCATGATCCAATGGTAAGTATTCAAACTTTGTATTTAGCAGTTGTTTTTAATTCTACGCGGACTATTGCACTGCGTGAGATGAAGCTTAAATTATACGATTGCTTATGAATTTTATTCTTTTAGGAATAATCGTAATATTTTTGTTTTATAGGATGCACTAAATAGTTTTGATCCTGAAAACTCCATACTTTCTGATTCACCAGAGGTATGTATTATTGTTATTGTGTTTCTATGTGAATTTGATACGGTTGTTAAGATCAGAAACTAACTGAGTTTCTGTCATTAACAGGGATCGCTCATGTTATCTCGAGGATTATCTCAGCGAACTGAATCACGTGAGCTTACACCCGCAAAACGTACAGAAACATCTCTTATGAACTTAGAAGAAGCTTTAGATCATAATACTAAAATGACATGTAACACCAGAATCAAGAAGGAAAATGTTGATAAGCGTGGCTATTCACGCCACTGAAGTGTTTGTCATATAGGCTATCAGGTTGGTTTTATTTATTTATTGTGTTTTCTAGCTTATATTGTTTCAGTTAGTTAGCTATATATTCCGGATTTGTAGATACATGTGTTTGATTTTTAATTAATAGATAGCCTCTTTTTGAATTATTATTTTTTTGTTTACTTCAATATTCCTAAGTTAACACATTACTCTATCTAAAAGAGTACGTACCTCTTTTAGATGGTGACATTGGCAAAGGTGACAGCTTAGATGACTGAGCAGATGCCAAGAGGAATTCTGAAATAAACCAAAATCAATTCTTTATCAGCCTATTTGTTAACTTAATTTAATTGAACTTAATATTAACATCAATAACTCACGTTTATATCAATTGGATACACGAGCAATATTGACTTTGATTGATTTAATAAACAAGAATCTTGAATAACACAATGTCCAATATAAGCATAGTATTACTTCTTTGTACATGGACAATTTCGAGTTGAAGAAAATATCATGTGCCTTGCGCTCCGGAACCTGTAACATCGAAAGATATATTCTTCAAGCAGAAACTAACCAGTATATTACACGAAATCAATTCTATTAAACATAAAGTCTTAATAAAGAAAGATTACATAAACCCTTTCCCATTCTAATGTAAAAGATATTTCTGATTTTGTAAATTTTTGGAAAGAGAAATAAAACGTCATTTGCTTTTTATATATAACAAGATATGAGCCCGTTGCACAACGAGTTTTGTTTGATGTTTTAATTTAATAAAAACTATAAAATAATAAATCATTTTATTATAGTTTTATGATTGTTTTTTTTGCATATGTTGTTTGAGATTTATTTTATAATTAAAATTCGTTTTTACACATATGTTCAAGTTAATATTTGTATTTAATAATCATTGTGCATAAACGAATTATTATAAACTTTGTACTTATGATTAGAGAAAATACTATACCTAAACGTTTAAACTGAACACAATCCAAAATAAAAAATTGAATGAAAAGTAAAAAGAAATGAAAGTCAAATACAATTAAACTTTTTATTATACATGTTCTTATGTATTAATTTAACTTTTTATTAAATAAGTCTTTAAAATTTTATTTTCTTAGGATTTTTTAAAAAAGAAAAAAACATTATATTTTATAAATTTCCTATTTGTTTACAATTAAAAAAATAAAAAAATAATATTAGTACTCTTGTACAATTTTGTTTAAGATTTTAGAAAAAAGAAAATTATTGTCATATAACCTATTACAATTATCTTCTCTGTAGTATTTCCGAAAAAAATAAATTGATATCAAATAATTATTTTAGTTATTAATAAAAAAAACTTAAAATTACAATTTTTACAATTCATATCAATATTAATTTTACACTTATTTTGTTAATTAAATAATTTTTAGTAGTCAAATAAACTTTTATAATTCTCTTTTGGTTAAGACTTAAAAATATGATACATATATCTTTTGTTTAGAATTTTTTTTATAAAAAAGGAAAATAACTATCTAATATTCTTTTACAGTTTTTTAGGATTTTAGAAAAGGAAATTAATATTACATAATCTTTTACAATTAAATTTTTTCTAGGATTTAGAAAAATAAAATTTCTATCAAATAATTATTTCCAGTTAATATTAACTATTTTTAAAAGTTTCCATTTTTAAAATTCTTTTTTTTTTCAATATTACTAATATTTTTACAAATTTTCTTGTTAATATAATATTTTTTACAATCATGCTTATCATTAATATTTTTAGTATAAATTACTATTAAATAAAATTTTAAAATTCTCTCTAGTTAGGATTTTGTTTTTAAAAAAGAAAAAAATTTTAATTGGTTAAAATTAGAAAATATATATATACTATTCTTAGAAATCTCTTTTATTTTGGATTTTAGGAAAATAAAAAGTTATTTTCACATAATGCCAGTTTTTATTGACAAATTCACAAATCTAATTTTTTTAATTGACACATGTCACAATCATATGAGATGTTAATTTTGGTTTATATTTTTTTTTAACACAAAATTATTAAAAACTAAAGTTACTTAATTATAAAAAAAATAAGATTATTATTTTTATTTAGAATTTTAAAAAGGGAATTAATTATTTTATAATTGGTTTTTCTTTTAGATTTTTATACAAATATTATTCTTAATAGAAACAAAATATGTTTATTATTTTTTCTTATACACACAAACACATATTCATCATATTCACACATACTCATGTACGACAATAACATCAAAAATAAAAATTATGGTAGCATCATAAAAGATAATATGGATAATAAAAAGTGTAGTTGCATCAAGAAATTAAAAGCAAATATTCAGGTAATACTTTCCATGTAAATACTATAGTGTTTTGTAAAAATAATATGCGGAAGATTGAACCTAAATATAGATGTGAAATATTTGTAGTTTTATTTTTCATAATTTTTTAACATACAATATTATATATTAAAACAGAAGTCACAACCATGATTCATGTGTAATTTTTAAAAAATGGACCTAATGGATCTATTAGAAAGTCATGTTACATTTAATATCTAATCTTATCATTTAAATTTTTGGCATATCAGAAATTTTTATTGGGCTATCAATAATTTGATTTAAACAATAAATGATCTATTAGATTTATAGATAGTATAAATTAAATAGATATAATTTAATGTTGTAATATTATACCTCTATATGCTAAATATTTAAATATTTGTCGATGTTAACTTTTAAAATTATAAAGATTTTTTTTTTAAATAAGAAAAATCATATTATCTAACAATGATTAATCTTTACTACCTTAAACAAATTTTAAACTATATAGCTTATTTTAAAAATTAAACAAAAACTAAATGTTTATTATTTAATCGATAATATAAATCTATGAAGCGAAAATTTTAATTTTTTTAAAAAAACTTTCTAAATTTGTGAAATGTTATAATATCTTTGAATATGACAATAAACCAATATTTTACTAATCTTTATATATATAGTTACGATTTTAATAATAAAATAATAATCCGAATATATATATATATAAGAAGCAGTGCCATCTTAAAAATTTAATGACCTAAAGGCTTTTTATAAGTTTTTTCTCAACTTTTATTTATTCCATTTCCATGAACTAAATAAAAAATTGTGGTATTCAAAGAAAAAAATTAAAAATGAGTTTTTGTGTATAAATTAGATTTTGTTAATAGAAAAATTGAGAATGGTGTAAGTTAATTTTTTGTTCTTATTGTATTTAATTTATATTTAGTTAATCATACACATTTTTATTATAATTTCACCAACTAATTGATATTTAACAAACAAAAATAGACTTTTTTAATTAGTAAAATAACATAATTTTTTTTTTGGACCTATGGACCCATGGCAATTGCCCATGTTGCTATGGGTTAGAGCCGACTCTGAGAAGAAAATACAAATACATGTGAAAGTTTGAAACAATCTATTCAATGAAAAAAATATAGAGTAAACTTATTATGTTTTAAAAATTGATAGACACATATATATTATAACATATACCAATTTAGAATTAAAAACACAATATTTATATAAAAATAAATGAAAACAAAAACTCAAGCGGTTGCGCGGGTCGAGATCTAGTTATCTATTAAAAAAAGTTAGTTACTTATAATAAAATAATAAGAATACTTTTACAATTTTATTTTAATTAGGCTTTAAGAAAAGTAATATTATTTATTTAAAGGTTAGTTTTTCTTCATGTTTTTATTAAATAATTTATTGTATTGTAGGATTTTACAATTCGTTTTTGTTTAACATTTTTTCTTAAAAGTTAATATTTATCTTTTATAATTCTCTATTTTTAGTATCTTTTAAAACACACATTATAATAAATAATAATAATAATAAGACTATTAAATAATATTTAAAATTAATTTTTAAGAAAAATCTTTTTTATTATTTTAGTATATATATATTTTTGATTATTGATATACTTTAACACATATCACATTTTCAAATATATAATTGACATTGTGACAATCATGTTAATTACCAACTTTGAGGAAGCAAACTTTTTATAAATAATATTAATAATAATAATAATAAGTCTATTAAATAATATTCATAATTAATTTTTAAGAAAAATCATTTTTCTTATTTTAGTATATATATTTTTGATTATGAGATAGTTTAACACATATTACATTTTTTAAATAGATAACTGACATGTGTCACTTTCATATTAATTAACAATTTTGAAGAATCAAGATCAATATAATCTTTTATGATTTTATTTCATTAAATTTTTAGAAAAGTACAATTATATTAAATCAATTGTTTTCAAATCTATTTTTTTAGGATTTTGAAAAAGGAAAATTTCTAAAAATAATACTACTAAATATTTTTAAAATTTTGTTTTTACTATTAAATAATTTTTAAATGTATTTTTTACAAAATTTATTTTTATTATCTTATTATATATATTTTTAATCATTATATATTTAAACACATGTCACAATATTAGAAAGAAAATTATTATAAAATAATATTTTGGTTAGGATTTAAAAAATGAAAATTACTATTAAAAAGGAAAATTACTATTAAATAATATTTATATTTACTTTTTAATAAAATTCATTTTTGCTAATATTTTAGTATATTTTTTTTAATTATGAGATAGATTAACACTTGTCACAATATTAAAATATATAATTGCCAAGTGTCACGATTATGTTAATTAACAACTTTGAAGAACCAAACTTTATATAAAAAGATATTCTTGCTAAAGAACTATTTATTCTAAGTTTTCTTTTCTTCATCTTAATAAAACATCAAGTTTTAAATTTAAAAATTGTTCTTAGATATACATAACATGTTTGCACAATCTCTAATCCCCCTCATAGAGTGGCTCTCATCGCTGTCATAGCTCCCCTCCCATGAGCTCTAAAACGCGATAAAAACCCACTTAGGATTAAATTGAGAATATTTCCAACAAATAATTACAGTTTACTCAATTTTTATGGAAGATAAATGGAAAAGAAGATAAATGTAAAACTTACAAGATAAACATGAAGATTGAGGTGATAAGGAAAAATTTCGTAAAAGGATAGACTCGAATCAGGGGCAAAAAAGAAAGGTCGGACGACCTTGAAGGCATATATAAAAAGAGCCAAGGCGAGGAGCACGTGAGACAAAAAAATTCACATCAAACTTAGCACTTGGACCAATTTATGCAGTTTTCCATTTACGACTCAACTAGGTCTTAAAGTCTTAGGTGATTAGAACTATAAAATACGCTGGCAGCTCTTGCGGCGGAAGCTTTTTTTACCTGTTGTAACGCTCATACGCGGATTTGGAATAAGATCATTTATACTTTGCTCTTTATTTCAATTTATTTTACTTCGTCTGTTTTTATCACTTGGCGTTGGTTTAGCAGATTTCAGGAACGTCAAGGAAAATAAAGGATTCTTTGCTTTCCTCTATTAATTGAAAATGACAGTGCGAATTTCGGTTCCCACGAGAGTGCTCTATAAATGTTTTACTTTCTAAACCGAACATAAATTCTGTTATAAAATATGCTTAAGTAAGCTACAAATTATTCAAGAAGGCGCCATTTTAATCCAAGGAAGTTCAGGAGTAGCACCAACAAATTCAGATCCAAGGAAGTTCAGCAGTATCATCTATATTATTAAAAGAGAAGTACCCATTTGAAAATGTTTTTACTTTATTAATTAAATTCCCTTTTTTTACTTGTATTTTTCAGTTGCATTTATGAAATATCCTAAAACGAATAAAAATGTTTAATTTATTACTTGTCTTTTCAGTTACATTAATGAAATATGCT
>NC_027753.1:16110050-16110183 GCF_000695525.1 Brassica oleracea var. oleracea | reverse complement strand
CCTCCCAGCGATGCAACAGGAGCGGGTCCCCACACGTCTGTGTGTACCAGCTCTAACTTCTCAGATTTTGGCTCTCTTCCTCCTTAAGAGAAACTAACTCGTTTCTGTTTCCCAAGGATGCAACTTTCACACA
>NC_027753.1:16092667-16108883 GCF_000695525.1 Brassica oleracea var. oleracea | reverse complement strand
AAAACACACACAAAATTGTTAACGGAGTTCGGCCAATGTTGCCTACGTCTCCGGACCTGCTACAGATCTTTTATTATCAACCCAGGAAATTTTACAAACTCTCAACTCACACCCGATCCCAAATACACTCAAGAAATTATTCGTAATTTCTTAAAGAGAAAGATTTTCTCACAAGAAAGATATTTTTTTTTTCTCTTGCACTCTCTCTTCTTCTCTTCTCTTGTTCTCTCTTACTTTGTTTTTCTTGTTTGGGATTGATTTCTTCTTCTGCTTGTGTGGTTATTTATAGAAGATTATGAGGAGTTGGTGAAACTTCTTGTTGCACCTACCAAAAACACAAAAGAAATGTGTTGTTGAATTAATCAACAAACATGTTCTTGATACAACTTCTTGTTGTACCTACCAAAAACATGTTTTTTACAAGGTGGTTCAATGTTCTTGGAGACTGTCTTGCCCAATCCGAAGTTAAGCTTGATGACTTCCCTCCTCAGATGTTTCAAAAAGGCATTTCTGAGTATGAGGAGATGGGTTCATCGCAAAGGCTGAAACTTTTGAATTTCTTGTGCGATGAAACGCTTAGCACAACGTAAGTTATATTGATATATATATATTGAATCAGTTTTTCTTCTTTTTATGTGCTGTTGTAAACAATCTTTCAGGGTGCTGAGGGATTGCCTTGCTAATCCTGAATCTGTTGAAAGGAAAAAGGAAGCAAAAGAAAAGTTGAATGCAGCAAAAGCTAACGTAACCGTAATATCTACTTAGGTCTTTACAATTTAAGTTTGACAATTCATATTAAAACCTTTTTGTTGTAGGAGCAAAAACTATATCAGAAGTTAGAAGATGAGTTCTCCAAAGCTCAAGCAGAGAATAATGGGGTTGAGTTGGCAATTAAACAACGGCTTGCAATTGTATCACAAATGGAAGCTGAATCTGAACTAGTCTTTGCCGGAATGCAAAACGCGTTAAAAATGCAAAATATAATTCTGAATTCATGTGATTGATTGTTTATAACAATGGTTTAGGGGCTTATTTTTTATAATTGCTTTCGCAGAAATTCAAGAATATGATGATGTTCTTAGAACCAGCCCGGTCGAATTGGATGACAATGGTCTTACTCTCTGGAAACTGAAGTCGTACAACAAAGAACCAAACATTTTACTTCAAGGTATGAACAATATAAACAGTTTGCTTGTCTTAACAAGTATTATGTAGTAATTTTTGTTCTCTTACCATTGTTTCTGTGCAGATTTAGGAAGCTGGAGTGACGTATGTCCTCATGAAAGGTGGTTTGCGTTTAGCCCTGAGCAAAAACCACAAGTAGAGAAGTATATTGCTTGCAAAAAGGTAGATCATTCTCTCTCTCTAATTATATAATGTCAAGGAATTTATTAAGGTTTGTAGGCTTCTAAATTAATTTTAGGTTAAAGAATTGATTAGAACTTCTTGGGTTTAAGATTCATTAAAAAATGTTTAGGTAACCGAATTTATCAACACTTTTTAGGATTTAAGTGTTCTTTATTAATCTCAAACACATCTTCATCTATACAATACTTTACATATATATACACTTGCAACTAAAGCATTTATCCACAGACTTTGAAATCGATGCCATGGTTTACAGTCATGAAACTGTATACAGTCGAATACTAGTTTCGCATTAAAATGTACTGTGATTTTCTTGAACTCTCAAGACATGTTTTGTTCATGGGTTTGCATTTTCAGCTTTGCATATCATTTCTTCTTTTGAATACTATGTTTGTGGTGTGAATAAATAACTTATTTGCATTTGAACTGTCCTCCGAATGACGCTAATCTGTTCATGGGTTTGCAAATTCTGATTTGCATCTTAATTTTTCTTTTGATTTCTAATTTTGTAGAAAGAAAGGCTTATCAAAAATTGGAAGGGAAATACTGCTCTTGAGTCTTAGTGATAATTTGTCTTGTTCTGCAAGCACATAATATAAAAATGATTATGATAAGCAGAAGTAAAAAGGCTGACTCATTTGGATATGATTTATTGTTTTATTTACATTTCTGAACACCCAAAAAACTCGGTTTCGTAATTTCTTTTTATCTTAAAAAACATTCAGACTTTTTTTCATATGAGACTATTGGACGTGAGACAATTGGTCGTTGGGAATTGTTGTAATATTTATATTCTGTAACATTTCTGAATGTCCGAAAGTGAATAGATTCTATAATACTTACATTAGTAATTTTGGATTAGTATCATTTAATTTTTTTTGGGTTCGTGTTATGGAAATTGAAACATGCTTGTTGTTGGGAAAAATATGAATTTACCATGGCGCACCAGAATAAATATTTCCTGCACTTGTATGAATTTTTAAGAAAAACACTTAAACAATGGCAGAATATAATATAAGTAAAGGAGACTAAATTTATTTATGTGGAGAACTGACGCAGCGTAAGGATAGGGATTGAGGGATTGAACGATCAATCTCGCAAATAGGGTTTGCTAGAGACAATTCTTTGCTCAATCAAGAGATTCTTTTGAATGTCTTGAGACCAACTTCTTATGATGACGAATTGAATCGAGTCAAGACAAGGATTAAAAGCAAAACCTCTCTAGTTTATTAAAATCAAAAGTGTCCCCAAACATAACTTATAAGGTTGTTTATATAATCCTTACCTTTGGACAAATCCCTTTAGGTAAAGGAGTTAAAAAACGATCTTCTAAACGAAAAAGGAAAACAAAGCCTGATCTAAAACAAACATTAATAAAAATAACTTGTATCAAAAGCAACGACTAAGAAGGATAATTCAAACGTTCGTTGGCGCCACAGGAGGATTCGACCCTGTATCAGGAACCGTGTTGGGGCCAATGTAGCGAGAAAGATATTTGACATTAAACACATCCGACGTCGTATCGGGTAGGCGAAGGCGATAAGCATTATCATTTATACGTTCCAGCACTTCCAAAGGTCCAATCTTCTTGGCCTTAAGTTTGTTGTATGCATGCGCAGGCATCCGGTCACGAGTGAGGTACGCCCATACGAGATCTTCGACAGCAAAGACCAACTTCAGGCGGTGCTGATCCGCCGCCTGCATATACTTAGAAGAAGACGATTCCAAATTTGCTACAGCCTGACCGTGCAATTTGGCTAAAGAATCCACAAAAATCGAGGCATCTCCATGTAAACGCGTTCGATCGGGCAGGTTAGAAAGATCAACAGGGCCGCGAGGAATCACACCGTAGACGTGACGTGAAAGGGACAAAAGCCTAGACTGTGATTTAAGGCGTGGTTATGAGCAAATTCCGCCTGAGGAAGCCGTGCATCCCATGTCCTGATTGCATCGCCAACGAACAACGTAAGAGATTGCCGAGAGAACGATTTGTGACCTCAGTTTGACCATCAGACTGAGGATGATACGCAGAGCTCATATCCAACGTTGTGCCGAGGAGCTTCCACAAAGAACGCCAAAAATGGCCAAGAAACCTAGTATCTCGGTCAGATACGATCGAAAGGGGCAGGCCGTGAAGGCGATAAATGTCCCGGAAGAACAAACTCGCCACCTGTGATGCATCCGTCGTTTTCTTGCAAGGAACAAAGTGGACAATCTTAGAAAACCTATCGACCACCACGAAGATAGAATCGAAACCCCGCTGAGTACGCGGTAAACCGACAACAAAATCCATGTTTATATCTGTCCATGGTTGAGTAGGAACCGGAAGAGGCATATACAGACCTGTGTTTGTTGCGTGCCCTTTAGATTGTTGACATACAACGCACCGCTCGACAAACCTTTCTACATCTCGACGTAGGGCCGGCCAGAAGTAGGATGAAGCGACCAAGTGAAGCATGCGATCACGACCCACGTGACCCTTTTGATGTAGCTCGGTGATCAATTGCAGTCTGAGACTACAATCTGGAATACACAAACGTGTTCCACGAAACAGAAAGCCATCATGAATTGAGTACTCCGACGAACATCCTTCTAATGCCGCCGCGTAGAACTGGCCGAAGAAGGGGTCACTTGCGTAGAGATCCACAAACGAACCAAAGCCCGTGACAGATGTATAAAGTACGGCCAAGACAGTATGTCTACGACTCAACGCATCCGCCACTCGATTAGAAGCACCCGATGTGTGTCTAATAAAAGTGAACTGCTGAAGATAAGCAATCCATGAGGCATGGCGTGCAGAGACTTTTGCTTGACTACTAAGAAGCTTGAGGGCATCATGATCAGTGTAGAGAACAAAGTCTTTGTGAAATAGGTAATGATGCCAATGCTTAATAGCTTGGACGATAGCATAAAACTCCACATCATACGTACTATACCGAGATCTCGCACCTGCTAGTTTCTCACTAAAGAACGCTATGGGACGTCATCTTTGACTAAGAACAGCGCCTATGCCTGCTTTAGACGCATCGCAATGAAGCTCAAACACCAAGGAGAAGTCGGATGAAGCCAGAATCGGGGCAGAGCAAAACTTTTGTTTGATCACGCCAAACGCCTTGTCTGCTTCCTAAGTCCACACAAAACGACCGTCTCGAATAGTGTCAGTGATAGGTGCCATCAGACCGCTGAACTGGTCCACAAATCGTCGATAAAAAGATGCCAAGCCATGAAAACTTTGTACTTCAGTGATAGTGCTCGGTTTTGGCCAGGATTGTATGGCGGAAACCTTACCGGGATCAACTGCCAAGCCCTTATCAGAAACGATGTAGCCAAGAATTTGTACCTCCGTTGATCCAAAATCACACTTTTTAAGGGTCGCATAAAACTTGTCTCGCCATAGAACTTGTAGGACCTCAGTGAGATGATGAATGTGATCCGAAATCGTAGCACTTAAGATCAGGATGTCGTCGAAGTAGACGACAACGAACTTGCCAATGAAAGGACGTAAGGCACACGGGCTCAAGCTTTCTCGCAAAAAGCCTTTGGTGACGAGTTCCTCCACCTGCCGATGAAGCTCCTCATGTTCCGACGGACACATTCTATAATGTGCACGATTGGGGAGCGCTGCATCCAGAATGAAGTCAATACGGTGCAGTATATCTCGCAGAGGCGGGAGGCCTTGTGGCAAGTCTTCGGGAAACACATCTTGGAAGTCATGTACGAGAGATGCAAAGGCTGGTGGTGCCTTGTCAAAACGATCAAGTGCCGGTGGTTTTGAGAGCAAGAAAAACACAACCCCCTCTGATCGCATCTCTTGTTCGAACGGTTTGCGTTGAAGAAACATGACTGACTTCTTTGCGATGGTAGGTTGTTCTGGAGGAGAAGGTCTGAGGATAAATTTACGATTCTCAAACTTAAAACTGTAAGTGTTAACAAAACCATCATGTATAATCCATCTGTCGAACTCCCACGGTCTACCCAAAAGTAAGTGGCAAGCATCCATCGGAGCAATATCGCAATAAGTTTGGTCTTTGTAAACATTCCCGATGGAGAATGAGACAAGTGCCCGACGGGTAACAAACAAATCGTGATCTTGTTGGAGCCAGGATAGCTTGTAAGGCGACGGGTGAGGTTCATCTTTAAAATCAAGTTTTGTAACGGCGTCTACCGCAATGACGTTTTCGCAGCTTCCGGAGTCAATAACGAAGGAACAAACCTTGCCATTGATTGTGCAATGTGACTGGAAGAGTTTGTTTCGCTGAGGAAACTAAGAGTCAGAACGCAGAGCTAAGCAAGATCGGCGAAGCATGAGGAGTGATATCACTCAAATTACCCTAAGGAGTGATCTATACTCTCTCAAATAAGAGGTCAAGTTGTAGTACTTAGGGATCGAATTCACAGGGAGCTAGGGAACCAATTAGATCTAATAGTTATATGATTAAGCTACGCTAATAGTTTATAAAGCAGTAAATAAATATAACAAAACAGTAAATAAAGCAGTAAACAACTTGAACAAGACAATTGTTCAGCTTGGCAGAGAGTTGTTTGATGGAAGGATGGTTTTCTAGATCTAGGGTTTCTACTCAGGTAATCAGGATTATAATGATATAGAGGCTAATTGTTGCTTGCAAGATATTATAGAACTCAACTAGGAGTACAAATCTAACAACTTCTGTTAGACAGTCTAATATCCAGATCTTGGATCTCAACTCTCGGTTATTGATCACAAGAAAGTGTCGATCGATTATTTTATAGGAATATCGATCGATACACCTTTCACAATATCGATCGATTAATCTATTGGATCATCGATCTATATCGCTTCTAGCAAGCTTTACGATCGGGCTGAATATATGTTCACTAGGGTTCCTGAATCAACTCTCGTATGTTTCTAGCAATCTTAATTCAATAGAATTCAGTTCAGAGAAAAGACCAAGCGTTCGCAATTGTGCCTAATGATTCTAAGATCAGGGTTCTAGTTCATGACTCTAGAACACAAGCAGTAAGAACAATCCTATGATGAATATCACAACTTAGCAGTTCTATATGTTGGGATAATCCCTCATCCTATCTGAACCCTAAACCTAACAGGTGAATCTATTCAGACATGAAGTTTGTCACAGAAATCATAGATGAATAGATGAAAAGCATAAATAATATAAAACTAAAACAAACAGAGTTCCAGGAGGACTCTGATGGAGTTCCTCCCTTCTCTCCTAACTAAGAGAAACAATAGAATAAAACTTAGATAGCGTAGCCGTCAACAATGGTTTAGAAAACACATAAATAGGGTTTTAGGTCGTCAAAGGGTATTCTTGTAATTTGTGGTTGCTTCTGGGCTTCAGTCGGTCATAAAATATGCTCAGCCCACATTCTGGAATCCATGTCGATCGATGTCAAGAGTGCTGCATCGATCGACATTAGTTCCTCTTCTCGACAGTTTTCTCTCGCGAGGCAGACTGACCATTATTCAGTAAAACGGACATAACTTCTGCTACAGGATGCTTATTGACCTCAAACCAGTGGCATTGGAAAGCTAACTCAAATAGCTATCTTTTGTCAAAATAGGGGCTCAATATAACTGTGGTAAGGTCTCTATCCATAGCTAAACATCTGACGCGTCTGTGCAGTTCTGCACCTCAAAAGGCTCCAAAATCACCATATTTATCCAGAACGTACCTGAACCTGTAAATAATCTAAATAGACTCTATATAGTAAATATATATTAAAACAATTATAGACCATTGCTAAAAGTGGGTAAAATCCATGGCCTATCAACTCTCCCAGACTTACCATTTTGTTTGTCCTCAAGCAAAACAGACGGGCAGTCTCTCTGAAAGAGGGTTGAAAAAAGCAGGGACTCACATGATTTAAAACTTAGAATCATCACCTCTGCAATATTGCAATCCACATCTAAGAAGTCCTTATCCCAAAAGCACATTATCCCATATCCTAACTAACCAACCAAATTCACCTAGCCAACAACTTAGCAAATCATGTCTGACATTCCCCTCTACGAACCTCATTTCTTAACATAAATAAAAGTGCAGGATTTACCTTGGGACAATCGATTTCCAAACAAGTATATAGATCTGCAGGTAAAAGTTAGTTCCTATATTTTCTCTCTACTAATTTCTCTCTTTAGTCAAAGTCTGCTTCCATGGCAGGATCATGGACCAAGATTGGACAGGCTTCCATGAATCAGGCCTTAATGTTGGTTGCCACCAAGTCATGTTCACTTCTTTTTGACCTATATCCAAGAATTCATGTGAATCGAACCTTGATGATTGTCGCCACCAAATCCCGTTCAAATTCTTTTTGTTGGAATCCTTATGAAGCAAGCCTTTATGGTTGTAGCCACCAAATCCTGTTCGGATTCCTCCTAACTAACATCTATTATATATATTATTTATTTATATATATATATATATATATTTTTTTTTTCTTTCTTTCTTTTTTTTTTTTTTTGAAAAATAAATATCTCTACCTATAAATCTAGGGTTGAAATAGAGAGAGAAAAAATGATAAATCTACTCAAGGTTTTACCTTTCAGACTTGTTTGAAGAATCCGATCTCATGTATATCAAGCCCCAAGACAAGCAGTTGTGTCAAGTTTAGCGTTAGAGGTCAGCTTTGGTTCCTTCAAACAATCTCAGCAAGTGTAAATAGTTGACAAGTTGATCCACTTTAGTAACTTTAGTACTATCTCCATTCAGTAAGTCTAGAATGGTTCTAAAGAGTGGTTAGATAACAAGCAAATATCTAATAAGTTCATTATCCCCTTCTTGACTCAATAAAACTCTTTTGAAAATATTTTGATAAGACTCATGAACACATTAATATCAGTAAACATCCCCCCCCACACTTAAATTACACTGTCCTCAGTGTATATCTAGTCGGAGTTATGGTGATAACATAAACATAAGTGCACAATTTAACAAGTAAGAACGATAACCTGACCGGGTTAAGTGTCGATCGATGGAAAGGAGTTACCATCGGTCGCTGCAGGTGTTGTACTGTCGATCGATATCGACATGCTCTCATCGGTCGATTTTATAATCGTCTACTTGGATCTCTTTTTGTTTTTTTTATACCTAACTAAAACACAATATTAGTAGAACCTCCCACAGACTTAAACAACACTGTCACCAGCGTTATATAGTCTAAGATTGGTGATAAAATAATTCATAAGTACTAAATTTAACAAGGTGAAATGATATACCTGCTCGCCAATGGTGAGCGTCAATCGACACAGTTAAGTGGCGATCGATCGATACTCGTGATGCTCTGTCGACCGACAATGGCATGTTGTTGTCGATCGCTGCTGGTAATATCAACTCTTCCTTGGATCTTTTTCTCCCCTATTTTTTTTTTGACCTGCATAATAATAGAAACAAAAATTAGTAACAATCTAACATAAACTGAATGAAATTGCCTAATAGTGGGTTGCCTCCCACTCAGCGCTTTGGTAAAGTCATTTAGCTTGACTTTGGAGATCTGATTTAGTCCGGATGAGAATGAGAACATGCTCCAAAACAAGTCTCAATGTCTTCTCTCTGAAGCTTTATCATTCTTGTGTGAAAGCCTCCTCCATAGACTCTTCTCCTTTGTCTATCATCTCAGCAATAAGGAGTGCTCGAAGCTTTGCAAATGGCTGTGAGAAGCATATATTGCGCACTCTGGATTTCCTGACACCATCTGAAAAGTGAGGGATCAATGATACCTGAAGACCGTCCTTGATCATTTTTCTCTTCTTCCAATTCCTCCTCTTCTTTATCCCAGACTTGTCTGATCGCGTGGTGGTATCTCCATCCCTAAGATTTCCACGCACATCGAACTCCTTCTGCTCTGACTTGCGTCCAGTGTCGATCGATAGTGAAATGGTAATGTCGATCGATGCCGGTTTGTTGGTGTCATTCGATGGTATCCGGTCGGTGTCGATCGATACTGCTTCTGCTGGGCCTTTATCGACTTCATCTCTAAATCGCAACCCTCTCTGAGAAGCTTCTCCGTGCTGATGATCATCCAATACCTTAATGTAAGAACTGATCTGCATACTTCTATCAGGTGGAATAGGAGATTCAGTTTCAAATACAGCATGGAGCCACAATCTTCACAGGATCATGTATCCTCTTTGCTCTTTTGTGAAGCCCAGGATCTTCTTCTGTGCATATAAGTGGTCTCAGATGTTTGGAGTCAGTATTGTGTGAGGCTTCAGACTCATGCACTCTTTCCTCAATTGGTTCCATCTCAACTATGAAATCGTGCGGTTCGTCCAACAATGGGTGTCGATTCATGCTCTCGGGTGGGTGTAGGATGATGTTATCTGGTAGATGGCGAACGATGATAGAAGGTGGGTGTTGGTCGATGATGCAGGGTGGGTGTCGATCGATCTCATCAGGTTGGTGTCGACCGATGCTAGCCTTTGGTGAAGTTTCCAGATCTCCTCTCGAAGTATTCTGATCGTCATCAAGCTTCTTCTTCGAATTCTGATCCATATCTTCAAGTCATTCCTCCAGCTCCAAGAATTCTTCTAACTCCAACTTCAAGAACTCTTATAGGTCCAAGAAATCTTCCATGGTGATCTCTTTTTCTATATCGTCGATCGACATTGAGGTTGTACCGTTGGTAGACGTTGAGGTCGTACTGTCGATCGACGTTGAGGTCGTGCCGTCGGTCGACATTGAGGTCGTGCCATAGGTAGACGTTGAAGTCCTGCTGTTGGTAGACGTTGAGGTCGTACCGTCGGTAGACGTGGAGGTCGTGTCACTAATGTCAGCTTCTTCTCTTCGCGCAAACTCATCTGTCCATTGAACCTCAATGTCTGGCTTTTCGATCTGAGCGTTCATGGTTTCAGATTCCTCATTCGGCTCAGTGTAGACTATACCCAACATCTGACTGAAACTAGACATCAATTCTTTCTCCTGGCCTTTAATCATCTTGTCCAACATATCATCAAACTCCTTATGTCGAGTTGCTGTAGCTTCATAGAGAAATTTGTTGAGGAAGGCGGTTTTAATGTCCTCCCAACAGGTTAAAGATCTTGGCTGCAGATGACTGAACCAGCTAAATGCATCTCCAGATAGAGAATAGGGGAAGATCTTGCAGATAATGTGGTCTACATATACTTCATTATGCTCACTTGCAGAGGCTAGCTCCTCAAGTTCTTTGATAAGGTCTCTGAGATCTTCATGAGTAAGACCTCGGAAAGGGTCCGCACTTCCCCAATCATACCATTCGCGGTTCAGATCAAAGTCGTTTGTCTCAGCAACAGCAATCACATCAGGGATCACAGCAACCTGAGCATTAATCAACTGTCATGCGCTGTTGCGAGTGCGACCTTCTTCGTCTCTTAGCATCCAATTCTCGTCAACTTCAAGTATTAGCAATTCGATCTTCCTTGTCTCCCCGCAAGTGGTGTCGTTTTTCACCGAATGAACAGTGTGGGGATGAACAATGCTCAAATGAACAGTGTTGCGGTAAACAGTGCCGGGATGAACAGTGTTCCAATGAACAGTGTCGGGATGAACAGTGTCGGTCGACGCGGGATGAACAGTGTCGATCGACGTGGGATCAACAGTGTCAATTGACAGGAGATGAATAGTACCTCGATGAACAGTGCATTGATGAACAGTTCGTAATGAACAGTGTTGTCCGACACAAGTTGGATAGTGTCGTTCGATGCTTGGTTCACGCTGTCGATCGATGTTGCTTGGAGGGTGTCGATCGATGCTTCCCTCGTAGACTTACGGACGTACGTGAATCAGCAGGCTCCTTCTTTGAAGAACCCATAAATCCTCTCTTCGTTGTTTTTCCCGGTACTAAGATGTTTGTACTTGAAACAGAAGAAAAACATTTATCGTTGTTTTTTTTAATTCTCTCAAATAAGTGGTCGAGTTGTAGTATTTAGGGATCAAATTCACAGGAAGCTGCGGAACCAATTAGATCTAATAGTTATATAATTAAGCTAGGCTAATAGTTTATAAAGCAGTAAATAAATATAGCAAAGCAGTAAATAAAGCAGTAAACAAGTTGAACAAGACAATTGTTCAGCTTGGCAAAGAGTTGTTTGATGCTGTTTGATGGAAGGATGGTTTGCTAGATCATGGTTTCTATTCAGGTAATCAAGATTATAATGATATAGAAGCTAATTGTTGCTTGCAAGATATTATAGAACTCAACTGGGAGTACAAATCTAACAACTTCTGTTGTATAGACAGTCTAATATCTAGATCTTGGATCTCAACTCTCGTTTATTGATCACAAGAAAGTGTCGATCGATCATTCAACGCATCTGTGCAGTTCTGCACCTCAAAAGGCTCCAAAATCAACATATTTCTTCAGAACGTACCTAAACCTGTAAATACTCTAAATAGACTCTATATAGTAGTAAATATATATTAAAACACTTATATACCATGGCTAAAAGTGGGTAAAATCCATGGCCTATCAAGGAGATATCCTGTATCTGCATACAGTTCTTCTTCAATCTATGTGTGATCTTCGTCATAAATTGGCTCATCTGTTGGAGTAACGTATTCAATAAGCAAACCTCTACGGTTCCTGGAAGGACAAGCTGACTGGCGATGGCCGGCTTCTCCACAAGAAAAACAACGCAGGCCAGTAGTCTTTTGTTGATTTGCTTGGGTAGTCTGTGCAGTTGTTGTCTCTGTTTTGGCGTCGGTATGGGTTGGCGCTGTTGCAGTAGTCGACTGCCGTGATTGTTTATTAGAGCCAAAGCTCTGAAAACCACCGCGAATCTGAGTTTCCACCGTGATTGCTTGTTGATGAGCTTCGGAGATGGACTGTGGTTGAAACAGATTTCGCGTGACCTGAATTTGTTGTTGTAAGCCCCCAATAAAATGCATCACTAATGGTTGTCCAGAATCTTGGATGGTGATGCGCTTGATCATTTTAAAGAAGTCTGTTGCGTATTCATCCACTGAGCGGTTCCCTTGACGCAATGTCTGCAATTTCTGAAACATTAGTTGATCGTAGTTTTAAGGAAGAAAATTTTAACGCATCTCCCTCTTTAGTTTATCCCATGTCGTGATTTTGGATTTTCCCAAACGAGCACGGGTTGATTTACTCTGAGACCACCAGGCTGCAGGTCGATCTCGAAATCGAATGGCGATAATAGGAACACAGTGATCCAAAGGTATTTCTGTAAATTCAAGAATCTCCTCCACGGTTACAAACCAGTCGAGTAGTTCTTCAGGAACATTGGATCCATTGAATTCTGGAAACTCAAGCTTGAAAGACCTTTTCCAACGAGAGTCGTTGGCTTCCTCTTCGGAGTCCGAAGCATTGTTGTTGACGTTATGGACAGCTTGATCACGGCGAAGGGCAGCGAACAGATTTTCATCCTCGACTGAGTCTACATCATTATATGCTCGTGTCGAACGGGCACGTTGATTCTGAGGTGTTGTACGCTGTGTATTCATGGCCGCTATGGCAGCTGCAAAATTCATGACTTGAGCTTGAAGGTCAGAAATTGCTTGCTGTGTGACCTCGGCTTCTGTCAGTTCTGCGACTTTCTTAGGTCTTGGCATTGAATCGTAGGAGCGTGGTGCTGTCTCTGATACCAACCTGACGCAGCGTAAGGATAGGGGTTGAACGATCAAACTCGCAAATAGGGTTTGCAAGAGACAATTCTTTGCTCAATCAAGAGATTCGATTGAATGTCTTGAGACCAACTTCTTATGATGACGAATTGAATCGAGTCAAGACAAGGATTAAAAGCAAAAGCTCTCTAGTTTATTAAAATCAAAAGTGTCCCCAAACATAACATGTAAGGTTGTTTATATAATCCTTACCTTTGGACAAATCCCTTTAGGTAAAGGAGTTATAAAACGATCTTCTAAACGAAAAAGGAAAACAAAGCCTTATCTAAAACAAACATTAATAAAAATAACTTGTATCAAAAGCAACGACAAAGGGTATGACTGGTTTTCCCGCTACCACCCGCAAACGCAGCTTTTACGGTTGGTAGCGGTTGTTGGCGTTTTGCAACAATCGCACAAACCGCTCCAAACCGCTCCAAATCGCTCTAAACCTCATAAATTCAAAAGCTGGTTCCAGCTAACGTTTGCGGTTGCGGGCGGTTGCGGGAGGATAAATTTTTTTTTTTTCTAAAACAATTTAAATACAAAAATAAAAATATTCAATAAAAAATTTAAATTAGAATTATAAAAATACTAAAATATATCTATTATATTTTAATTAATATTATAAAACTTTAAAATGAAAATATTTTCTATAATTTTTAAAAAGTTTAAACTATAACTTTCTAAATATAAATTTTATATTTATTATAATATTATTATTTTTGATATTTTATAATGATATAAAATGTAAATATTGTTAATTTATTATTTAACCGCTGTTGCGTTTGGTAGTTAACCAATCATAAGTATCCCGCAAACGCACCAATTTCTAACCGCAGAACCAGTCGTATAAATCTCTTAAAACCGCTACAAACCGCAACCACCCGCATCCGCAAACTCCCGCAGCCGCAACCGCAACCGCTGCGGTTGAACCAGTCAGGCCCTAAGAAGGATAATTCAAACGTTCGTTGGCGCCAAGCTTGTAGATGCCGCTGCATCAAGAACCCTCTCAATGTAAAAAGAAAAAAGTTTTTCCTCTTTGTATAAATAGTTATAAATACAATCACGTCCTCTTTATTCCACACGAACGGATCAAAAGAACGTACAAAATGAAATCTCGAACAAAAGAAACAAAAACAACAAGAAAGCAATACAAAAGATCAAAAACTACCTCAGTTCACTAGGATTCCAGAAATCATAGACAAATCCCACCATACAAATCCAAGATGAACAAGTCAACAACACTTTTGCCAAATTTCAGCTCAGTTATCATATTTATTTCAACAATTTTTTAAAAAAATTTAACTTTAGTTTTAACTTATATTAGTATTTGTATTATGAGAAATACATTAGAGAAATTTTATCACTGTGGATGCTCTAAGGTGTGGATAGTTACATGAACTGAAAGAACCGAGCTAAACTCAGTTAGAAGATATATTTATATTTAAAACTATTAACTATATTTTAATTTAAATAACTAATATCTTAGATATAATATATAAATACAATATTTGTATCTGATAATATAATACAATTGATAAACAGACTGCAGTTTATAAATAGAAAAAAATAATTACAAATAGAATACAATTTATAAATAACATATGTACAGATATGTTTATATGAAAATATCCAAAATAACTAAAAAACAAACTATCCAAAATTATCATATCCAAAAGGGAAGACGACGTATTTCCACACCGGAACTATCATATAGTAACAAATGTACACAATCTTCCAACCTCGTCCTAATTGCACACCTTATAACTATCACAACCAATTTCTACACACGATAATAGTTCGAAACCCGTTTCCACACAAACCAACAAACAGCGGTTTAAAGTTGGTTAGTGTTACCTAAACCTAAACTTAACCAATGAGTGACTTAACTAAACCATAAATGACCCGATTAGAGAAAATAAACCGGATTAAATGAACCTAATTCAATTGGGTCTAATATACCTGATCGAAGATCCGATTAAAGCCAATTTGAAACCGTAAACGAAAATCCCTTGTCTCTGTCGCGAAGAACGTCTCCTCTGCTTGGCTCCAGTCAGGTAATTTTTATAATTCTCTCTCTCTCTCTCTCTCTCTCTCTCTCTCTCTCTCTCTCTCTCTCTCTTTGTTTGTGTCGTTATTGTATTTTCTCTATGTCTCTCTCTGGTACTGATTTTGTGTCTCTCTGTTTTGTAGAAATCGACAATGGAGTCATGGACTGATGTGAATGTTGAGTGGAATGATGTACCAGAGTTCGACCCGGGGACTCCCGATTCTCCTGATTTTGACTCTGATGGTGAAGATCTGAAGTAAGCAAAATAATCTGATATTTTTATAAATTTATTTAAAACCATCTGAACTATCCATTATTTTACCGAAGTTATCCGAACTGAATTAAACCATTATTATTTCAACCGATAAGAACCGGATTTTCATCAGTTCTTGAATTGATCTTAAACACTTATACTCAAAATACTAGATACCTTAATTAGCAAACTTGAATCAAAACAAATCCTCAAATGACCATGTCTAATATTAACTACGAGAAGTGGTTATTCAATAAAGTATTTGAAATAGTTTGTGTTAAGAAATATCATGGTATCGAAAATACGACACAAAACCAATAAATATACTAACAATTATAGGTTTAGAGATTTTTGATTTCATCACAGATTTTATAGCCCAAGCATAGATCTGTATGATTTTCACATGATACAACACTACAAGAAAACAGCGGCATACTGAAGGAAAAAATCGTCGGTATGTCGTCGGAATAACGCTATTCCGACGACATACCGACGACAAAAGTCCTCGGAAATAACTCCTCGGAAATTTATTTTTCCTTGGAAATCCCTCGGAAATTTCCGACGGAATTCCGAGGAACTGAATTTCCGAGGAAACTCCGAGGACCACTAGATCGTCGGAAAGTTCCTCGGAATATACCGAGGGAGGACTTCCTCGGTATATTCCGAGGAAATTTCCGATGGTCCAATCCTCGGAAGTTCCGACGAAATATTCCTCGGAATTTGCATCGGGAATTTTCGAGGAACGTGGCCCTCGGAAATTTCCGAAGAACGTAGCCCCTCGGAAAATTCCGAGGAACATTCTGTCGGATATTTTTTAAAAATTCCGACGACTTATTCCGAGGAACATTCCCTCGGATTTTTTTTTTAAATTCCGACGAATTATTCCGAGGAAGAAGTCGTCGGAAATTTCCGAGGGTGCTTTTCCTCGGAATTTCGAAAAAA
>NC_027753.1:16090663-16091311 GCF_000695525.1 Brassica oleracea var. oleracea | reverse complement strand
AAAAAATTAGAATACTTACCGCAAACTGACGAAACCACAGATGCTGCTTGTCGGTAGGGAAGTGAGTGAAAGTGTCCCCTGTCGAGGGCCGAGTACATCATACGGTTGATCCATGCGCTGATCCCGTTCCCGGATCGGTTGAACCTAATAAAAAAAACAAACTGTTAATAATGAATCCAAATTTAAAGAAAAAAAAATATGTTAAATTACCATGTTTGACCCCGTCCATGTGGATACGGAGTGAGATAGGGAAGATGGTCACGACCGGGCTGTTGAACCAACTCCGCAACACTCATCACTCCCGGAGGACCCGGAGGAGCAGGAGCGGATGCAGCAGCGGGAGCGAGAGGAGCAGGAGCGGCTGCAGCAGAGGGAGATGTATGGTAGGAGCTGTGGGGCGAAGGGGAATCCTGAAAATGGCTGGAATCCCGAGACTGGCTTCCCGTACCACCACGACCACGACGCTGTCGAGGTCGGGTCTGATCATCATGAGACCTCTAAATTAAAAAATATATATTTAATAAATATAGAAATATATAAATTAATTTTTTTTTTAAAAAAAATCCCAAATAATAGTCTTTAATCACAAAAAAAGATTTGAAAATATTAAAAATGTTTAATAAATATATAAAAATAGTTCTAATAAAC
>NC_027753.1:16090312-16090536 GCF_000695525.1 Brassica oleracea var. oleracea | reverse complement strand
TTTTATAGATATTAAAAATGTTTAATAAATATATAAAAATAGTCCTAATAAACAAAAAATAGTTTTAATAAATAAAAAGTAGTTTAATAATTACAAAAAATAGTTATAATAATATTAAAAATGTTTAATAAATATTGAAATTTATATAATATATATATATATATATATATTTTTTAAAGTTTTTAATCACAAAAAAAGTTTTATAGATATTAAAAATGTTTTGT
>NC_027753.1:16084961-16088236 GCF_000695525.1 Brassica oleracea var. oleracea | reverse complement strand
AACATATCATATGCTGGAAAATCACTTATTGTCCACATTAGTACTGTCCGCATTTGAAAGTTTTCTTTACACGAAACATCGTATGTTTCAGCACCTTGAGCCCATAGTTGTTGCAACTCATATATTAGTGGCTGAAGAAACACATCAAGTGATCTCTTAGGATGCTCTGGTCCGGGAACGAGAATCGAGAGAAACAAAAACTCTCGTCGCAAGCACAAGTTTGGGGGGAGGTTGTATGGTGTAAGAATGACGGGCCATAGAGAATATTGTCTTCCACTCTTGCCAAACGGACTAAAACCATCAGTACATAATCCAAGGTAGACATTTCTTCTTTCATACGCAAAGTCGGGATACTTTGATTGGAAATGCTTCCACGCTTTTGCATCTGAAGGATGTCTGATCTCACCATCTGTTGAGTGCTCCGCATGCCATCTCATTGGTTGCGCTGTGCGTTCAGATAGATACAACCTCTGCAACCTTTCCGTCAAAGGTAAATACCACATCCTTTTATATGGCACTGGAACTCTTCAACTCGTATATTTATAATGAGGCTTTCCACAAAATTTGCATGTAACCCGCTGTTCATCCGCCCTCCAATAAATCATGCAGTTGTCGCTGCATACATCTATTACCTGATACGATAAACCAAGACCAGCTACGAGTTTCTGAACCTCGTAGTATGAACCAGGAGCTACATTATCCTCGGGTAGAATACCTTTTACAAAATCAGCAATCGCATCCACACAGTCTTCAGCCAAATTATAATCTGTTTTAATGCCCATCAATCTTGTAGCAGATGATAAAGCTGAATGACCATCTCTGCAACCTTCGTACAATGGTTGCTTTCCAGCATCCAACATATCATAAAATCTCTTAGCTTGTGCATTGGGTAAATCTTCCCCTCTAAAATTATCATTTACCATCTGCTCAGTACCTACACCATAATCTACATCCGTTCTAATTGGTTCTTCTAATCTAACCGCTGGCTGAGGTTCGCTAGTACTACCATGTTCATAATCAGTTTCCCCATGATGATACCAAATTTTGTAACTTCGTGTAAACCCACTCAAATATAGATGAGTCCAAACATCCCACTCTTTAATAACCTTTCTATTTTTACAATTAGAGCAAGGACATCTTAACATACCTGTTTTTGCTTCCGGTTGTCGGTGAACTAACCCCATGAATTCGGTTATACCTCGTTGGTATTCTTACGTAAGCAATCTCGTGTTCGGATCCAAATGAGGTCGATCGATCCAAGAACGAAAATAATTTGAAAAAGACATGTTTTTTATGAATCAAATTCGTGTGTAAAGAGAGTAAGAGGGAGGATGAAGATATGGAGTGAATGAAGAGGAAGAGGGGTGCTTGTATTTATAGTTGAAATCCTGCCGACAGACCGAGGAAATTCCGACGGAAACGGCTAGTTCATCGGAATTTCCTCGGAATTTTTAAAATCCCCCAACGGCTCTATAACGGCTATAATATATCCTCGGAATTCATCGGTTTTTTCCGAGGAATACGTTTTTCCTCGGTATTCCATAAGAATATTCTGACGGATTAGTATTTCCTCGGAATTCTGTCGGTATATTCCGAGGATTTCATTTTCCGTCGGAATGTCCGTCAGAATACCGTTGTTTTCTTGTAGTGCAACCATGAAATAATATATATTTTATAATGTAACTTTATAAAAGAAAGCTACATTATGATTAGTTGAAAATGTATAAGATCACTGAAGATGTATGATCAGAGCAGAGCTGAAATAGTTCATGAAGTGTGAGATGAACTACAACATAGAGAAAGAATGTGACATGGAGTCAGGTGAAGTGCTCTTCAAGACGTGAACATTTAAGGAAGATTTGATGTGGAGCCAACATAGGGTGGCTCTCATCGCCCACATAGCTTGCACAATCTCTAATCGCCCTCATATAGTGGCTCTCATCGCTGTCATAGCTCCCATGAGCTCTAAAACGCGATAAAAGCCCACTTACGATTAAATTGAGAATATGCCCAACGAATAATGATTGTTTACTCAATTTTGATGGAAGATAAATGGAAAAAAAGATAAATGCAAAAATTCCAAGATAAACATGAAGATTGAGGTGATAAGGAAAAAAATCGTAAAAGGATAGACTCGAATCAGGGGCAAAAAAGAAAGGACGGACGATCTTGAAGGCATATATAAGAAGAGCCAAGGCGAGGAGCACGTGAGACAGAAAAATTCACAGCAAACTTAGCACTTAGAGCAATTTATGCAGTTTTCCATTTCGTTATTGAGCTGCGACTCAACTAGGTCTTAAAGTCTTAGGTGATTAGAACTATAAAATATGCTTGAAGATCTTGCAGCCGAGGTTTTTTTACCTGTTGTAACACTCATACGCGGATTTGGAATAAGATCATTCATACTTTGCTCTTTATTTCAATTTATTTTACTTCGTCTGTTTTTCGTAATTTGATCACTTTGTGTTGGTTTAGCCGATTTCAGGGACGTCAAGGAAAATAAAGGATTCTTTGCTTTTCTCCGTTCATTGAAAATGACAGTGCGAATTTCGGTTCCCACGAGAGTGCTCTATAAATGTTTTACTTTCTAAACCGAACATAAATTCTGTTATAAAATATGCTTAAGTAAGCTACAAATTATTCAAGAAGGCGCCATTTTAATCCAAGGAAGTTCAGGAGTAGCACCAACAAATTCAGATCCAAGGAAGTTCAGCAGTATCATTCTTTTTGTAAAACCATGCATTACTTAAGAAAACATAACAGACTTTAACCATGAAGGCCATAGTTTCCAAGATCCTGAAGACTTCTTTTTTCCAGAGAGTCAGCTTCCAGGTTAAAAGAGCGAGAGATAAACTTAAAGGAGGTAAAATCAAAGCTTGTGCAGATAGCAGAGATATCACTAAGGACACTCTGAATTTCCACACATCTGCTTCGGGAGTTGATGCATTCCGTGAGGATCTTCGAGTCTGAGCAGATTTTCAGCGTTTTGAAGTTCCTTGCTACTGCTTCACAAAGTGCAGCTTTGACTGCGAGAGCATCCAACAAAAGAGCAGAAGCCACATGAGAGCGGTTTGAAGAGTTGGTCAGCGACCATCCATTTGGGGGATTCTTAAAGACCCAACCCATTCCTCCGTAGTGCGTTGAGACCTGCCACGAAGCATCCAAAAAACATTCCATACCAGAGATAGTTGAGTCATAGTATATTTGGGCTCTCGCAGGTGGGCTGGGTTTCTGCATCTTCAAAGATTGAGCCGCTTGCAACCTCCGGGCTTCTA
>NC_027753.1:16084447-16084861 GCF_000695525.1 Brassica oleracea var. oleracea | reverse complement strand
TATACCGACGGAATACCGAAGAACCCGTGTCCGTCGGAATCCTCGGAAATAAAAACCCTTCTTCTTCTTTCTTCCTTATCTCCGCGGCCTCTCTCTCTCACGAAACCCTCCGACGATTTCTCCCCCTCTCCGGCGATTCCGGCCTTTCTCCGCCTCTCTTCACCGGCGATTCCTCTCCCCACCCTCATATCTCTTCCCCAAACCCCAAATCATGTAAGAATCATCTCAAACCTTCTTTTTTATCAATTGTTTAGGGTTTTGGAAGTTGATCTCGGATTTTAGGTTGTTTGATTGAAAATTTTAGGATTGAATGGATAGTTTAGGATATATAAGTTAGGAATGTTGTTTGGATTGTTGTTTTAGTTTTTTTTGGAACATTTTTTGATTTTTAAAAACGTTTTTTGATTTTTTAAA
>NC_027753.1:16083697-16083879 GCF_000695525.1 Brassica oleracea var. oleracea | reverse complement strand
CTTTCGGAATGTTTTTTTTTGTTTCGGTTTGTATGAATTTTAAACTTTATGAATGTTTTTTTCCTATTTCGGTTTTTATGAATTGAAATTTTATAATATTATTACTTTTAAATTATTAATATCAAAAAATATATAAAAATGCAAAATTAATTTGAAAAAAAAAATGGGTATATACCGACGGA
>NC_027753.1:16040036-16083601 GCF_000695525.1 Brassica oleracea var. oleracea | reverse complement strand
TCGTTGGCCGTCGGAATGTACCGAGGAACACTCTGCGTCGGAAGTGTCCGAGGAATATTCTCCGTCGGTTCGTAGTTTTTCCGATAAACTCTGGTCTCGTGTATCCGCATCATAATATCGTCGGAAGTTCGTCAGAATGACATTTCTCGGTATTCGTCAGAAAGTCGTCGGAAGTTCTGACGAAATTCCGACGAATTTTTTTTTTCCGACGAAACGATACCGACGGACGGGTTCGTCGGAAATTCGTCGGAATCGGTCTATTCCGACGAATTTCCGACGATTTCGGCCATCAGAATCCCCCTGTTTTCTTGTAGTGTTTGGTTCAAAAATATAGTAAGAGTCAGTTATTTATGAATTTGTGTTTGGTTTGGCTTTTGTTATTTTGGTTTTTGGTTTGTTTCAAATAACAGTGTTAGGAATCCGATAAAATTTTGAGTTCAATTCGAGATCGTGTGTCTGAATATGGAAACAAAATTTCTGATCTTGATTCTGATTTAGGTAGCTATATTTTTGATACATTTTCTGATTTTTTTAATTGAATGTCTTACTATTTTAAAATGTATTTAGGGAAATAGTATATCTCAAAGATTGTACCAAATAAGAAAATATCTGTTAATTTTGTATCTCTATGTGATAAAGATAAGATGTATATTCAATTGTTATGATCATAATATACCAATATCAATTTGAAACAGTATGTATTTTAAGTCCAAATAGGAATTAGATAGCTATACTTTCGTAATAGGTCGCTATATATTGGTGGTTTTTGAAATTAATTATTAAATATATTTCATGATAAGAATATATTTCATAATCGTTTGATTCAAATCGCGGGTAAAGTTAATAAAATAATGTAAGATAAACACTTATGAAATTTATATGCAAGGTATATATCAATTTGGTGTTAGAAAAAAGGTATATATCAGAATAAATCATGGGTTCATTTTGAATATTGAGTGTCAAACATAAAGGGTATATGTTTGCTTGATTCAAAACAAAACTGATAAGAAATTAGTGCTACCTTATGGGAAATACAGTGTCAATTTTATGTCTAATAAATTATTAACATATTTTATGATTGGATACCTTATTTCTTAATTAACATATTTTGTTAACATACGGTTAAATGTCATCTACATAAGAAATATATTAACTACGCCAAGAATATGTTTTGTTGTCAATTTATAAAATAAATAAAGTGGGTTTTTAATATATTTAATATATTTATTATTTTCACAGAGTTTGTATATGTTATTTTCTAAATTTCATTAGTTATACTCTAAATTATTAATTTTTGCAATTGTATTTTATAAACAATAGATTTACATGAATTATAATTAGTTAACATATTAAATTTAAAAAAAAAAAAAAATTCTTGGCTCATTTTGGTAGAATTTGAGGCTGAGAATCAGTTTAGAGTTTCCAATGACCGATCAACATGGTTCACAACGACTTCGCTTGAGCTTGAGTCAATGCTTGATGCAACTGGGTCAGACAAACATTACCGGAAGCAATCTACTTCATATTTTGGAAATAATTTTAAAGACAATTGCTCAACAATTTGATTTTTTGATTCATCCAAGTGAGTAAGAAATACACAAAAATATCACATTCCTTCAGTCTTTTTAAACAAACTGAAGTCTATACTCTATAATAGCAAGCTTGTAGTCTAGTGCACACTTTCAAAGAAAAAGATTCAGATACCAACGTGTTTGCCAACAAAAAGCTATTGCAAAGAGGAAAATCTATAAATTCAAAACCCAAAGTGTTAAAAGTGAAACCATACCCAGTAATCTTCGCCATCATCAGAAGTTTTCCAGCCAATAAGCTTAACAGAGTGACCTCCAATGTTAGTACCTGATATGTGCTTGTACACCCTGTTAGCAATCATCAATGCTTAGATGAAATATTCCTACAGTTGCATAAACTCAGTTTCACGCTTGAAGACTGAAATTTGGTCTTGATATCTAACTCCATCAACATAACACTTTCGTCCACTCATTCTGAGACTTGGCTATGTCTTTCTCTACACCCCAAACATCATCTAAGCCTAAAGACATGGTTACAAAATCCCATTTTTAGAGTTCAAATACCAGAGACATGAGACCTAATCTATTGAAAACCAAAAGATAAAACACAAAAATGTAGTAGACACAGAACTTGTAAAGCTTGCTTCTTAAATTACCACCAAGAGATAATATTCACGAGGTAACTGCACCAAGCAAGTGTATCAGAAAGAAATTACCCCTTTGTCTATTTTCATACGATAAGCGTACATTCAGTATCTGCAACTTCAACGCCTATGATTATGAGTGTTGCTCATATACGAAAACAGAAGTGCATCACTGAAGAGAGAAAAGAGTACCTGCGTCGAAGAAAGGGATCGATGGAGATTAATGGAGTCCATCAAGTTTCTGATAGTTTGCGACCATGGACTCTATTGTCAACAACACTATTCTTGGACTTTCAAGACCAGTTCTACCTTCTTGAGCTCACAAACACCTTCCTCATTCTCATAATTATCCTCATCTTCTCCACTCTTGCTTTTGTCATTATCATACGTACCTACGTGTTAATCAGATTGGTTGGAATTGGAAACGATCTCAGCTCTATGATATTTAACACCTTTGCCACTTTCATCGGTCCCATCGTAATCTCTCGCTTCTCTCCCCTTGTAACCTAAGATATTTTAGTAATCTATCAAATAAGAAAAGTTTAGGTTAATGTAACTAATAAAAAGTCATATTTCATATCATCTTCTTCACTGCAAGTAAATTGAGGAATCAGACAAATACTAATCAACTCATTCTCAAGCAGAACATACTGAAAACTTCACTTCAATTGATTAAATATTCACTCTTCATATCAAGGGACCAAAGAAGCTAACACAAAAGCAGGTATAAGACTAACCTAGACTCAAATCCACCGATCTCATCAAGTTCTTTCCCCATCAAATTTCACACCATCTGCTGAATATAAAACCTAATGCTCGTCATCGTTTATATCGTTTAGAACTCAGAATGTATATATAGCAATTACGATGAGAAGATGTGAAAATCGAAATGATTCTCATAGATCCATAATCATAATCGTTAATTTTTTTAACTAAAACATCGAAATCTCAGAGCATCAAATAAGAGATCCGATTCCTAAAAAAACAATGAAGAACCTTGCAAACTTTGTTTGAAGAACGCATATTAGTATCATAGATCCAGATCAATTATACTTTTGCGGAGAAGTTTTGGCCATTATCTAATGTTAAAAGGGTTTAAAGTTATTAGGTAAATACAAAAGTATATTTAACATTTATAAAATGATGGTCCAAATAAAAAATCACATGTAAAAAAGTAATGACTTATTCAATAGGTCCAAATTAAAAACATGTCATGGTAGGATTCAAATAGGACTCTATTTTAATAGAGTAGATATCTTTTCATGCACTACTAATCAGTATGGTAGTTAATTTAATAAAAAAGGAGTATAATTATGGACCAACATATTTACTAAAGATTCTGAGAATCATCCTAATGATGATACGTGTCTACACTCAATAGCTATAATGTTCGAAGATTAATATATACTAGAGCTTGACCCGCACGGTGCGGGTTTGATTTTTACTTTTTTTTATAAATTGTTTAGTGATATTCTTAAAACATATAGGTTATTTAGATATTTTTAGGTTCCTACAAACTTACCCGGATCCAAAAGAATCCAACTTGAACCTTGTTTGAAAATTTATAATACCCGAACATAATTTAACTTTAAATCCAAAAACTCGATATCCATAAAAACCGATATGTATCTGAACGAATACATGAATGTCCATGTCTAAATGATTTAGTAAACAAATAAAACTAATTTTGTTAACCGGTTTGACTTCTTGTCACTAATGGAGTAATTTCATTTAGACATATGAAATTATTATGGTTAATACGTAAAATAAATGACATTGAATTATAATGGTAAATAAAATTTATGAAGTAACTAGATGTGCGGGTGTTTATTTTTATTTTTGATTCAAAATAATTATTTGTTTTTATAATTGGTAAATATATATTCTAACATTTACCATATAACTAATTATATATTATTATATTTAAACAAGTTGTATCGTGAGAAGGTTTGTTGGTCGATATTGACCAAATGTTTGTGATGTAGAAAAGGTTTGTTGGTCGATATTGACCAAATGGTTGATATATAATAATAATTGGATTTATCCATGAAAAAAGTATTCAAATGATAAAAAACAATTCTTAGTTTTTATGCTCACTTTGTAATCCGAAAAGTAACGAACTAATAATATGTTTTTTGTTGAATTTTCATTGACTGAATATATGATAATTATATGGTTTATGTTTGCCATACGAAGGTTAGAAATTTATAGTGGAGCAGTGTACGATAAGAAGATGCCATTCTATTTTTGGTGTGATTCCAAATTTATAAGAGTTTGGATTCCTTAAAGGAAGAAGTGATGAATGGTTAAGATTTTTAATTAATTCAGGTTTTAGTAATATTATTGAATTGACGTTTGTTTGGGTTAACTACTACGTACGGTTTGGTTAGTTATTTAAATTAGATTTAAATGGTTTTATTTAAGTGTTAAACATGGTTTAAGCTAGTGGCATAAACTTGTATTATTTAAGGAAAACTGAGGGTTAATTTCAATTTGTACTCCAGTTTTAATAGATTAGATTTGGAAAAGTAAAAAAAGAATGTAAAAACGTGATAAGATTTTGTGCTTATTCCGTAAATGTTTATCTAAGATTTTATGCTTGTTCCTTTGTTATAGGCGTAAATCAAAGATTTTGAGCTTGTTTTAATATTCTGGATTCTAAATTGATATAGTTCCTTTATTATAGTCGTGGAAATCACATTTAGGAAAACAATGTAATTAGTTTGAGTTATTAATAATTTGTTTCCTTGTTTTTAGTTCGTTTGAGTTATTTTAGGAAAACAATGAATATGTGGAAAAGACAATCATTTTTAATGTGAGACTAATTTAATTTTCAGTGGAATTTGGCTGTAAATATTGTGTAACTTTAGAGTTATTCTATAAGCGTTCTCCTGTTTTAATAAAGTAGATGATAGAAACATACCAAAAGCTCAGAGGTGCATTTCTTTATCCACAGGAACATAGACCAAGTTAGTGTAGACCACATAGTTGATAGAACACTCAATAAAGCGTAATACCTTTATCCGCTTCAGCCGAAAAAAGCTCTATTAAACCAGATATCTTCACAGAAAAAACGCTTGAACAACTTTGTTGTTAACCAAAACAGATATTGTCCTACCAAGAACAGGAAGCAAGATAAGAGATTTCTTCAAAACCTTTCAATAACTCAACCAAAAGAAATGAGCTATGGGAAGAACTAAAACAGAGAAAGAATCACAAACTGATGAACAACCGAAACATGAACTGTACTGCCAGTCTGCCACAACCAAACCTGCCACAACCAAACCTAGACGCAACCGCATCTACTAAATAAATGAAACTCAGATCAGACATAACTATTGACGAAACCAATAGAGAAACGACAGAGCTCACCAAGTTCACGAACCAACCCGAAAATCAAAATCCAAAACTCAGCGAAAACGAAAGAAAATATCAGATATAAAGAAAGAGAAGCTACATCAGATCTAAATGGTGTTAACAGAGTCACCATGCACCGGTCACTGAAAAACAACACTTTGTTGATGAGAGAAAAGAGAGAGAAAACACAAAAGCTAGAGAGAGGAGAGAGAAGATGTTGTCGATAGTCAAGTTCCTTGATCAGAATTTTGTTTCCTAATCCAAAACTTTTATTTTAATTCTTTGATCCGTGTTTTCAAAATATGAAATAAGATTGAAGTGATAAATTTTTTATCAAATAATATTATAATATAATACATAATTAATGTACTTTGTAAGTTTTATATATTTGTATGCTTTAAATTTATATACATAATTTCTTAGATTGCTAAAATTTGAAATTTATATAATTATTGTGTTTGGGGTTGGGTTCGTGATGACAGATAGTTGTATGTGCTAGATAGGAAACCATGGCTCACTGAGTGAAACTAGTTCACTCACTCTTCGCATCCTTTTGCAGGTGACTAGTAGAAAGGACCGTAGCGCTGGCGGAACTGTAAGAACTGGTGTAGATTTGACATCTTTTGCTAAAGACTCGTTTTCAAGATATGTGAATGTATGTTTTACTTTTGGCGTGTCTATGGACCTTATGTATAATATATTGGGCTTGTAAACTTCATGTTATATGTATGAAATAAAGTATGTTTTATATTTGTGGTGTATTGAATCTGATATTAGGTTAGTCCAACCTAACACAAATCTATGACTCGGTACGGATTGCAAAGCTTCAGACCAAAGAATAGAGGAAACGAGTTTTGGATGGATATTCCAGGTTACAGAATTATGTTTTGGGACTTGGAAACTCTATTCTCAACTCGTTGTGACATTTCCAGACTTGGCTGAAGAAGGTCGTTTCGGCATGTTCTTGTTTGATTGTTGTCTGACCAGCTGACCGATGTCTCAAACGGTTCGGTGGTGTTAGAATCTCCATGAAGGAACCTCATTTTGAGAGTGGGGAATTCTTAAAATGAGGGCTTGGGGATGGATTACTCCAAAAAGAAACCTTAAATTTTCTTAAATTTTTTTTATGTAAATTGCATTTCAGTCTTTAATTTTAATATAAATTAATTATAGTCATTAAACATTATATAAATAAAAAATACATACACATTAAAAATATTAAACATAATATTTAATAAATACAATTGAATATAACACATAAATACATAAAATAATAATATATTACACATTGATTCATAAAAACATAAAATATAAATTACTCAATGTAGTTATTTTAGTGTTTCCATGTATGATCAATCAACTCATTTTGAAGTAAGAAAGGAGTCTCCTGATTTTTTATCTGAAGATTACGAGTTAAGAACTCTTAAAATCGAGTATTATCAACATTTCAATGGTTGCTTATGATGCGTGTCTTGAATATCTAACTGGTGTGTTGATATCACGTTCATATTTAGTTGTCATGCTATTCATTATAATGCACACTAAACTTTGATCTGCGCAACCGTGCGGGTATTTGTTGATGCGCGGGTGTTTGTTTACGCTTGTATGTACGTAGAAATTTTGTTTTTATATCATTAGTGGTATATGTTCTTGCAAGTGAAGTGTATTTTTTACACCATACAAAAAAAATATAAAAATTGAATTAATACTTCTAAACTGTGGTAATGAAAAAATATATACAGTTTTGTCGGTCATGATCAATTTAAGAATATCTTCATTGTAACTGGTAAATTGCCTCCATGAGTGAAGCAACATAATTTGAACACGCCATCCACTCTTATACGGTTTAACATCCTTAAGCTAATTAACAGTCTTATTGGAAGACATGGTCCGAAGTAGGCTTCAGTTATGGTCGATTTTTTAGTCAATGATTTTATATTTATAGGTGGTTAGATATTTATGGTTAAATATTTATGGAGTTTATTAAGAGAATATACCTTCAATTTTGTGAAAAAATCGTTAGCCATAAAGATAATATTTTTGTAGTTCTTAAGAGTTACAATACAACTCATGATATTAAGCGACAACATGTCGGAGTTGTTATGAAAAATCTAATTTGAATACATGTTTTAGATTTTTTAAGTTAAGCATATGTATACAAACATAGGATTTTATAGCATGATAAGACAGTGACCTCTTTTTTTAATTTTGAGTAAGTTTATTTTGTTTTTTTGAACCATCTACTATATCATATATTTATTGTATTGAATTTGCATTGGCTTATTATTTATATATGCAATATGTGTAAAGTAATATATTGACAGACTAATTTTTTTTTTAACGTCTAAACAGATTTTATTAATATGCCAAAGTACAATTAGAGTTACAGAATCGTATACAAAACAATAAGATACAATTTATTACATAAGCAGATATATGCGACATATGCTGAAGAGAAATTATTTGAAGAAGTGAAGAATGACGTTGCTTTCTTTTGCAGTAAGCCTTACACGTTAACATAATGTGTAATCTGTTATTTTCCTTCTCCAGAATTTGGCTATCTCTGATACAATAGGTATGCCATTTTGACATTTCATTCTTTTTCCATATTGTACAGTAAAAAGCCATTGTATCCAGGACATAGTTTGAGATGTCCACACGGTACCAATTAGCCCATATCCGTGTTATTTGTTTTAAGGTAGACTCTATAATACTCCTTTTGTGACTCCAATAGACTGATGATGTAGTCTTCTGTTTATCCCGTCCACCCAATGACACTGAAGTTCTCCGATGCCATGATTGTTTCCACATCCTCCAATACCCACGCCATCGTATTACAGCTTGAAGTGAGAAATTGACAACCATAGTTTCATACCCTTGAGACATCATCTCTGAAAGTTTATAAACCCCAAACCAAACCTGATTGATGTTAATCAAACCCGTTAACAAGGACATATGTAACCCACATTGGTTACTCCGGAGTAACCAAACCTGATCCCTGTAAACATAGTTTCCTCAAGCACCCAAATTCTTTTCTGTACAGTAAAGGTCATGACGGATTCCGACGATAATAGGTGCACGATGAAAGCGATGTCATAGTTTCCCGGCCAAGGTGGCTTAAGGAATGACTGCATCTCTCCAGAATTGACCAGAGGAGAAAGATTAACATCGCGCAACAAGTTCTCGGGGATGGCGCTGACAAAACCTTACAGATTTGCCGGAAAAACGTCGGCAAAATCAAAGGGATTTGCCGGATGAATACGCTTCAAATTGGAGAAAATAAAACCTTCAATTCGACGAATTTGCCTCGTATATTTCCCCCATGACTCAAAGACAGAACAAAAAGATATCCAATCAATGACAGCAGCCATCTCAAGAGACGATAACTGGGGTAAAAAAATTGAGTACCGTTGTCGAAGGGGTGAATGTAAGCAACAAAGAACGATAACTGCAATATGTATTGACATATTCATCGCTCAGTATTATTGAATATGAAACAAAGAAACAAAGTAGAAGAAGAGCACAACCGACGTCGGAGCCGACGCCGAAATCACAAAAAATGGAGGTTTGTGCTAATCGCTCAGAGAGTCGCAAGGAGAGAGAGAACGGTTCGGTAACCTTTTTTTTATGTCCCCTAATGACAGACTAATTTATATTTATTTATATATTATATAAATTTACTATTTATATTTTACAGTTTAAATGAATATAACTTCAAATTTATATTTTGATCATGATTTCGACCTATGTATTTTACATTTGTAAGAGCGCAAAAGTGTGAAAATGATTATTTTGACTGGTATATTTTAATCATGGTTTTGACCTGGATGTTTTATTTCCGGTTAAGTAGGACCGTAAAAATGCAAGACTATAAGTATAAATATTGTATATATTAAATTAATAATACATTAAATCAGTTATAAATTATCATTTATAAGTAAGCTAAATTATAAGAAATATTAATACCCCCCCCCCCCCCCTTCCTAAAAAAAAAGGAATGAGCATGAAAAATAATTTTAAATTATTTAAAATTAAAAAAAAAAATTAAATGGAATTAAGAAATTGCGAGGAAGTTTAGGCTATGGAAACCCTAGGAGACAACGACAGCGATTCGACTCGTGACTCACAGCTCCTCCCAGAGGCAGACGCAGAAGGAAAAGAGCGCTCCCCCTGGGCGAAGACACCTCCAACTGAGCCACCTCCGCCTTCAGCCCCTGTGGACGGCGTTGTGGAGATTATAATCCCCGACGAGATCCTGGCAGACCCAAACACTCTCTGGCAGTGCTATGTGGTTGGGTACTTCATCGGCGACGCTCCTCACATAGGTTCAATCCACGCCACTGTGAATCGACTCTGGTCCTCACCGAAGATGGGAAACAAAATCGATGTGCAATTTCTCAAAAAGAATACCGTCTTGTTCCGGATTGAGAACCCACATATGAGAGCTCGAGTGATTCAGCGTCAGTACTGGCACATTGCTAACGTCCCCTTGGTGGTGAATGAATGGTCCCCAGAAACGGCTCTAGACCCTCCAGATCTTTTGGCCATGCCCATCTAGATTGATCTCAAGGGGGTTCCGAGTCCGCTGATCTCTCAGCGAGCCCTGAAGTGTCTCAGTCGCGCAGCAGGCAAGTTTGTCAAGTTGCATCCAAACACTGAGAAGTGTACTAGGCTTGACGTGGCCAGGGTCCTGGTAGAGGTCAACTTGTGTAAACCACTGGTGGAAAAGATTATTTGTCTGGACAAGGATGAGAGGAAAGTGATGATAGATGTTAGCTACCCTTGGTTACCTCCAAAATGCAACGTGTGTGCTACTTGGGGCCACAAGGGAAGCTGTAAGACCCAAACCTGGATCCTTTGATCCAACCAGTCCGCGGCCTTATCTAATATCTAAGTGTACTTCAGCCGGTTTAAGTCCAATAGTTTCTAAGTCATTTTTCAATCGTTGAGGTTCATGTAGTCAGACAATACAATGCGGAAGCTTAAGGTAACATCATTTCATATATTTAAGTCAATGTGATTCATACAAATCATTCATATCATTCAGTTGCACAATAGGCTATCATAAGTTCACTGTATCAAACTATCACTACATCACACATCCCACACGGCCAAGGTCTTCATGGCTCCTTAGCCTTACCACGATCCCTATCAGGACCTGAAAACAAAACCCACAATACATATGCATAAGAATCACATCCGATACCCTAGCAAACATCATCCTAAGCATGGTTCGGATACTTAGCCTAATCTGGCCAAAAGTGACCCTTTCTGATACTTGTCCAGAATCTAAATAAAATTCATGATAACTCATAATAATTCATGACTAAGAGAATGGTCAAGTCAGATTCCTCAGAACCGGCCTCGATCATACTGATCTTGCCCATAAACCGCCCATATGGCCATAACTGACCACCTCTAAATCTTTGATATAAAACTAATCTTTCACCATGATAATTCATGATAAATAGCCACTAAGAGATATCCATGGTCAGATCCTATCAATCCCCTTTGGAACTATAAGATCAGACCTTACATGCCCAACCAAGGCCATGGAGAGATTACACTGATCTGGCCAAGGCCTGGTGGCGTGCCCATGAGACTGAACCCACAGAAAACTTAAGAACATAGTAGAGAAGATATATATTGACAGGGAAAGAGTATTATATGCAACCAACAACACATGGATCAATCGGCCAGACCACCCGAATTAATGGTCTTGGGCGATACCACTTGGTTAACACCCTGTACCTTAGGTGTGTGCTCGGAAATCCCCAAACTCTTCTCCACAGTCTTCTCCTTCTGTCTAGTATCCATTTCCGATTGAGTCTCCCTTGCCCACGGCTAGAACTCACCGGAATCACCAACCCTCCACACGGACTGCCTTGCGGCCAACTTCTCTCTTTTCTTTCTTTACTTCTGTAACGAATTGGGCAGAGTTTTCCCCTTCCCTTTATCCTCATCAATGTCGACAGGAGGGACTTGTATTTATAGGAGAAGAGCCCACCAACTGCTCTGGGCGAACAGAAGCATTGATTGGACGATGGGGCACATGCGGTTGCACCTTTTCACCCAAACCGTCCAACCGCTCACAACTGCTCTTCTCTTCGTTTGGGATGATCGATCTCTGGCCCAATAGCTTGCCCACTTACATAGCTTACTTGCCAGAGTCCCTCAGACCCATCAGACCCCCATGTCCATGATCCGGACCATAACCACCCATGATCCGTAATGACCGGCCAAGACTCCAACACTCCACCCAGCTGAGATGAGCTGAGTGCTAGCTGCCCCAGATGAGTGAGCTACTTTTCCAGCTCCAGTGAGCTAGCTCAGACTATGAGAACTCCCTTCCAGCTCCACCTAGCTGAATGAGCTGCCTCCGGACCTTGTCCAGCATATGGACCACTCGTCCAGCTCTCTTTAGCTTCCTTTCTTCTTATCTTGGTCAAGTCTCAGCAATCTGATGCACTTAACCTTCTGTTTGGACCATGATACGCTTGTCTTTAGATCATTTGACCTGACTGGTGCATCTCCTCGTACCATGGCCTGTCCTGATGGCCTTATCTAGAACTAGGGACATGACAAGTCTCCCCCACTTGGAAGGAACTCGTCCCCGAGTTCAAACTCGATGGTTCACCACCCTCATATTGACCATACCACTCAGGATACTCAGCTTTCATTTTTGTTTCTGTTTCCCAAGTGATAATGTCCTTGCCATTGAATTCCCATACTATTTTAAGCATGGGGACTGTTTTCCTTCTCATTGCCTTTTCCATCCGATCAATGATCCGAACCGGCCTTGTTTCTAAGGTGAGGTTCTTACCAAGATCTTTTGGAATCTCAGGCAATACAATGTCCTGATCCGTTAGACACTTTCTTAGTTGAGACACATGGAAAACATTATGGTAAGCATCCATTGCAGATGGCAAATCCAACTTGAAAGCCACCGCCCCAACTCTTTCAAGTATCCTGAATGGACCTAAGAACCTAGGGTCCAGTTTCCTTCTTCCAGAAACTCTGGTCCTACCTTTAAAGGTAATCATCTTGAGATAGATTCGATCACCAACCTCAAACTCAAGATGTTTCCTTCTCTTATCCGCATAACTCTTCTGGCGGTCCTGCGCGTCCTTCATTTTCTCTTTGACTAGCTTGATCTTCTTTGTGGTCTCTTCCACAATCTCAGGACCTATCATGCTGCGCTCCCCCACTTGAGTCCAGCATAAGGGTGTCCTGCAAGGTCGCCCATACAATGCTTCATAAGGGGACATGCCTATGCTGGTGTGAAAGCTGTTGTTGTATGCAAACTCCACCAGTGGCAAGTGCTTTTCCCATGAATCTCCCCAGTCTAAAACACATGCCCTTAGCATGTCCTCCAAGGTCTGGATGGTTCTTTCAGATTGACCATCCGTTTGAGGATGATAAGATGTACTCATGTTCACTCTGGTTCCTAGGGCCTTTTGAAAAGCCCTCCAGAAGTAAGATGTGAACCGAGGGTCTCTATCTGAGACTATACTGGCCGGCACTCCATGCAGCCTCACTATCTCATTCACATAAACCTTTACAATTTCATCCACTCCATCACCCATTTTAATGGGTAAGAAGTGTGCAGATTTGGTCAGGCGATCTACAATCACCCAAACTGCATCCTTCTTGTTCCTGGTCGAAGGGAACCCAGTCACAAAGTCCATTGTGAGGTGATCCCACTTCCACTCTGGTATAGGGAGGTTTTGAAGTAAACCACTTGGGACCTGATGCTCTGCTTTAACTAGTTGGCAAGTAGGACACCTTGCCACCCACTCAGCTATATCAGCCTTCATTCTGATCCAATGGTAATACCTCTTGATGTCTTTATACATCTTGTTTAGCCTCGGGTGCACTGAGAACTTAGACTTATGAGCTTGTCTCATAATCTCTTCCTTTAGTTCCCGGTCACCAGGAACACTGATTCTCCCATGTACCAAAATGGTACCATTGCTGGTGATCTGGTACTCAGTCTTGTCATTCCTTGCAACCTTTTGCAAATTCTCATCCGAGCCTTGTGCTTGTTGGATTCTTGTAAGGAGATCAGCCTGGTTCACAGCCTCCAAACCCAAAGGCTCATTCTCACTGGCCAAGGTGTTTAGATTCAATGACCGGACCATCCCTTCCAAGATCTCTACTTCCTTCTCTGCTGATACTTCAGCCCTACGCCTGCTTAATGCATCAGCCACTAGATTGGCCTTGCCTGGGTGGTAGGCTATGTCCAAATCATAGTCGGCCACAAAATCCATCCAGCGCCTTTGTCTTAAATTCATCTCAGGCTGAGTGAATATGTACTTCAGGCTCTTGTGGTCAGTGAGAATCTGAACTTTGGCACCATACAAAAATGATCTCCATATCTTCAAGGCAAATACCACTGCGGCCATCTCCAGGTCGTGGGTTGGGTAGTTGCCCTCATGTTTCCTGAGCTGCCTTGAGGCATATGCTATGACCTTCCCATGTTGTGTGAGCACACAGCCTAGTCCGGTGATGGATGCATCTGTGTACACCACATATGGTTGGTCGGCCTCAGGTAACACCAGGACTGGTGCACTGGTCAGCATGTCCTTCAAGGCTATAAAGCACTTTTCACAAGCTTCAGACCACTTGAACTTGACATCTTTTCCAGTAGTTGTGTCATAGGTTTTGCCACACTAGCAAACCCCTTGACATACTTCCTGTGGTAGCCGGCCAGACCCAAGAAACTTCTCACTTCAGTTGCATTCTTTGGTCTCGGCCACTCTTGTATACATTTGATCTTTTCTTGATCAACTGAGACTCCTTCCTCAGACACTACATGTCCTAGGAAGCCAATGCTCTTTTGCCAGAAGCTACATTTGCTTAGCTTAGCAAACAGTTGCTGCTCTCTCAACCGTTCCAACACCAATCTGAGATGCCTCTCATGGTCCTCTCGAGTCTTAGAATATACAAGTATGTCATCAATGAAGATGATTACAAATTCATCTAAGAAATCTCGAAGACTCCATTCATCATCATCATAAAGGCTGCTGGTACATTGGTCAATCCGAATGGCATGACCACAAACTCGTAGTGACCATACCTAGTCCGGAAAGCTGTCTTCCTTACATCTTCCGATGCAATAGGGATTTGATGATAGCCTGAAGCCAAATCAATTTTTGAAAACCACTTGGCTCCCCTCAACTGATCTAGCAACTCATCAATCCTAGGCAAAGGGTACTTATTCTTTATAGTAACCCTGTTCAGCTTTCTGTAGTCTATGCACAACCTGAAACTACCATCCTTCTTTTTAACAAAGAGGACTGGTGCTTCCCAGGGTGATACACTTGGGCGTATGAACCCTTTATCCAGCAACTCCTCGAGTTGTTTCTTTAGCTCAGCCATTTCGGCCGGAGCCATGCGGTATGGGCTCTTTGACATTGGGGTCGTCCTTGGTTCCAGCTCTATTATGAATGGGTCAGACCTATCAGGGGGAATGCCCTGTAGTGACCTAAACACATCTTCGAACTTACTTACCAGCGGTATCCCGTCCGGGCCACCAACCCCTACGACCTCCTTAGTGGTGATTGTGGCTAAATAAGCCTCACAACCTTGTTCCAGCATCCTTTCCGCACGGGCTGCTGATAACACTAAGCATCCAGAGGCCGGATTAATACCTTGATACTTGATCGGGGGTCCACACCCACTCTTAAACTGCACCCTCCCTCGATGACAGTCTAAGGTGGCCCGATTCCTGCCAAGCCAGTCCATGCCTAGGATCACCTCGTGATTCTTAAGGCGGACCACAATCAGATCCACAGGCATTACCCTGTCCTGGATCATCACTGGAATGTCTTTAACCAGACCTAGTGAATGCATAACTTGCCCACCAGCTCCACTCACCAAGCCAAGATCATTCCTGGTTCCCATTTGGAACATACCTTTTCCAATCATATCTGGACTCACAAAGCTATGTGTAGCTCCAGTATCAAATAGTACATGTGTTTCCACACCACCAATACATAAGGTCCCTACATAAGACCTCCTCTAAGTATCTAGTCCATCCTAGATTCCTTACCATGCAGTTCTACTTAATTTAAAAAGAATAAGGTTAGACTTTTTACCAGTGATCGCCTTGAAGGGTCCGGACTCATCCACATCCCTTGAAAGCTCATAGACTCGAGGCGCTGAGGTTTGGCCTTGCTTGTGGTCTGGTCGGTTTTTCTCAACACGACTCCTCCCTTGTCCAGTTTGCAACTGAGGACAGTCCACACGGAAATGCCCTCTCTTGCCACACTGATGACAAGTCCTGGCCTCACTGGTCGAGCCTTGCCCACGGTTCCTCTCCGGTCCAGGACAGTCTCGAGCTGAGTGATCCATCTTACCACAATGGGTACAAGCTCCCATAGCCTTCCAGCACTCGCCTCCATGGTGTTTTCCACATTTGGGACACTCAGGCCTACCACTTGAGGTTTTACCCCCTTCGGCCGCATCCCTCTTTCTCTTCCGGTCACTACTCTGACCAGAAGACACCACCACACTCTTCAGTCTTTGTTTGTTTTCTTCAGCCAGATTGGTCTCCAGCATTGCCATCCTCTCCACCAACTCAGACACTGTGTGAAAGGTACGGACTGAGCAGTAGGTCTTGAGTTCGACCCTAAGGCCCCTTATGAACCTCCGGACCTGGACTGCCTCATCCTCCAGCTCCCCTCCCACAAAGCGCCTAAGGCGGTTGAACTCCTCTTCATACTCCCGAACTGATCTCTTTCCCTGGACCAAGTCCAAGAATTGAGACTCCAAACGATCCCATGCCTCTGCTGGAAAGTACTTGTGGTTGAACTCAACCTCAAAGTCAGCAAACCGATCAATGGTACCATTGGTACGCTTGTCAAGGGCCAACCACCAGTTGTGTGCATCCCCTTCCAGGAAGTGGACTGCAATGTCCTTCTGATACTCATCTGGGCAACGAGTGGAATTGAAATTGCGAACCAGCCTGGTCCTCCACTCATCTGCCTCTAGAGGATCAACACTTCTAGCAAAGTGTTTTGTTCCCAACCGAGAGATGTGCTCCAGCACCTTCAAGTAATCAACCTTCCTAGCTGTTCCAGCTGGTGGATCCAGCTCAATCACCTCAGCTACAGGTGCAACTTGACCACTAGGTCCACCAGCTCCAGGAGCTATCACTTGAGCTTGTGTAGTCTGACCCACCGATGAGTTCACTACTGGTGTGAACACTTGGGTCATTGCCAGCATCTGACTTCCCATTACCTTGATTGCATCAAGTACTTCCTTCATGGATGGCTTAGCCATCTGATTAACCGGACCAGTCCGCCCATCTCTCTGGACGTTTGGATCAGCTTCACCATCCCGTTCATCTCTCAGCTGCCCACTAGCTGCACCTAGCTGGCTCCCAGCTCCATTCAGCTGTTCTCTGGTCTCTTCCAGCTGCCTGTCCTCTCCACCCAGCTGAACCTCAGTTTTATTGATCTGAGTTTCAGTCAGGATGGCCTCCCCGGTCCGACCAGTAGGTGGGACTGACAACTCCACTGGATTAAGCACTAAGGCATCTCCAGCACTGGACGCCCCTGTCCCATCCTTAGTTTTCTGAGACCTCTTCCTAGTTCCCTTAGGTGTGCAAAGACAAAACACAAGACAGAGGTTAGGTTACATTTTTGTTTGCAAACCTCGAACAAAACTAAGTTAACCAATACCCAAAACCTGCCATGAGACCCAGCCGGATGTGTGATGATCAGCCCTAACACAAGATCCTAGAATCAAGCATGCTCTGATACCAACTTGTAAGACCCAAACCTGGATCCCTTGATCCAACCAGTCCGCGGCCTTATCTAATATCTAAGTGTACTTCAGCCGGTTTAAGTCCAATAGTTTCTAAGTCATTTTTCAATCGTTGAGGTTCATGTAATCAGACAATACAATGCGGAAGCTTAAGGTAACATAATTTCATATATATAAGTCAATGTGATCCATACAAATCGTTCATATCATTCAGTTGCACAATAGGCTATCATAAGTTCACTGTATCAAACTATCACTACATCACACATCCCACACGGCCAAGGTCTTCATGGCTCCTTAGCCTTACCACGATCCCTATCAGGACCTGAAAACAAACCCCACAATACATATGCATAAGAATCACATCCGATACCCTAGCAAACATCATCCTAAGCATGGTTCAGATACTTAGCCTAATCTGGCCAAAAGTGACCCTTTCTGATACTTGTCTAGAATCTAAATAAAATTCATGATAATTCATGATAATTCATGACTAAGAGAATGGTCAAGTCAGATTCCTCAGAACCGGCCTCGATCATACTGATCTTGCCCATGAACCGCCCATATGGCCATAACTGACCACCTCTAAATATTTGATATAAAACTAATCTTTCACCATGATAATTCATGATAAATAGCCACTAAGAGATATCCATGGTCGGATCCTATCAATCCCCTTTGGAACTATAAGATCAGACCTTACATGCCCAACCAAGGCCATGGAGAGATTACACTGATCTGGCCAAGGCCTGGTGGCGTGCCCATGAGACTGAACCCACAGAACACTTAAGAATATAGTAGAGAAGAGATATATTGTCAGGTAAAGAGTATTAGATGCAACCAACAACACATGGATCAATCGGCCAGACCACCCGAATTAATGGTCTTGGGCGATACCACTTGGTTAACACCCTGTACCTTAGGTGTGTGCTTGGAAATCCCCAAACTCTTCTCCACAGTCTTCTCCTTCTGTCTAGTATCCATTTCCGATCGAGTCTCCCTTGCCCACGGCTAGAACTCACCGGAATCACCAACCCTCCACACGGACTGCCTTGCGGCCAACTTCTCTCTTTTCTTTCTTTACTTCTGTAACGAATTGGGCAGAGTTTTCCCCTTCCCTTTCTCCTCATCAATGTCGACAGGAGGGACTTGTATTTATAGGAGAAGAGACCACCAACTGCTCTGGGCGAACAGAAGCATTGATTGGACGATGGGGCACATGCGGTTGCACCTTTTCACCCAAACCGTCCAACCGCTCACAACTGCTCTTCTCTTCGTTTGGGATGATCGATCTCTGGCCCAATAGCTTGCCCACTTACATAGCTTACTTGCCAGAGTCCCTCAGACCCATCAGACCCCCATGTCCATGATCCGGACCATAACCACCCATGATCCGTAATGACCGGCCAAGACTCCAACACTCCACCCAGCTGAGATGAGCTGAGTGCTAGCTGCCCCAGATGAGTGAGCTACTTTTCCAGCTCCAGTGAGCTAGCTCAGACTATGTGAACTCCCTTCCAGCTCCACCTAGCTGAATGAGCTGCCTCCAGACCTTGTCCAGCATATGGACCACTCGTCCAGCTCTCTTTAGCTTCCTTCCTTCTTATCTTGGTCAAGTCTCAGCCATCTGATGCACTTAACCTTCTGTTTGGACCATGATACGCTTGTCTTTAGATCATTTGACCTGACTGGTGCATCTCCTCGTTCCATGGCCCGTCCTGATGGCCTTATCTAGAACTAGGGACATGACAGAAGCAGCTGTTCATCAAAGAATGTTCAAATCCTGCATAAGGATAAGGAGATACTGAGTGGTTCAAGACACTCTGAGGAGGTGATGAACAGAACGTCTGCGGGGAGTAACGACCTAGACAACAATCGAAATGTTGTCAAGGACTTGCTATTGGAGCTTGAGGGACTACCCCCAGCACTCGGGAGTGATGTTGTTGGGGATGTTTCGAGGAAATGTTTTGAGGTTGGAGGCACATCACAAACGGGTACTGAAGTGGAGACAGAATCAGCAGAGAACCAAGTTTGGGCTTTGGTGGGTAGAGAGTCTCCACCTTCACCTCGAAATAGGAAAAAGAATGAAACTAATGGCGACGAGATGCAGGGAGAAGATGAAGTTATCATATCGCCCTCTAGGTTCAATGTCTTAGCACTTGAGGATATTGTTGAGGAAAATGAAAAGGAAGAAGATGAGCTAGAGGAGGGAGAGATGGAGACAGGGGAACTGAAAGTGGGCGCAAAGATCAAAGAGTCTTCAAAGAGTGGTCGTTTACGCTCGAGTGCCAGTCTCAAGCTTAGCAAACAAGTCCCCATTCGAGCTAACTCTAAAGCGGTCAAGTCTAGTAACAATCCTAAAAAAGCTTCTGATCGCAAGTTATGAAATCCTTTTTCGCATTGAACATGCGTGGCTTCAACATGCCACACAAATATATAGAAATACGGCGTTGGGTTCAAACAGGTAAATTCACTTTTGGGTGTCTGCTGGAGACGAGGGTTCAGAAGGAAAACTATGGAGTTTGTTTGGAGGCAGCGCTACCGGGCTGGGCCTCTATGGCCAATTACGAGTACAGTCAGCTAGGGCACATTTGGTTTTGTTGGACAGACAAGGTGGTTGTGACAAAGCTTCACGTTAGCTCTCAGGTCATCACTTGTGCTGTCCAGTCACATGAAACAGGAGAGCAGTTCATTTGTTCAGCGGCGTATGCTTCGAACAGCGAAATGGAAAGAAGAATTATGTGGGATGAATTACGAGGTACACAGGCAGCTTATCAGTATTTAGACCTGCCTTGGATAGTCATAGGTGACTTCAAGGCAACCCTTTCTACTAGAGACCATTCCCGTGGGGGTGGCGCCCCTTCCTCTCAACTGGGGATGAGGTATTTCCAAGAATTGGTAGGGGACTGTAATCTTACTGATATGATGTCAACTGGAGCTCTATTCACTTGGTGGAACAAGCGAGATGAGGATCCTATAGGCAAGAAGTTGGATAGAGCTTTGATAAACGCGGCTTGGTTTAGAGACTTTCCACAGTCGGTAGCACGATTCGAGGCTGGAGGCATATCTGATCATGCAAGATGTGCGGTTCATCTTACTGGTAACCACAATGAAGCCCGCAAACCGTTCCGGTTCTTCAACTACCTTACTGAGCATGCTGAGTTCCTCCCAGTTGTTAAAAGAGTGTGGGAGACGACTCAGGAAATTCATCACTCCCTCTCGGCTTTGAGCCGATTCCAAGCCAAGCTAAAGCTCCTCAAGTTCGAAATGAGACTCCTTAACAAGACTCACTACGGGAATCTACCATACAAGACAAAGCTTGCATTTGAGGAGATGTGCCATTGTCAAAATGTGGTACTGTTGGATCCAACCCCTGTTACACTTGCTGCAGAAGCTGAGGCATCAGCGAGATGGAACAAGTTGGCTTCAATAGAGGAGAAGTTTTTTAGACAGAAGTCTTGCGTAAGATGGATGGGAGCAGGGGATCAGAACACGACTCTTTTCCACCGCTCGGTTCAGACTAGGAATGCTTCGAACTCCATTACAATTCTTGTCAATGAGGCGGGTGAAGCGCTCACAAATCTTCCAGACATAAAGAAGGAGGCGGTCATGCATTTTCAGAAATTTCTCCAAGTACAGGATATGGACTCTGAAGGTGACTCCCTCCCTCTCCTACAGGAACTGTTATCGTATCGCTGCTCTGCTGGATCAGTTGCTAGTCTTGTAGCTCCGGTCTCAGCTGAAGAAATTGTTTCTGCCTTGCGCTCTGCCAAGCGATAAGGTCTCTGGCCCAGACGGCTTCACAAAAGAGTTCTTTGTAGCAGCCTGGTCTATTGTAGGAAGGGAATTTGTTGTCTCAGTGCAATCTTTCTTCTTATATGGATTCTTACCCACGGGAATCAATGCAACGACCCTCTCGCTCATACCTAAAACCGAAGGAGCGCAGACTATGAAGGAGTATCGACCGATAGCTTGCTGCAACTTCTTGTACAAGGTCATCTCAAAGATCCTTGCCTCTCGGCTCAAAGAAATTCTCCCAGAGGCAATAAAGCTAAATCAGACTGCTTTCATCAAAGGTAGACTACTCTTGGAGAATGTCTTACTAGCCACTGAGCTCGTGAGTGGCTACCACAGAACCAGCAATTTCAATCAAGCTGCGATCAAATTCGATATCTCCAAGGCGTTTGACACGGTTCGGTGGTCTTTTATCACATCTGTTCTGAAAGCCATGGGTCTACCTGCGCAGTTTATACTCTGGATTAGGGTCTGTATCTCGACAGCTGCTTTCTCGGTGTCGATCAATGGCAGTCTAGAAGGTTTCTTCACGAGTGCGAGAGGAATTCGACAAGGCTGCTCGCTTTCGCCTTATTTGTACGTCATACTGAACAATGTTCTGTCCAAGATGTTGAATAAAGCAGCAGAAGCGCAGCAGTTTGATTATCATCCTCAATGCAGGGAAGTGAAGCTTACCCATCTTAGCTTTGCAGATGACATACTAGTATTCACAGATGGTACTAGCAGGTCACTTCTCGGGGTGTTGCAAGTCATGGATCAATTTGCTCGGATCTCTGGGCTGCATATAAATGCCTCTAAGTCATCTATCTTTTCTTCTGGTCAGACTGTAACTCCTATGCTAAATGAGGCCGAGCGGTTAGGGATCAAGGCGGGGAAGCTACCAGTGAGGTACTTGGGCATGCCACTTACCACCAAAGCTCTATCGAAACAAGAGTATGAGCCACTCATTGATCAGGTGAGGGGAAGAATGTTGGCATGGAGAAACAAATGCATCTCCTACGTGGGTCAACTACAGCTGATTAAATCAGTAATCTTAGGCATTATCAACTTCTTGAGCCAAGCCTTCATCTTGCCAAAGGCTTGTCTGAACGAATTAGAAAGTATGCGCAGCGCTTTCTTGTGGTCTGGCTCTCCTAACCAGACGCACAAGGCTAAAGTGGCATGGGGGGACCTCTGCTGTCCTCTAGAAGAAGGAGGATTGGGAATAAGAAAGTTGCGCGATTCATCTAAAGTCTTTGCTTTAAGCCTAATTTGGAGGATCATCTCGAAAAAGAGCTCGCTGTGGGTATCATGGATACAACAGTACCTGTTGAGACAAAACTCTTTTTGGGAAGTTAGGGAGGATGCAAAGAGTTCTTGGATTTGGAGAAAGCTGTTAAAGCTTCGGTCGCTAGCATATCAGTTCACACGGGTTGAGGTCAAAGATGGGCGAAATGCTTTCTTTTGGTTTGATAATTGGTTACAGAGTGGAAGACTTATTGACATTACGGGTGCAGTGGGTACTTGCTATCTTGGCATTGCCCGCAATGCTAGAGTATGTGAGGCGGTCACTCAAGCGCAGTGGAGTGTCAGAGGACATAGGAGTCGGCATTTCCATGAGCTACATGCCCGCATTCAGAGAGAACCGGTCCCTGATGATCAACAAGAACAAGATGTGATCCTGTGGAAGCACTCCGATGACAATTTCCAACCATGGTTCTCTTCAGCGCGCACTTGGGATCAGATCAGGCAAAAGAAGGCCACAATTTTCTGGAACAAGAGTGTTTGGTTCACGCAAGGAGTACCGAGGTTCTCCTTTATTGTCTGGTTGGCTGTGAGGAACAGACTATCAACAGGAGACCGAATGAGAGCTTGGGGCACTCATCAAGGCTATCCTTTGTGTGGAGAGAGGGATGAAACACAGGACCATGTCTTCTTCGCGTGTCCCTACTCTTTTACAGTGTGGGACAAATTAGCTAACAGACTGAGTGGTAACAGAACGGATCCTGATTGGATGACCTCGCTGCAGTTTTTAAGTGCAAACAACCTGCAGATAATGGACAAGATACTGCTCAAGATGGTCTTTCAAGCCACTATCTACCATTTATGGCAGGAAAGAAACCGAAGAAGGCATCAGACAGGCCATTGCACGGTTGATCAAACAGTCCGAGCCATTGACAAGGCAATGAGAAACAGAATCTCCTCTCTTCGCTACAGAGCTGGCCATAAATTCACTGGTTTGATGCAAATATGGTTTGAAGTCTCAGCCAATACATAGCAGAATAAGATTCATCTTTTAGCCTTGTAAAATTGTTTTTTAGGCCTATATGTCTTTGTAAATGCTTATTCTTTTTGCCATGATCAATAAATTTCACATTTAATCAAAAAAAAAAAATTTAATATAATATTTTTTTTTAAAGAAAAATTTAATTTACATTTAGACATTATTACTTTTTTATTAAATTCAGCTGCTTGAAAAAAATCATAAATGCATTTTTGTAATATTATTTATTTTGATTTGGTTTAACTATTTCAATTTTATTTATATTTAATGATTATTTATTTTAAAATAAATTTCTTATCATCTTGTTTTGGTATATATATATAATATATATAAAAATTCTAATAATTTTTGGATTTTTTGTTTTAGTTAAAAATGTTAAAACTGGAAAATTAATTTGTTAACTACCTGATGAACAGATACATTTAAATTAAAATCTTATCATTTAACTATCAAAAATATATTGATTAAAGTTATTTTAGTTTTGTATTTGTTGATGCACCCTTACAATCATTTTTGTTATATATATATATAATATAATTTGATATAAAAAATATATTTGTAATAATATTTAGCTTATTTTTATTAATGTGATATATATCAAAAATAAATATATTTTAATATTCTTGTCAAAAAATTGATTTATATTGAAAATGTACATTAATAGTGATATATGAGTTAATAGTCACTATCATATTTTTAAAAGCTTACCAAAAATATAAATATTTATAAGGAAACTTGTACATGTCGCAATTAGATTAGCGTCATGTCACATTTTATAGTAAGTCATGTCATCATTTCTTTCAAAATCAATGTGGTGATGATATATGACAAATCACATCTCAAATAATGGCTAGAAAATGTTTTTAAAGATTGCATGTATTCCAAAGTCAATTCTACTATATATTAATTGAAAATTCACTTTAGTGATTTTTGTTTACGTGTCGATCATAGGTGAACTCTTACAAAATTGTTATAATTTGATTGGCCGATGATTTTTAATTTTTATTTATTTTAATTAGATCTAAAAATAAAAGGTAAGTCTATAACCAATTAATATCACTTGCCAAATAATTTTCATAATAATACTATAAATAATGATTTATGGTAACTAATTGTTGAAATTATAGAAAGAGAAATAAATTGATCATTTTTTATATTTAAAAAATACTTAAAATAATAAACGAAAAACCTTTAATATAAATCAATATAATGATTTTATATTCTTATTTAAAGCATTATATTTTATATAAATTATCATGATAACTATTAACATCTCCTAAAGTTCATATTATATGCTTTATAAATCATCTATAAAAACATTTATCATATTATTTATCTTGGCTTATTGTATATTTTGAATTATTACAAGAGTTTGTAAGTCATCTATAAGAGATTAAAATAAAAGCTATATATCATACTATATATTGATTGAAAAATCATTTAAGAGATTTTTGGTTATGTGTCGATCATTTATGAAATCTTAAAAAACTGTTATAAATTGATTGTCGGTAATTTATAATTTCTATTCATTTATATTTATCTTAATTATATTTTAAAAAAAAGAAATAAGTCTATAAACAGTTAATATCACTTCTCAAACAATCTACATAATATTACAAATAATTATTTATGGTAACTAATTGTTGAAACTATAAAAACAGTAACAATGTTTGATCATTTTTTATATATTTATAAACTACATAAAATAGTAAACAAAAAAGTTTATTAAAATCGATATAATGATTTGTATATGGCCCTATATTTGTATATAAAATAATAACTATTAATATCTAATAAAAATCATACCTGCTTTATAAATTATTTACAAAAATTATAAATACATTTATAAAATTGTTTATCTTGGCTTATTATATGTTTTAAATTATGATAAGAGGTTTAAATTATTTATACAAGCTCATAAATTAATTTATAAAATCTATTTTTAAATTTCATTTTATATTAAATGATAAATCACTTAATTGATTTTTTCGTAGGTGTCGATCATATATAGAATTTGAGAAAAAATATTATAATTTGATTTGTTAATGGATTTTTAATTTTTATTTATTTTATGAGTACGAAAATTAGTTCTAGAAATAGTTTTATCAGAGTATCGAAATGGCCTAAATATATTGCAAAAAATAATTTATGGTAACTAAATATGTGATTTAATATATATAATGCTTCATAAAATCATTTTTAGCAATCAAGTATTTCTAAACTATATAAAATATTCCAAAAGTTTCAGTATTATATACCTTCAAAAATTATGTAATTTTATTAAAAACTGAATCATGAATATTATACATAACTAATTTTAGTACAATTATCAATACAAAATATTTTTTAAAAAAATTAAAATAGTCATATTTTTTTTTTAAACAATTATTCTCAGAAAAATATTTAACAAAAACACATAATGATAAAAATGTATTTTAGTTTGAAAACTTATAAAAAATATATTGTTACAAAACATTCAAACCCGCGAAACCGCGGGCATCCACCTAGTAATTTGTTAAAAAGTGTTATCGAAAATATTCATACACTTTACAATAACTCTCAAATAAATACAAATAAAACACATAAATGGATTCTTTGCATTAAATTTGATAATATTGGTAAGGAAAAAGAGAAATTTTTTTTTTCAAAAGAAGAAGAAGAAGAAGAGTAACGTGAGGAGGAGGCACCAAAGAGAAAAATGTAACTTATTCGCATCTAAAATATTTTGTGTATATTACTAATATGCATTAATGTTTATAATATTAATATGCAATAGGTAAGTTAAAGATTTATACTGAATGTGTTGTGAAATTAATTTAAGAAATGCTTATTAATTTGGAAAATACATGGAAAGCATAATGTTTGGAGTAGTTATTACTTCAGTGGCATTCTGATGTAAATAAACCGTAATTTTTAGGGTGAATTTATATTTGTACTTCTATTTTAATAATATAGATTGTCATTATATCATGCAATACTTTTTTCTAGGAACATGGTGATCTTTATTGTAAAATATATATTCTTGTACTTTAATTTTTAATTTGTAATATATTGTTCAATATTATATAATTGTTGTGTAAAATAAATTTTTTATTTTAAATAATATTAATTTATATTATTTTTATTTTCATTTTAAGATATTTATATATTTTCGTATTAGTAATAGAGTAATTCTCTCAAATATACATTTTTAAGTTTTTGTCACAAAATAGATCTCAAAAACTAAAATGACCAAACTAGCAATTTTTATTTTGAAAATTTTAAATTTTTTGTACTTTTTAAAATTTGAAATCCTATCCCCAAAACCCTACTCCTCAACTCTAAACCATAAATCCTAAACTATAAACCCGAAACCCTAAGCCTTATATCCTAAACCCCACTTCTCGACTCTAAACCCTAATGTCTAGATTAATTAACCCTAAAAGTATACGTGTATATTTACTTTTTTTGATAAAACATTTAAATATATTTTGATCACTTTTATTTTTAAAATCTATATTTGTTACAAAAATTTTTTAGGTCTATTCTAAAGAATTTATCTCAGTAATATATATAAAATATAGGGCAATTGCACTACATATCTACGTTTGAAACATTATTTAGTTAATTGGTAAGTGCACTGTTGACAGAAACATAATCTCCCACCTTTACCCCTATCCCCAGTATAATTCAGACATTTGCAGAACTTTTTAAAATTATTTATTTTTCCTGCTTATTCTCTCTCCCCTCTAAATAAAAACTTCTTTCTTATATTAATATGAGTCAGATATTTCATTTTCATGCTTATTCTTAACTAGTTTTGATTACTCTATAAGAGATTCACATTTATATAGTAACAACAATGATTTATATTGTACAATGATCAGTTTGTTTCATTATGATTCTTAAGAAAAAGCAAAGCTTTAACCAATAAAAGATTACCAAGTCATATTATGTTTTAGAAAATAAAAAAAAAGATACAAAATAGTAATAATTATAAGAAAAAAATTATTAGCATTGTTAATATTGTCAGTAAAATCCTAAACTCTAAATCCTAAACACTAAACCCTAAACGCCGTTAGAGTTTATAATATACCCAAAGGTTTAGGGTTTACCCAATAATTTAGGGTTTAGGGTTTAGTATTTGGTTTAGAGTTTAGGGATTAGAATTTTGTTTTAGGGTTTAGAGCCTAGTGGTCAAGAGTTTTAGGGTTTAGAGTTTAAAGTTTGGTTGACGGCGTTTAGGGTTTAGGATTTTGTTTCCGATGTTAAAGAAAAAAAAAAAAATTTCCGGCACTTAATATTATTTTTTGATTATCTATTAATTTTTTATATAAATGGAATATAACATAACAAATTTTTATTGACTGTAATTTTAGCGGTAAACACAAAAAAACTCATTTATTAGGGCATGACTAGTTTCTCGCTAGCACCCACAAATGCAGGTTTTGCGGTTGGTAGCGGTTGTTGGCGTTTTACAACATTCATAGAAAACACAATAATAGAAAACACAATAAATTATTTCAAACATCTCTAAACCTCTGAAATTCAAAAATTGCTTTCATCTAGCGTCTGCGGTTGCGAGAGGGTAAAATATATATTTTTCGAAAAACTATATAAATATAATAATAAAAATATTCAGTTTTATAATATTTTGATTTATATTATAAAATTTTAAAACAAAAAATATATTATATATTTTTTAAAAAATTAAGAGTAGAATTTTATAAATATTAATTTTATATTTGTTATAATAATATAATTTTTAATATTTTTAAAATTTATATAAAATGTAAATATTTTTGATTTGTGTTTTAACCACTCAAAGGGTGGAATGTAAATAAGATAAAATGTATCTTCATATGAATAGCACTGCAGCCTATCTCTACACTACTCGGATATGGCAATGGGTCAAGTGCGTAATTTCACTTATCGTCCTCTGTCCGACTAGCTAATTATATTATTTTTTGCATCGTTTCCTAATTAACTTTTGTTTTATTGTTTTCCAGCCAAATTGGCCTAAAATATATTTGAAATTAATATTAGTATAAGTTATATGTAAGTTACAAAATTATGAAGACTAAACTGAAAAGTGTTTTGAAGTTTCGAATACTAAAGTTTCGTTATTCAGTCCCTCAAAATCCGAAGGTTTCTTGGATTGCAAAAAACTTTAAAATTTGAGGGCTTCTTAAGGGAGAATCAAACACGACCAAAATATTGCTATAACGGTCAAATAAATGGTGCAAGTTTGCAACTGAAACCATTAGAAAGGTTTCTAAGCCCAACCTTATAAAAAAGAAGGGACGTCTTCAAACCAGATAAAGCTATAATATGATAAGTTTTAAAAATGTAACATAAACACATCAACTCCCATGAACATAAAAACATGAAACTTGTCAAACGCATCGGAGAAGATAGATTATCTCATACAAGCAAATGAAAAACAAGAAGAAGCATAAAGATGGGTCTCTGAGTTTTAGGAAGGCGGAATGGATTTCTTCTTTCCATTACTGTTCCTCAAACTCATGCATGTGATCTAGAAGGTAGTTAGCTGCAAGTTCTTCGTTCTTGTTACACGCAAAGAACACCTCTAAGACCATCGCACGATCAAACCCCATCGCTTCAAGCTGTGAACCCAAATTTCAATACAAGACATGTCTATAGTTCGAGTTCAAGTACAAATGAAAAGAAAACGAGGGAACAAACCCGTTCAATGGCTTCACGCTCTTCAGGTGTGACGGTAACAGCTTGTGGCATTGCTGCTTCCAACTGTTCCATGACATTCCTGCAGGTTGTATTGGTGAGTTAAACGAAAATTCAGTTTGGATTGGATGAATTGTTGGACAACCAAATAAATGAAAAATGTATAGGAGAATGAATGAATGATGATATAAAACTCACTCTTCTCCCTCGACAGGTTCATTTATCAAGCGTAGGAAGTCAGCCTGGTGCTCTTGGATGAGTCGCACAAGCTGCGGGTTTTGTTTACCGAGCTCTTGAAGCATAGGCTGCAGAACAAAACATTATAAGCGAAAAACATTTATGTGATGTCAAAACAGAATTAAACAGAGGTGGGGATATACGTACCTGTAGAATTTGCGGGTTTGCTTGTACCATAGCTCTCAAGGCTTGGAACTGAAGAATTGGCAAAAAAAATTGCAATTACCATAAGGGGAACAGGTTGAAGATTTCTTTACTCAAATGGAGAAGAATATGAAGATACCTGTTGACTGTTACGTAGGAAATCAAGATTACCAGCTCCAGCACCAGCATCTGCAGCGGGCATGCCCTGAGTGAAGACAGACAAGAGTGGATGTCAACAAACGAATCCAAACGCATGGAAAATAAAATGATAATGAGTCAATTATATGCTACTTTGAGATTCAAAATAAAAAAAACTACCTGGGGAAACAGGTTTAACGGATTAGCGTTAGGACCACCAGTTGCAGGCACTGGAGCAGCTTCTTGTTGGGTCTGTGCTAGAGGGTTTGCTGCCTGTCCACCAGTAGCTGGGGCTTGAGGGGCTGGTGGGATTTCAGCTTGAGCAGGGATTCCCTGAAATGTATCAAACAGATGTTTAATAGACAGATCAAAGCATACTAGAGTTGTGGCAAACCAAAGGTAAGTAATATAACGAAGATGTAACACAGAATCAAGAAGTGGAATGGGACATACTGAGTACAGATATTCGACAGCTCTTTCAGGGTTGTTAAAGGCGGCTCTAAGGGCACGGATAACAGTGTCACGGTCCCAACTACCTCCACCCATGTCAAGAATTTGCTGAACAGTGGACTCTAGATTGTTTCCAGCAACAAGGTTTGACGCTGCTTGTCCATAAACATCTGTCTGAGTCCTGTTTTGCAGCAGAAAAAAAAACAGAAGCTATATGATGATCAAACAAGGAAAGACAGATTCGAAAATATATAGTAGTTCTGATAAATAATGAATATATTGCAGTTCTGACAGTACTTACGAAGCAGCGGCTGCAGAAGGTGCTGCACCGGTTGCAGCTCCACTTGAAGGCTCTGGACTGTAAAACGCACGAAAAAGTACAACAAATTAGCAAAGCGGTATATAGAGGGATTCACCAACAGAAGAACCTGACAATTCCTCTTCCAAACTGAGGTAACTTAATGAGAGAGAAGGCTTGGAACTCACACTGAGGCAGTTGGAGTAGCAACCTGAGGTGTAGCTACCGTCTGTGCAGGTTGAGCCTAAAAAACCAAAGCAGTTCAGTAGTGTGATCTAAGATACACTTCTTTCACTTGCAGGAGAGAAATAAATAAAACTTTATTCACCTGAGTAGCACTAGGTGCTGGAGCAGGTGCAGATGCAGTTGATGCCCCACTTGAAGAAACCTTGGCCTTTATTTCATCAAGTTAAAAAGAGTTAGGAACCAGAAACTAGTAAGAATCCCTGCTAAACTAATCGTATTAGTGTTTGAGAAAGGGTGGACCCAAAAAGAAAGAAGATGACACCTTGGACAACATGATAACAATGAAACTGTTCTCAACGACGTTGTTCTCTTCCAACGTAGTCTCATCCTTGAGAACTTTTCCTTGGTGGATCAGCATCTGCTGAGCAGCTGGGTATTGCGCACCATGAAGAGTTTCTATACGCTTTTTAGTATCAGAGATCTGCAACAAACTAAAGGTTTAATACCCATCTCAATGGTATTGTGATCTATGAAAACCCAACCTAAGTAAGTATGATTAACTTTTAACATAATAATCTAAGATCACCAAGTTAAACCCAAAGCACTAAACTTTCAAACCCTAATTCAGTTTCCAATCGATGGGCACAAACGAAACGCAGAATTTCAAATCAGAGTGACGCCTAGATTCACTATCTCAAACCCACAAGGTGGAATCAAGACTTAATGAAAGTAATTAGAACACTGATATTCTCGAATTCAGGAATTAGGGTTACCGTCTCCGCCGGATTCACTTCGATCTCGAAGTTTGTCCCTTTGAGAGTCTTCACGAAAATCTTCATCCTTCTTTAGAGAGAGAGAAAGAGAGATAAGCAAAGTATAGAGAGAGGGGTCTTGAGTCTGGCTTATATATCAACACTAATTATCAAATAATCGGCTACACGCAAGCCTATTCTCCTTTCGTGTATAAACGATAGGATGCATGGAAGAAGACACAACTGTTGATTTAATCCGTTGGATTAAGAAGGGAGCATATGATGAAATGGAGATGTGTATAGCTGATTGTAGCCTCCCCTAGAATCAACTGAATTACCACTGCTTGGGTTTGGAACTTTCTTTTTAGATATTGGCATGTGCGATATTTACTCAAAGGTTAACTTTTACTTCTTTTTTTTTGTTTTTGTTTTTTGCAAGTTCAAAATAAAATGACTAAAATATATTTATATTTGCAAAGATAAGCATGTGCCATATATTTAGCTTAGGAAATATTAAACCTGCAGTTGCTATGATATATTTCTTATGATGTTTTTCTTTAAATAAATATAATTAAATGTTCTTTTGCTTAGATATATTTTTTAGATATTGCAATCCATATATACTCAAAAAGTTATTTTTTACTTTTTCCTTTTGTTTTGGTTGCAAGTTAAAAACAAAATAAAAATCTCTAAAATGATTTATTTGTTTGCAAATATAAGCATTAAAAAGTATTAATGGGTGGATATAAAGAGGGGCAAATCTCCAAAATAGCACTTTTCTAAGTTTATATCACAAAAATAGCACTCAAAGATTAAAATGACCAAAATAGCACATTTCTAAGTTTATCCTATGAAAATTTTAAATTTTTTTATTTTTCAAAATTTGAAATCTTATCCCCAAAACCTCATTTCTCAACTCTAAACCCTAAACCCTAAACTCTAAACCCTAAACCCTAAACCATAAACCATAAACCCTAAACCCTAAACTCTAAACCCTAAACCCTAAACCATAAACCATAAACCCTAAACCCTAAACTCTAAACCCTAAACCCTAAACCATAAATCCTAAACCCCACCCTTTAACTCTAAACCCTAAGTTTGTGACTTTTGATAAAACATTAAGTGCTATTTTTGTGACTTTTAACCTTGAGTGCTAGTTTGGGAACATAAACTTGATTTAGTGCTATTTTTGTCTTTTTCTCTATAAAGAGTAGTGAGTAGTTTTTGTTTTTCCCAAGTTAAAAATAAAATAACCAAAATATATTTGTATTTTGCAAAGACAAGCATGTGCCATCATATAAATTAAGATATACTAGATGATTCTTCCGTGCTTGAGCACGGAAATAAACATTCAAATTTCAAATGGAATTTAGTCTAGGGTTTGTGAGGAGAATATATTCTGAGAGAATTGGGTCTCAGGTTAGAATCATAAAGAGAATTAGGTCTCGATTCAAATCGGGTCGGGTGGGAGTCGGGCAGAACCCATGTATAAGTGGTAAATATCTCAGCTTCTCTAGGGTCTTATGTAATTTACATAATTTCTGAACTAGAAGTACATATATTTAGTGTCTGTTTTATTTCGGATCCTTCGAAGTATACTTCATGAGCCATGGGGGCAATGAAGATGATCTCTCGAAGAAGAGACTGATACTCAATTAATCATCCGTAGAGAGATAACTATTACTTTGCCATCTTAAGATTCATTATGCTTTGGTATTTCTTTTGTAGCCCGGTGCAAATATTTGTTTTTTTGTTTTTTTTTGTCACAGAATTGTTGTTGTTTTCTCTAAGTTAGGAGAAAATAATATGTGTTCGGTCATAAAACCCTACATCCTAAATTTCCTCTTATTCTAATATAGCAGGATGTCAAAGGATTTGTTGAGCAAAGTAAATTCAGAAGCTTTTGAAAACTATTCTCAATTTGTTTCATTCCCTATATGAACATGGCATGGAAAAGAATAACAAAAGAGGTATCTATAATAATAAAGCTGTGTTTTGTCCTTTCTCATGCGCCACTTTGCAAATGTAGTTTCTCTTTTGGACACATGTGATATCCCCTTCTCCCTACTCTGAGAGATTTGATCGCCCATTAGATCTAATTAGTTCGATTTAGTCTAGGTTATTTTCTTGTTTAAAAATTTCTCATATCTTTTTTTTTGATATTTTCAGGTGCATGCCCAGCAGTACCAGAAGCAACAAGGAAATATTGTTGTTATTCTCAGACCTTGCAATTTTGAAACGTACAATCCGCAAAGAGAGACGCGTCAGATCGATCTACAACAACTCAACTCCGTCGACCGATTTCAGTGAGCTACCGCCGGTCGACACTTCTACCCAAACATCGGTCGACACTAATTCGTGAGTAGACATGGTTGCGACTCTAGTTCTGATTCATGATGTGAATGGAGACCTGCATGACCAGGACGGTCATCTGCGTAATGCAGCATGTCAGAGGTTGGATGATCTGGGGGCTGTAATCCCTGATCCTGAAGCATCAAATCTACCAACTGCTAATGCTGAAAATGTTGCAGCTAATGCTCGCGCTATAGCTGAGGAGAATGTTCAGGCCGCTCGACCCAGATCTTTGGTTGACTTCAACCGTCTAAACCAATACTAATATATCTGCAATTCGTCCTTCTACGGTCCCGAGGAACGATTTTGTGCTGAAACTTGCATATTTCACACTAGTGGGATAGACACCTTTCCATGGTCACCCGCATGAGCACCCTATGGACCATCTGGAGTGGTTCGAGGATTTGGTTTCTACCATTAAAGCCAATGGAGTCCCTGAGGATTATCTTCTCTACAAGCTCTTCAAGTACTCACTTGCTGGAGATGCTTCGCACTAGCTTAAGCAGTTACCACCATGATCTCTTACATCATGGACTAACAACAAGAACACATTCTTGCGTAGCTTTTTTGATGATGCACGCGCTGAGGACTTGAGGAGCAGAATTGCTACATTCACACATGAGCCTACATAATCTTTCGGAAGTTCAATGGATCAGATTCAAGTCTTATCAGAGAGAATGTTCACACCATGGATTCAATGAGGTACAACTGCTTAGTACCTTCTTCAGAGGCATCACTTTGGCATACCAGATGGCTCTAGACACTGCTAGTGAAGGAAACTTCAACACTACGAATCCAAAATAGGCTATGAGACTTATTGAGAATTTGTCATCCAACAATAACACCAAGAACACTGATTTTGAGAGGAGGAAATTGGCTATTGTCTTTGGAAAAGAGTAGATAGATGATGTTAAAGCCAAGTTGGACAGTGTTTTCTTGAGAAGCATATTAGCTTTGCAGAGGATGTAAAGGCTGTAGATGTCAACGATTGTAACAAGGAGGATGTGAACTCCATCAGTGGTACCAGTTTTCAGAATAATAGATATGGGAACCAAAGTGGAAACATGAACTCCTATGGCAAAAATCAGAGAGGTAACTACAACCAGACTTTACAGTACCACAAACCCTACAACAACACCTACAATGACAGCAACAGAGCCTATAAAAGTTCATCTTACCAGAATCCACCACCACATACCCAAGAAAGCAGGATCGAGAAGATGCTTGATCAGGTTCTGGAGGGCCATCAGAAGCTAACATTGGATTTCAATGGGAAGATAGATGCTGATCTACACCAACCTGAACACAAAGTTTAAAGCTTTAAGCACACATGTGAAGAAGTTGGAGGCTCAAGTGGTTCAGACATGAGAAGCTGTTAAGAGGCATGAAGCCTTAATAAAGGGCAAAGGAGAGGACGCACTGAAACACCACGTGAGTGCCATCATAGATGATGATTTCTGGCAAGTGGTTAAGAAGGAGAAGCTTCAAGAGGGCAATTTCAAAGTTGAAAGCTCTATGAGTTTCGGTAGTTCACACTAGTGTCGATCGACACCAAGAGAGGTGCACCGACATACAAAGTCAGACGAGCACTGACTGACACATCCTGTCAAGCATCGATCCACACCACACCATCTATGGAGTCAGTTGAATCGTGCGAGACAGTGAGGATCATGACTCACGAAGAGTTCGAGGCGTAACACCCTTCTCCACCACAGCCTTATAGTGTGACCACGGACGACATCAATCGGCAACAACAATCAGTCACCGATCGACATAAAGAGTCAGGCGAGGATCGATAGGAGTTCTCCAGCAGCGATTGACACCCGCCTTTCACCTATCGAGTGCAGCTACCAAGCATTGATGTAGCAAGACTGAATGCACTCAGACACCCATCTAAACCTTCAAAGATATCAACAAACATCAACAACCAGCAATCTGAACATGATTTGTTGTCGTAGACCTTGTCTTTTGCTAGCAACCAGGAAAGCCTTGGATAATCTTGGATTTGGATATTTATCAAGTGGTGATTAGCTGTGTCAACGGGTTTGCCGTGGATGTTTTCCACGCTGAGGTGAGAACAATAACATCATTTACCTTTCACTTTAAGCAGTTGGGATTCTTATGAGAGTTTTGTAGTTACATGTTTTCTTTGTTTGTGTATATCAGCAATACCAAGAAGGACATAAGATATTGCTTGATCAAATCAAAGCAGGCTAGGCTGGTATGATCTGAGCTATTCTTGAGTCTAGGTCCTTAAGCATATGATGAAGCCGAGCTATAATTAAGAGCTTTTTTTTTGGACAACTCCGAGCTATAAGCCTTGAATCTGCTAAGCATGTTAGAACCAAGCCATGACTTTTAAACATTTCACCAATGATAAATTCATTATGTTTCATGTCCTCAAGCTATGATTCATAAATTTTAATAAATATTTATAAGATTTCTTTTGTGAGTAATCTTCTCAAAAGAGGAGCAAAAGACGATTCGAAGGTATTAGTTAAGCTAGCTTTTTCACATATACGGTCTCTGAGAATCTAATGTGAGTATAACAGACAAAACAATCTGAGGTTTACAAGGAGATAGTTTCAGCTAGCATATGAAGAAGATTTTGGAGTTTTTTTTCAGTAATGAAGAAGATTTTGGAGTTTTTTCGGTAATAAAAGATTAGGGACTAGGCTAAAATTTCGAATACGAAAAACCCAATAGTTTTAAACTGGATCAGATAATTATTGGTTCACAGTTCAATATTTTTCTACTGGGTCATGCCTGGTTCAATTTTTTTTAACTATTGAAATTTAAAAGCAAGGTTAGTAACTATTATACATGATTAAAGTATAAATTATATCAAATACAAAACATTATACATATAAACTATTTTTTCATATGGTTAGTTTATATATTTTGATAGTTTTAATGATTTTCATAAAGTTTAATAACTTTATACTTTAATCTGATTACATAACCGGCTCATGGTAGAACCAACTATACCCCACCCGGCTGCGTGACAGGTTCATGGTCGGACTTGGTGCAACAACCTGGTCGGTCCGGTTTTAAAATGCTGAAAAAACCGAACTGAATACGATCCAAAAAATTAATACTGAATCTAAACTGAAATTGGTTAGATATCTGAACGGGTTCAAAATTGTGGTATCTAGAAACTAGAACCAAACCGGACCGAACCGAAATATGTCTGGTATCCAAATATATCCCCATCAGATTTATATAATTAAATATATTAATTATTTTTAGATTTAATATCCAAAACATCTAAAATATGTAAGATATTTTAAAGTTTTCCAAAATACTTGAAAATATATATAAATAGTCAAAAGTAAATGTCTAAAATAGCTAAACGATACTCAAAATACCAAAAATACTTGAATTATCTATTGATTTTCTATCCAAATATCTAAGACAAACCATTTTTTATCTTAAGTTTAGGTATTTTGGCATATATTATTCAAATTTATATGTTATATATTATTTTATTATTATATTTTGAGAAATTTAAAACATATATTAATTTTAGTTTTTTAAAAATAATTTAAACGGATAATCCAAATCCACGAGGATCCGAACCAAAATTTATATATTTCCGAATGGAGCAAAAACTTTAACGCCAAAAACTCGAAACCCAAATAGATCCAAACCAAACCCGAATAGATACCGAACGTCCATCCATACTAAAGATGTTAGAAAAAGTACTCATTGAGATCTGAAGAATGAACATAGGAAAAAACAACAAAAATTGTGGGCACATCTTATATATTAAAACAGAAGTCACAACCTTGATTTATTGTGATTTTTTTTTAAAATGGACCTAATGGACCTATTCCTATAAAGTCATGTTACATTTAATCTCTAATCTTATCATTTAAATTTTGGGCATACCAGAAATTTTTATTGGGCTATAAATAATTAGATTTAAACAATAGATGATCTATTAGATTTATAAGTAGTATAAATTAAATAGATATAATTTAATATTGTAATACTATACCTCCATATGTTAATTATTTAAATATTTGTCGTTGTTAACTTTTAAAATTATAAATTTTTTTTTTTAAATAACAAAAATTATATTATCTAACAATGATTAATCTTTACTATCTTAAACCAATGAAAACAAACTTTAAACTATATAGTTTTATTTTAAACATTAAACAAAACTAAATGTTTAATTATTTACTCGATAATATAAATCTATGAAGGGAAAATTTTAATTTTTTAAAAACTTTCTAAATTTTTGAAATGTTACAATATCTTTGAATATAACAATAAAATAATATTTTACTAATCTTTATATATATAGTTACGATTTTAATAATGAAATAATAATCCAAAAATATGTATATAGAAGAAGATACAAATATATGTGAAAGTTTTAACAATCTATTCAATGAAAATAATATACAGTAAACTTATTATGTTTTAAAAATTGATAGACACATATATATTATAATATATACCAATTTAGAATTGAAAATAAAATGTTTACATAAAAATAAATGAAAACAAAAATCCGCGTAATTGCGGGGGTCAAGATCTAATTTAACAAATTAAAGTTATAATTTATAACATAAAACAAAACAAAAAAATCAAAATAAAATTACACGGATTTACATAAAATTCCTGCGCACGCAAACCACTGGTAATATAGAAAAAAAATAGTAAAAAAGTGTCAATAGGCACTGAATTTAAAAGTATGGCTTCGAAGAGTCACTGTGATGATCAGGGAAAGACATCAACCGATAAGAAAGCAAAAAAAGCCATAAGAACAGGCCCTCAAAATCGGTAATGGTGTCCAGACATCATCAAAGATGCAACTTAATAAAGTAATTGGGATCAAATAAACTCTCAAATAAAAACCCTTCCCCACTAGTAGGCATGGGCGTTCGGGTACCCGTTGGCATTCGGGTCGGGTTTTTCGGGTTTTCGGATTTTCGGGTTTACCCTTCTAGGTCCCATACTAAAATTTTATTAGTACGGGCCGGGTTCGGATAATAACACTTCGGGTTCGGTTCAAAATTGTATTGCATCGGAAAACCCATAAAGTAATCATATATCGTACGGATTTGGGTTATATCGGTTCGGTTCGGATATAACGAAAGTAAAAAACAAATTTTTTGAAGTAAAACATAAAGAAAAACATCTAAATTAAATAAAAATTAATCTATCACATATAAAATTGATAAAATAACAATAAAATGTTAAATCAAGCATGAAAACAAACATCATTTGTAAACAATATGTATTGTCTTATAGAGAGTAGACTTTTTATTTCAATGAGCAAATTATAAAATACTTATTTATAACTAATTGTGTACTTAAAGCATTTATTAGAATTTTAATATTTATTATTATATATAATATTACCACAAATATTGAATTTAATAATTGGAATACTTGTATATATTTCAAAATATTTATATTGACTATTAATTTCGGATTTTTCGGGTTACCCGTTCGGGTTCGGTTAATAACACTTCGGGTTCGGATATTTTTTTGTACCACCCTACAAGATCCGTTCGGGTTTTTTTACGTTTCGGATCGGATAACAGGTCGGATTTTTCAGTTCGGGTTCGGTTCGGATTTCGGATTTTATGCCAGGCCTATCCACTACACTTGAGCTTTCACAGTGGAAATAGAAAATTAACAATTGGCTAACAATTCTGATGAACATCTTCATCTAAAGACTTACTATAAAATGTAAAACCATTTTTTTTCCTGGAAAATTCCCTATATATTAATTGAAGATCATTAAGAAGTTATAACTTTCAGTTTGTATTAATTAAAATGAGACTATACATAGGTGGCAATCGTTTAAGCTTTCTTAATGATGATGTGGCAGAATTTGAAAGAGTTTAGTCATAGCATAGTCTAAAAATAATTGTCACTAGCGTAATACAAGTCTTCGACGCATATAGGACCGCATATATGTATTATAATGTCATCGGTAAAGTTTGTAATGAAGACTTAATTGAACCAAAATTCAAAACAGAATAGTGTACGATAATTAAATTCAGTTATTTACTTTGGGTACACAAGTGTTTCGGTTTGAATTTTTGATGTAATATTATAAGCCTCATTTTTTCGGAACCAGCCATGATCCACTGACTTATTTTCAATTGTATCATTTATATATATATATTTGGTTTATCCATCTTTTATAATCGAAACTAGAGTTACAAAAAGTTTTTCAAACCATAAAAATGATCTTTTTTTTTTAATTTTGAAAAATTCTTAATTTGAATGTTATTTATTTCCATCTTGATTTTCAGAAACTATTTGTTATAGTATGCTTAAACATCGAATTCATCATCTAAAGACTTACGTGATGTGCCTAACTTATATATCGTGGGGCTCAATTTTTCAAAACTAACTGAAGTCACTATCCTGGACCAATGTTTTTAAATCCGACCCAAACATTGGCTAAATTATTCTTTTTGCCATCAGATCACTTGGTCGACCGTGGTTGAATCGCGAATCAATAAATTAATACATTATAATATATAGTTATATATGAACAGAAATTATTAATTTTTTAAAAAATATAAGATGATATTAAGTTTTATTTACAAAATAAAATTAATTATTTTAAATTTTAGTTAATTTCAAATTTTCATCTGCCATAAAAATAAATTATTTTATTAATTTTAGTAGCAAATAAGAACAATGACTAAAAATAAGATAATAAATAATCAAAGGAAAAAAATATTATAAAATTAAATTTTAAATCTAAAAATAATAAAAATATAAAATTATAAATGATTATCAATAACAAAAAAATAAAGTCTTAGTCTAATAATGTCATATCAATAAATTTTGGTTTCTCTGTTATCATTTTCTTTGACTGACATAGTACAAATTTCATAAGAATCTAAAGAATCACAAATCTTTTAGTTTATTTAAAAGTGTATGAAAAGTTTAATGAAATCTTTTAGAAATATTATCGTTTTTTCTGAATTTTTACCGAGTAACCGATGTTGGATAAATTGGTTAATGTTGATTTTTGGGGTTTATCGGATTTTTAATTAACGGTTATTAAATCCGAACCGGATTATTTACGGGTCACTAAATTTTCGCTTCGACGGCGGATCTGGATTGGATTACCCAAAACATAAAAAAAATTAATATTAATGTTAGTCACATAATAGTGACTGTAGTCACGGTAACCAAAAAATATATACTATATAATATTTATAATATTTTATAACCCAAAAAAAATAATAATATGTTAAAACTAAAATTTTGTAAATATGTTTACCCTGCCCAAAGCGCATGTTTTAATCTAGTGTAAAACTATTTCATAAAAAACGAATTCCATCGCCTACTACATATATATTTGTTGAAATTACAACGAATGAGGAGGATAAGACATTGACGGTTTGAGAAGTGACGATCTATTATATTTTCTAACCTTCTTAGATTGGATAGATTGAGAATATCTTAGATGGTGGAGATTGGAGAGGGTTTTTAAATCATAAAAATATTTTCATTTATATAACAACACTGGTAGTAATCCGTGTTGTGCGCAGTGTAAAATAGTTTATTAGATTATTTATTGAACGTTATACTAAAGAATTTATTGTATAGCTTTTTCTCGGGAATTCATATATACATCTGGATTCAGTTAATCTATTTGGATTTTGGATTTTTAGAGTTTGAAATTTAAATCGGTTTCAGATATTTACAAATTTTGGCTTGGATTTGGTTTGAATCATTGCAGGTTCAGTTTGAATTCAAGTTCGGGTATCCATTTTAATTATGTATTTTTACAGAAATCCAAATATACTTAAATCCTCAATATCTGAAAATAAATATTTAAATTTACATAAAAAATAATTCAATTTAAGTATTTGGATGGAGAACGTATAAATATTTTTAGTATTTTGAATATTTTCTGTTATTTTTAGATATTTACTTGTCACTATGTTGATAATTTTTAGATATTTCATATTTTTGAATATCTAATAGATATAAAATTTAAAATAATTAATGTATTTAAGTATATAATTGTGATACAAATATTTTTGGTATCCAAAATATTTTAGTTTGAATCATATTCGGGTATGGTTATCTGGATATTAAACTTTTGAATCCATTTGAGTACTTAATCAGCTTTAGTTTGTGTTTAATATTACTTTCAAATCTAGTTTGGTTCGAATCTTCGGATCAAGATATTTTAACTAGACTTACTTTTTTTACTAATATAAAACAAAATAAAATAAATGTAAAATATATTGTGAAACTAGAGAATATAATCTTTGTTTCTGTATTATTCATAAACATAAGGAGCCCTTTATATATAGGGAATTACACCGTCATAGAATAATGGAAAGAATAAAGAAAGAAAATACAAATATGGAAAGAGTACAAATCATAATCTAATAAGGAAAATGCAAGATTCTGATTCTCTCTCTCTCTCCTCACGACCGAATCTCTCTCTAGCATTGGGCCAGTTATGAACCGGGCCGGTTATGGACATCCACAATATAATTTATAACACTCCCCCTTGGATGCCATAACAATACAGGGATTGTAATACATACGCTTTAGATGTTGCCTCATTAAAACCTTACTAGGAAAACCCATTGGGACAAAACCATTGTGAAGGAAAAAGAATACAACACGTATTACTCCCCCTGCTCTGAATAACTCGCGTCTGGCCTCATGAACAGCCAAGATCTCCGAATGGTTTGAAGATGTGGCCACGATCGTCTGCTTCATGGAACGCCATGATATGGCCGTTCCACCATGTGTGAAAACATAGTCTGTCTGTGATGGAGCATTGTGTGGATCCGAAAGATAACCTGCACCAGCAAAATCAATTAAACCTTCTTTGTTTTGGTTAGTATAAAATAAACCCAAGTCTTTCGTTCCTTGCAAGTAACGAATAACATGTTTAATCCCGTTCCAGTGCCTTTGGGTTGGACAAGAGCTTAATCTAGACAAGAGATTCACGGCAAAACATATATCTGGTCGTCTGACTAGCCAGATACATCAAAGCTCCTATGGCACTGAGATATGACACTTCGGGACCAAGGACATCTTTATCGTCCATCTTATGACGGAACTGATCAGTGTCCAGGCCGAGGGACCTCACGACCATGGGGCTAGATAATGGTGAGACTCGGCCATGTTGAATCTCTTGAGTACTTTTTCTGTATATGCCATTTGATGCACAAGGATTCCATCTCTTATGTACTCAAGCTGTAATCCCAAACAAAACTTTGTTTTTCCAAGATCTTTCATCTCGAATTCTTTCTTTAGATATTCAACTGTTTGGAAAATCTCTCTAGTGGTTCCTAGGATATTTAAATCATCAACATACACTGCTGTGATCACAAAGCCCTGGCCGAATTTCTTTATAAAGATAGAAGGGCTGATCGGATCATTCTTGTATCCTTCTTTCACTAAGTACTCACTTAGTCTATTGCACCACATTCGGCCTGATTGTTTCAATCCATAAAGTGACTTATTCAACTTTATACAGTGTTGTTCTCGAGTACTCGATTTGTTTTTCAACTCTATACCCTCTGGTACTTTCATATAAATCTCATTATCCTGCGGCCCATATAAGTATGCAGTTGTAACATCCATTAACCGCAAGTCTAATTTTTTTCTCTTATAGCCAGACTTATCAGGAATCTAAAAGTAGTAGCATCCACCACAGGGGAGTATGTCTCCTCATAATCGATTCTTGGTCTCTGTGAGAATCCTCGTGCAACAAGCCGTGCTTTATATCTAACGACATTACCATGTTCGTTTCTCTTTCTCACAAAGACCCACTTATGGCCGACTGGTTTAACATCATAAGGTGTCCAGACTATTGGTCCAAAGACATCTCTCTTTTTTAAAGAGTTTAACTCCACGCCTTCTTTCCATCTGATCCAATCTGATCGTTGAGTGCACTCATAAATAGACGTGGGTTCATGATCCTCATTATCATCCATGATTTCAAGT
>NC_027753.1:16039595-16039984 GCF_000695525.1 Brassica oleracea var. oleracea | reverse complement strand
ACAAGACATAATTTATTGAGATCTCATTATTATCAGGACCTTCAGTACCTTGAATCTTGGCTTCCCAAGAATCAGGATTAGATACATAAGGGCCGGCCGCATCTAAGCATTTATGATCGGCCGCGATCGCTATTAGGGTTTTGGGATCGGCCGCGGCTAAGTCCCGGGATTTAGGAACGGTTGCGGTCGTGTCTAGGGTTTTAACAACCTCGGTTTCAATCTTTGTACCTTTCTTAGTTTTCCGAGGGTTCTTATCTTTGGAACCTATTGGTCTACCACGTTTCAAACGTTGTCTTGACTCTGTAGCAACTTGATTGTGTCCCTCTTGATCATCAATTCTTATTGGTGCATTAGCAGCTGGTATATATGACTTAGTCACTCTTTTCGGG
>NC_027753.1:16039282-16039476 GCF_000695525.1 Brassica oleracea var. oleracea | reverse complement strand
TTTACTGCTATCTCCCCCTAATGTTGGATGTTCAGATTCATCAAAGTGACAATCCGCATACCTGGCCTTAAATAAATCACCCGTAGTTGGCTCAAGGTATTTTATAATCGTGGGAGAATCACATCCAACATATATTCCCATCTTCCATTGAGGTCTCATCTTTGTTCTCTGTGGTGGTGCAATTGGCACATAGA
>NC_027753.1:16038643-16038967 GCF_000695525.1 Brassica oleracea var. oleracea | reverse complement strand
ATCATACAGTAATCATTAAACGCTTGGGACATGAACTCACCAGCTTCATCAAGACGTATAGTCTTTAAAAGGATTGCCATTTGTATTCAAAAACCGGTCGTGCCAGAGAGTAAAATTCTCGGTGGCCACTTTATTAAATGCGGCATTGCCCTCCATCATACTGACCTTTGCGTAATAAAGGCCAGTAGAGAGCGTAGGTATAAACTCTAGGACTTTCTTATGTCCTTGGCCGATTTCTATGATCTGAAGGAACTCTTTGATTCCTTTGCCCTTAGTTTCAATATGAAAACCATTCATTCGAATGTCTTTAAAGCTCAATAGGCT
>NC_027753.1:16037519-16038505 GCF_000695525.1 Brassica oleracea var. oleracea | reverse complement strand
TTCATTGTTCTGCTCAGCGAGCAAGAGACAAGAGATCAGATTAGAATAAGTTGTGAAGCCCTTCTCTCGGTACTATTGTTGTAACAACACATTGCTTGTGTGGAAGGTGGAAAAGGTTTTCTCCAGCATATCCTTATCCGTTATATCCTCACCACACAATTTCAATTTAAAAACTATCTTAAACAGGGCCGAGTTATACTCGTCCACGGACTTGAAGTCCTGGATTCTGAGATTCCTCCAATCATACATAGCCTTTGGTAATAACACCATTCTCTGGTGATCATATCTTGTTTTCAACTATGTCCAAAGGTCTAGAGGATTCTCAATAGTCAAATACTGATCTTTGAGACTCTCAATAAGTTGATGGCATATAATTATATAGCTCCATATCTATCTTTCTCACTTGCATTATTGCCCTCGGTGATATATTCACCGAGTCCCTTGGATTTTAAGATAATCTTAGCATCAAGTGCCCATTGCAAGTAATTATCTCCAGAGAGATTTAGGGCAGCAAAATCCAAGTTGTTGATTTTCGACATCTGAAATCATATATTTCATTCTTAGGATTTATAATGTTCTTATAATGCATACAAGACAATCCCTTGGATTTTAGGATGATCTTAGCATCAAGTACCCATTGCAAGTAATTATTTCCAGAGAGATTTAGGGCAGCAAAATCCAAGTTGTTGATTTTCGACATCTGAAATCATATATTTCATTCTTAGGATTTATAATGTTCTTATAATGCATACAAGACAATCGGTATGATGCAAATAGGTCATTCGTATATGATGCATATGTGTTCAATCTTAGCATTCAGATTCTATATGCAATCAATTCATACTATTATGCATGCATGATGCAAACAAGCCGCACGGCTACAATCTTAGTAAACGGTTTCAATGCAATCAATAAAATGGTCATTCATTTTTTAGCAAACGGTTTTCTAAGAGTTCAATGTGTAATTGCAATCAAACAGTCGAGCA
>NC_027753.1:15997863-16036585 GCF_000695525.1 Brassica oleracea var. oleracea | reverse complement strand
TCTCTCTCTCTCTCTCTCTCTCTCTCTCTCTCTCTCTCTCTCTCTCTCTCTCCTCACGGCCGAGTCTCTCTCTCTCTAGCATTGAGCCGGTTATGAACCGGGCCGGTTATGGACATCCACAATATGATTTATAACAAAATAAATATTCTGGTCTTATTTAACATACATAATTATTGGAACATACTTTAAGAATACCAATAAAAATGGTTGGGCTCCGTGTCAATATTGTTGGGCATGTTGCAAAATTGATGTAGTTTATAACCATTAACATGTATTTTCTTGTAAAACAATATTGGTAAATATAATAAAAAACATTATACAATCGAGTGAAAAGAATTAGAGTTGCGTGAAAAATAATGTGATTTCTTCACTCGGCACCTGAATTCTCTATTTTCAATCGATTTCACGAATTTTCTTTTCTTTTAACCCTTAAATGGTTTATTTTTTTTTCTAACAATCTGATTATGTTTCTAATTCTTGGTATGATATGAAAACTCCGTAAAGAAAATTCATATTTGGCTAAACTAAAAATCTGACTTTGTATGTGGTGTATTTTTATCTCAGTTTTCTTAATTCATAACAAATCACAATTATTTATTGTCTTCCAGTAAAGAAGCCTCAACAATGGCAAAGTTCGGCAAGATACGTAACTTTTAGTTTCTAAAAACATTCTCATTACAACATTTCAGTTGATGCCAATCTTAATGATTTTGTAATTTTTTCTTTTAAAATGATATTATTCATTAGTTACAGAGAGAATTTCAGTTCACTAATACAAAAGTTAAAAATGCAGGAACTTAAAATGAATTGATTACAAAAACTTAGTTTGAACACATTAAATTGTATGCGGTGAAGTTTAAAAAATTAGTATGTAAACGCATTAATTGTTAAATGACTCCGAGGTCAATACGTCAGCGTACTAAAATTGAAATCGACGTGAAGCTGACACGTAACAAATATAGTACGAACGAATTAATGACAAATGCTTCTTTTTAATAGATAGGAGTACGTAAATATTACTAACGTGCCTTTGATAATTTATAACAAAGGTATTCTTTCACAATACACAAGAAAAAAATTACTTTTGGTAAACTTAAAAGAAAAGTGAGCTAATAATTATTCCCAATTATACTCTAACTTGGGCGTTTTTTGGCCATGTGTGAAGTAAATTCCATCTTCTCTAGCATCCCAAAAGTTTTGTTTACCATAATGAACGATGAGACCACCACCTTCATATCCCGTGAACCCTGCATGGAACTTGAAATTAGGCCCTTGCCATAGGTCACAGAAAAATTCTGTTTTAAAAACACTATCATGAAAACTGAATTCGTAGGTTTCTCCAGGCCGCAAAAAGTGGAAGCCTAGATTGTCGTTGTTTGATAAACAATTGATCTTCAAGATATTGTTACGACCAAGAGAGTTCTTGAAGTGTACAGAGTTTTTCTCATATGCGTTACTCAACCCAACGCACAATCCAATGACGAGCAGAAAACAAGAGAGGCGATTCATTGTGTTGGCTGTTCGAAATGACCGTCTTCTAAAATTATTTGTAGATTATTTGTAGATAATTATATATGAGGCATCATGTCTTTATATACAATACCATTACTTAGATAGTCATTCCGTTTTTTTGACTATTTTAAACATCTTTGTTTTGACTAATATTATGAATCCGTTTAAAGTTTTTGCTATTTTCCGTGTCCTTATCGCTTTTACAGTTTTGCATCTAATTAAAGGCTTAAAGCCTAATACGTTTGATAAAAAAAATTACAACGTTCAGAGTTAGTGATATGCATCAATAACGGTAATTGTGTATAATATGTTAGTTACTGTCTCAATTAAATACATTGAATCTCATTATAGCGTCGGTTGATACGTAAAACATCTACACTGAATGGTAAACTCATAAAAATTTGGCAAGTTCCGTGCTGTCCTACTCAGTTCTTCTCAAAGATTTCATCTCATACTTCAATAAGTTTCAAGACGTTTGACAAGCATGTCCGGTCTGGAATATAATTTCATTGGTTTTCTTCAACTTATCCCAAGCTGTTATAGCAGACGAACGAGTTTGAACTTATTGTGATTAACAGCATTGTAGATGGCAGATAAGAACAAAACTTGCGTTCACCCTTTTGGTGAGCTGCCAAATTCACTTCACCTGTTATCACCAATGAACGTGTCATATATGGTTAATAAAAACTATTAAAATTGTTAAAAAAACAAAATAGCTGGAAAAAGGGACACATCGACGTTAAGGATGATATTAACAATGTTATCGCTATCAGCAAAATCTAAATCTTAAATCTTAAATCCTAAAATCCTAAATCCTAAAACCTAAAACCCTAAGCCCTATAAACCTTACACCCTAAACCCTAATGGAACGATGTCGGCGTTAATGTTGACGTTAAAGTTTATGGTTTAGGATTTAAGGTGTAGTGTTTAATGTTTAGGATTTGGCTAACGATGTTAACGTCGTTAACATCGATATTACAATGCTAACGCCGGCGTTGTTCCTTTTTTCAAGCTATTTTGGTTTTTCTTTTTAATTTAAACTAGGATAAGACCTGCGCCTTGCGCACGGTGAATTTATATGAAAATTATTTAACAAATATCGTATGAAAAAAATAAAATTTATATTCTTGATCGAATTTATATTTTTGGCCCTTAAACAATTTTTTTAAAAAATTGTTTGTTAATCACATAATTTGTTTAGTGATGAGGTGATCCCATTTTTAAAAATATTTTAGGTCAAAAAATCACTTATCGCATAAGAACCTAACGTTTAGGCAGAAGAATTTCAAGGCTACTATTTGGTTACAATGAAAGTTAATTATGGTTATATATCATGAATTAAAAATTTAAAACTTAATTATACTTATAAGAAGTTAATGTTCACGTGTCAATCCTATCTATCTTTAATATTTTTTTTTTTCATTTTTCTGTCGTTTTTTTCATTTTGGTTATTGCTCGATATAAATATTGATTTTTGAGTTTATTCTCATTTTGTTATTTTGTTTTGGCATGAGATTAGGAAAATATTTAAGATTTAAAATTATTAAAGAGATACATACTTAGGTTAAGAGATCTGCGTCTTGTGATGAATAAATATTTTATATTTTTCTACATATTATGAAATAATAAAATAATCTATATATATAAAGTTGGCTTTCTCCCTTCTTATGACATGTGGAATGATGGTTTGTTGACATGTGTCTTCATGTTTTCTTTTTTGTATTTTAAATCCTTCTTCTTTTAAATTATTACAATTTACTCCATAAATTTCTAATTTTGTACTATCTAATCCTTCTCGCACTTATTGGTCCGAAATAAAAAAAATAATATAAATATATTTTAAATTTTAAATTTATTAATAACTAAAAATACACAAACTTTCACCATTTTATTATTTTTTTTCTAATTTTTCTTATTTTATTTACAAATTATATATTTATTTCACTATTAATATCATAAGATAATCAAACTAAGAATAAGATATTAGAGCACCAACACAAGATATCATAGCTCGAGGGCGGCTCCATAGTTTGCTGATTTCGTTTCGTCTCTCTTTCCCTCTCTATTCTCGCATCTCTTTGCAGCTTTCATCGCATCTCTGGTGGCTCTCCCTTTCACCATGTTTGCCACTCGAGGTTTAGATAATGTTTTCGTTCGTGTATGCTATGTGGGCTTGGAAAGTAATTTTGGTCTCAAGTTTAGTTTCTGATTTTTTGGTGGTTGTCTTCCATTCTCCCTTCCTCAAGTTGTTTCTTTTCTTTCCATGTTTCCTTTGGTATAGGTGTGCGAAGTTAGTCTCTTGGAACTTTGGTCTTTTCTATCCAGAGCTTTGTGTTTTTTCACTTGCATGGTCGTCTTGTATGTTCGTGTTTAGTTTATGAGATGTTTCTTACCTTTTAGCTACTTGTTGTGATTCCGGTGCTTTAAGCATATATCTTCCTGCTTCTTGGTGGCTTTGGCCTTTCGATTATTATTCTCCCTTTGGCCCGCTTTCTGAGTTTATGCGTTGGTTGTCTAGTAGACCGCTCTTGTTTATTCAAAATCATTTTAAGGTAAATAAATCAAAACAATCAATTTTATCTATCATATATGATATACAATTAATTTTAAATGATATTAACATAGATATATAGTATACTTTTAATATATATATTTATTAAATGAGGTTCTACTCATATGATTTTATGATTATTTGCATATTTGTATAGCAAAATTTTGCACACACGATTTGTTTTTTTTTAATGTGGAATGTTTAGTGGTTTCAATAATTTATAATCATTAAAAAAAATAAAGATTTCGAAATTAAAATATTAAATTTTCAATATATGTTCAACGCATATATGAAAATATAAGTATGTATTTTAATATGATGTATAGTTTAATTTAAAAAATATGAAATATATATATATATATATATATATATATATTATGTTAACCTAAACACCTATTAAAATAAAATAATTTATTCATATGATTTTATAATCATTGTATCTTATTATAGAAAAAAATTAAACCTTGATCACAAAAGTCTATGTGAGACTTTAAAAGTTTTAGTAATTTATACTCGTTTTGAAAAATTCAAAAATACAACATATACAAAAAAATCTAAAATTTTATTACATGATTAATGTAATTGTGTAATTTATTTTAATAATAAATAATTAAACAAAAATGATAGAAAGTATACATATTGTTAGAAAATCTTTATTATTTAAAATCATTAATTGCCGTATATATCTTAATCAAATTAGGTAATTTCGTAGGTTTTATTTAAGAAAAAAATATATAATAATTTCAATTTGATAAATGAATGGTCCATAGTCGACATGCTATATAATATAACATTTCCTAGCAATTTAATTTTGGACTAACAAAATTCTCAATTGATTCTCAAGCCGCCACGTAAGCAAAATTAGCATTTTAATTACGTGACAACTCAGCAGGACATTTTTTTAATTAGTACAAACTACATGTTATAACTTTTTAAATATTTCTCTATTAATATATAGGGGATATCATTCTTTATTAATCGTACATGTCACTTTGGTTGGTGATAAGGGATGATGTGAATTTGAAAGTTCACCACAAGAGGTGAACGCAATTATTTTTCGACATATAACCTTTTGCATTGTAAAGAGACTTTCCTTAGCCACATATGTACCATATTCACCCTTGACTATAAGTGATTTCCAACCATTTTAGAATGTAGTCCAAATATCCTCGTTAATCTCCTATATATTGATTGAGGAGCATTATTTAATTTGTAACTTTGAGTTTAATGATGAGGTGTCATCACCATAACTCTTCTCACCTACTATATTAAAAGAGACATAACATACTAGAAAATAACAGAAATGCCATTGTGGACCATTCATTTATATCCATATGAAATATAATAATTGTTCCTCTCAACGGTTTGAATCTGGTTTTGAACTAAACCAGTTAATTAATAAGAGAAACTTAGACTCTTATGAGACCAAGCTACTGAATTTTGTTGTGGCTAAGATCGACGACTTCAAGAGAGGTTCATTTCCTGAATCTCTTTGGGATCGTTCATTTGAGATTGTTCGCACTGAGATTTGGAGTACTGAACCGGGCAACGAGGGTGGGACCGACCGGAGATCCCTCTATCGCTCGCGTCAAGGTAATTCAAGTTCTTGAGAGAACTAAGATCGAGGAAATCACCGGAGATGTTGTTGAGCTGAATTTCTAGTCGTTTAAGGCTCAAAAAACCGTTAGAACTCTCTGCTAAGAGCTATAGAGGCGATTGTTGTCGAGGAGGACCTCCTAGAAAACCGACATGAACCTGAGATAAACGTGTGTGGATCCTGAGATGAAGTTCTCAGAAAGATATATGTATGTGAGTTTAGAGAGCAAGTCTGGAAGAGGACCGGATAAGTAGTTTCCGGAGATATCGAGAGCCCGAAGATAAGGAAAGTTTAACGAGACGGAGGACAGTGAGCCGGAACCGGCTTGGTCAAGGTTGAGCTATGTGACCAACCCGATCTGAGTCGCCGTTGAAACCATAAGTGAATGTCTCGCCAGATAAAATGCCGCAGGGATCGACCGAGAAGTCTCAGAAACTGTGGCAAGAGCCATGGCTCATCGGTATAGCATCCACCAAGTTCTTGAGCTCTTTAAGAGTTGCCACCTCAGCCCAAAAAGTCTTGGAATCTACTCAAAAAAACTAAGCAGAAAAATAAAAAGAGATATAAGAGAAGTTATGTTTGGCTTTTGAGACAGACTGAGGAAAGAACAAGACAAAGTTTAGAGTGAAAAAGAACCGTTTGATGAGAAATTGAGAGGATCAAGGTGTGTGATGAAAGTTCACGGATAGAAATCTTTTAAACAATCTTCATGTATATGTTTAATCCAAATTACTATTAGTCACACACGACTAGAGACAGACCAATTTCTAATCTCTCAACAACAAAGGTCGAACTACACTCTCAAAGTCACTCACCTTTTTCTCAGTCAATATGAGAAGAACATACCTCTTCCTCAGGCTTTTTCTTTTCTAAACGTCTAACATAAATCTACCCACTGTGATTCATCTATATAAACTTCCCACACAATGTTTTGTTTCATAATAGTGTGCTAAAACCAAATTTATTGTTTGTTGAGGTCACAATCGGTTACGACGGAATCAATGCCTAAAAGTTCCCGAGAAATATATTTTTTTCTAAAAGGGGAATAAAAATACAGAAAACTAAAAATTCGTAAAAAGTATTACACAACAAGCTCCTCAGAAAGGATAATGATTCTCGAGCATCGAAACAACCAAACCAGCATCGTCCAACCCGCTATCGGGCAAGTTGGATAAACCGCATCCAACTCGCCCGATGGAAAGTTGGATCTACCAATTCAACTCACCCTTGGGCGAGTTGGACGAACCTCATCCGACTCACCCAATGGCGAGTTGGAAACCACATCCAACTTGCCCAATGACGAGTTGGATGAACCACATCCTACTCGCCCATTGGCAAGTCGGATCGACTAGGTCCAGTTTAGGATCAGCACTCACGCTTCACCCTCCAGAACTGTCTCTTGTTTGATCTCGATCGGAGTTACCGTTAAAACTTTACGATAAAAATGACACTGATTTTCTCATATAAGTTTGAATCAATCGTTTTAAATGATAACGGTTAACCTAAAACCACAGTTATCTCGACTGTACGATTGGTTTGCATTATCTCATAAAACCGACGTCGTTCCAAGGATGATTTCTCAAAGAAATCGTAAAAACACTTAAATCAGAAAACAGCCTGAAAAGACCTAAAACGGGGCAAAAGCCCACTTTCGATTTTGGACGAGAATAAGCCCAAGTTACTATGACGGTTTATCAAATATTCGCGAAAGAAGATAAATGTCAAGTTTCGAAGGATAATCATGAAGATAGAGAAAAATGGAGTATATCTGCGAATAGATAAACTCAAACCAGGGGCAGAAAAAGAAAGACGACCGACCTTGAAGGTATATATAAGGGTAGCCAAGGCGAGGAACGTAATGACAATTTTTTAGACTCTTAGAACTTTCTGCACTTGGGAATTTAGACATTATAATCGACATGCTCAGTTCCTATGTCATGCACTCAATTACTAGACGAACTCGCACATGCAGTTCAATCTCTTGTTCCACTCTTTTAATTGTACTACATTTGGCTTGATCCTCGAAATGGGTACGTAGGCAGCCTTTCATAAGGTTCAGTCCGAAAATCAACAAAACCTTTTTCGTATCTTTTTCGTTTGTTGTTATCGAGCTGTGACTCAACTAGGTTTAAGGTTTTTGGTGGCTAGAACTAGGGAACTCGCTGACAGCTTTTACGGCTGAAGCTTTCATAATCTTTTATAACAATCGCAACGCTCTTACGCGGATTCTTCGGAGAAAATTGATCTTTTTAGTCGACAAGACTCTTCTTTTATAGCCGCAGGATGGTCCGAATGAGACAAGATAACACCTTGTCATCATTTCTGATGAGGTCACATATTCAATCATGTTAATTGAAGTCACATATTCCCTGCGATGCGAATGTAGCTTGCTTCGTCCCAATGTATTAAATACGAATCATACTGTATTGTTCATACTTGATGACAAAGTCAACATACTTTTCCCAAAGCATGGGTGTGAGCTTGTCACGTCGATCTCATTTTTGTCTTTTGTCATATGGTAAACTGGGCTACCTTTATATTTGAGTTTTTGAATTTGTTAGGCTCTTTATAGAATCGGATCGGGCATTGATGAGGGTGTGAAGTCCACCTCCAACAAAAATTCTTGAACTATAACTAATGATGTCCTTGTATTATTAGTGATAACTTTTCTAAGTAATGTATTGTGGAAAATTACATGTTTGATTCAAATCATTTTCTTATTAATAATTAAATATTGATTGAGAACTAACTAACCGAATCGATGTACATGCCAAACTGAATCTTACACAATTGAGCGTAAGGTCCAAACCATTAAAAAGTAGGCCAGGCTTCTGATTTTCTTTTTCCAATTGGAAGGAGACAAAAGCATCTACTCAACTGGACACCAGTAACCATACGCATTCACTCATTCCCTCACAAGAAATTAACGATAAGATAATGGAATTTTCTGCCACGTGGCCTTATCATAGTGGTCTGTATTGATAAGGGTGTCAACACCTTTCCTTAATCCTGTGGCAGGCAACGACGTTATCATGAATCTTGGACCCATTTATCACTAGGGCTTTTTGTCTCTTGCCGTTCTCACTATATAAAGATGACCAAAGCAATAGACAAGCAAGTAAGAGAAAAGAGAAAAAGAAGAAGAAGAAGAGAAGAACTAGTACGTAATGGCTTCCTCTATGCTCTCCTCTGCCACCGTGGTTAGCTCACCGGCTCAAGCGGCCATGGTTGCTCCATTCACAGGCTTGAAGTCATCCGCTGCATTCCCAGTCACTCGCAAGACCGACACTGACATTACTTCCATGGCAAGCAATGGAGGAAGAGTTAACTGCATGAAGGTAAATATCACTCGAATCCATTGTAGGCCGTTTTTCTTTGTGATATGAAACTGGTACATTCCAACATGAATCCAATTAAACAATAGCTATGTAACGTAGCTTGAGTTGGTAAGATGTGTGTAATCAGTATGTATAAAATGTAACTAATATTTATTAATTGGAAATGTGATTTATAGGTGTGGCCACCAGTCGGGAAGAAGAAGTTTGAGACTCTCTCTTACCTTCCTGATCTTACTGACGTCGAATTGTCTAAGGAAGTTGACTATCTTCTTCGCAACAAGTGGATTCCTTGTGTTGAATTCGAATTGGAAGTAATAAAAATAAAAGCTTTCAATATCCTTTATTACGAAAGATAAATTCTAATTTTGAATTATATTTTCATGTGTGTATAGCATGGATTTGTATACCGTGAACACGGAAACACACCCGGATACTATGACGGACGTTACTGGACAATGTGGAAACTTCCTTTGTTCGGATGCACTGACTCTGCTCAAGTATTGAAGGAAGTGCAAGAGTGCAAGAAGGAATATCCTAACGCTTTCATTAGAATCATCGGATTCGACAACAACCGTCAAGTCCAGTGCATCAGTTTCATCGCCTACAAGCCACCAAGCTTCACCGGTGCTTAATTTCGTTGTCTAAAACATTCATATAATAATCTTCACTCATTTCGTTTCCAATTATCTGTCCTTTTTGCTTTTTGAATTTTTGTTGCTGAGACATTCTCTATCGGATTGTCACAATGTCTGATTTATGAATATGTAACTTCTATATCACTTCTTCTTCTTGGTTAATTTCCAATGTTAAATTTCTCCAAATTCTAAAACTAAAATATATCTTAAAGTTCTCCAAATTCAATAATAAAAATAACAAATGACATAAATTTTATAATACAGGACGAAATACCTAAATTTAACATATTTGAGTGAAAAAACAATAAATATTTTGAATATCTCCAGTATTTTAAGCATTTTAAATTATCATTGCAGCTTTTACTGGTTATTCTCTAAAACCTACAAAGTATTTGTAGTCGTAAATGTGTTTTGAATTATGATTATAGTTTTTACGGCTTATATCGAAAAATAATTTGAGTAGATAATTTAAATAAATACAAACATAAACTATATATAAATATAACGCATAAAATCATACATAACATTCTAATTATTATTAAATACATATGTAAAACAAAAAATATACTCAGAATCTAGTATTATTATAAACGAAAAACGAATAACACGAGACTTTAACATACTTTTGAAAAGTTGTTGTCAAAAAAACATACTTTTGAAAAATGGAGTCAAACTAGTGACCAAGAAATAAAAGAGAATAATGCATTTTTTCTATTCCTAATTTTTTTACCATTTATAAAGAATATTTTTTTCTTTTCATTCCTTTACATTTCTTTTTAGGAATATATAACAAATTTGTTACTCACTAAAATTAATAAGGAATAATCTTCATTTTCATTCCTACAATTTTATTTCTCTTTATTTTTTCCCTATTCATTTCTAATGTTTCTATAATTAACCATTAATTTAATAACACTAGATTTATTACAAATTCATACTCTAATAACAACCCATAAAAAAGATAATGAGTACCACTGCAGCGAGTCAATTCGACTACATTATAATATCTTTGATTTGAATTCCAAATCATTTCAAAATTTTATAAAGGTGCTGACAGACAAAAAAAAAACTATTTCCTTCCCCAACAATCTTATATATCTAATCTATCAATTTAAGATACTATTTTTTATCTACCATATAAAAAGTCTATGTTAGACCATTCATTTGAAACTTAACTAAACATCTTAAATTTACGCATATATGATATTTTCTTAACAATTTACTCATATATGATATTTTTCTAACAAAAACAATATACATCTAAATAATAACATTTCTAAGACAAGAAAGATATAAATCTATTAGGTAATTATCGTTTGATTGTTTATCATGTTTAGTCTACACCATATTTTATATATATATTTCAGTAATTAATTTTGAAATTAAATGGTGTAGCCCAATTATTTTTAAATTATCATATTAACTTTTTATATAAAACAAAAGAAATAATATTTTATTGGCTGTAACATTTTATGTTTGATTTTTTGTAGTATAAATAAAAAACCAAACTGAAATATAATATATTTAATAAAATAATATTTTAAAATATAATATTAAATAATATTATTTAGTCACACACAAACATTTCGAAAATAAAAATTTCTGAACCAAAAAAATCTAATAAAATTTGTATTATTTCATATAAAACTAATATTTCAATAAATAAACAAAAATATTATGTACAATTTCAACAAAAACAAATTTCAACAAATATAAAATTTTCAAAATAATATTATGGGGATTTGCCAAAAAATGACCCAAAACTTGATTTTAAATACAAAACTATTCCCAAACTTGAATCAAATGCAAAACTAACCTAAAAGCCCTATGAAATTACAGTCGGCCCCTTGTGACCAAACAAAAAAACAGAACTCATTTTTACGAATATAGCCCCGGAAAGTCGTCTGAGTCTTCTAAGATACTGTAAGTCGTCTAGACGACTTCTAGGGAAATCTTCTGGTGTAGTTGATTTTAAAAATAATTGTTAAATTTTAAAAAAATATTTTGACAAGTAAAAAATTAAATAGTTTTCAACGTAGATGAGTGAAAATAATTAATCATGATATCTATAACTTATTTTATATTTTAAATATTATTAAAAAAAAAAATATATCTGCACAGATGTGCGGGTTTAAATCTAGTTATATATTAAAACAGAAGTCACGACCTTGTTTCATGTGTGATTTTTAGAAAAATAGTTCTAATGGACCTATTACTAGAAAGTCATGTTACATTTAATCTATAATCTTATCGTTATTATAGATCTAAATAACTCACGTTCTATATTATATGAAAAAATAATATGTCTATAACACAATATTGCTACACTATAGGAACTAAATAACTATCAATCCTTTTGAAGCAAAAAAAAAACGTGATCTGGAAACTCTGTTATCAATTTTTACTTTCATATCATGTACCATCGTGTTTGAAAGAGATTGCAAGGAGCATAAATATTTCTCGAGACTTCTACACCTAATCAGGTACATTTTTAAAACTAAACTGATTTCACATTGATTTGTGTTTTGTATATAGTTCATTTACAAAATATAATTAAACGTTAATTTATATTCTTTATAAAATTTATACACGAAGCTTTAAGTTTAGTTTTTGTTAACTTTCTTATTTTGTGAAATGTTTGATTAGCTTTGGATATGATAATATTTTAATATTTTCCAAATTCTATTTCTATTTATTTATTCAATAATGAAATACTAATCCAACAAACAAAAAAATATATAAGAAAAAATAAACACATGTGAAAGTTTGAAACAATCTATTTGATGGAGAACAAGTATACTCTAATATTATTATGTTTGAACAACCTTAATATACTCGATAATATAAATTTATAAAGCTAAAAGATTAATTTTTTAATAACTTGCAAAAGTTTGAAACAGCCAATTTAATAAAAAAATATGGTAAAATTATTATGTTTTAAAAAGCGATAGACACACCTCATATATATTATAATACTAGTGGTTTATCAAGGCTACGCGCCAGATTTTTACAATAATTTAAATATATATTTTAGATATTAAAATGTATTTTAGTGAATTTATCAAAATTTATTATCATTTTATAAACTATTTGTCAAAATTATAACCTATTTTTATTTTATTTTTAATTCCTACGCCATTTATTATGAGGTTTAAAGAAATGAAATAGTTAGTAAAATTTAAATATATGCATGAAAGTCGTATTAATCTTCACATAAAATATTTTACAACTTCAGGTATTAGTTTCTGTTGTTTTGCTATGGCTTTGTAATAATTGATCATATATTCTGGAAGTGGTCAATCAAAACAAAAAATATTTTTTCAAATCACCAATACTTTAAAATTGTATATTATAAAATATTTTATATTTTAGATGGATTTATTAACCCTTTTTATTATAAAGCATCTAAAATTTTAAAATCAATGTGATACATATTTAGTAGATGAATTATCCTATTTTGACTATTATATAATTATATATAAAACTTTCTGATTGTAATTATATAATTATGAAAACCAAATTAGTTCCATATTTGAGTATTTGTTGTTTCATTAAGATAATTAATTTAAATCAATGGAAAGCTTGATTCCCATAAATTACTTAATTTTTACTTAACGAATGATTTCATAAAAATATATTTTTTAAATTAAAATAATATATTAAACTATTGAAAAAACTAATAAACTCATGAATGAACATTAATAGTGTGTATCCAAATATAATTATATTTGATATCGTAAGTAAAATTTGAACTTCTATTCAAAATAAATTAAATTGGATTGACAAACATATTAATAAATTTAAATTTCATTTAGTTTGATTAATATTTTTGCTTGGCTGTAAAATATAAATCTATTGAAATGGTTAAGCTTATATTAATATTTACAACCTAATTATATAATTTTTTATGCATTGATATTTTATTTTTATATACATGTAATTTTAATAGATCTATTGATGGCCAAACAATTTGGAATATTTTCAAGTCCTGTGTATCTGTTATTTATATAAACAAATATTACACTGAATATATTTTTAATTAATTTTATACTAAACCTAAGTATAATTCTCATATATTTAATGTGATTTGAAACTGTAGGGGTCATATATAGATATTGAAAATAGGAAAATTAGGCCAAGTAGCTAAGAAAAAAAACAAAATTAAAAATCTAACTAAAATCTCCCTCTCTCTCCTACTTTCTCTTCCTATCTCTCTCTACTCTCTCTCTCCCAAAATCTAATTTCTCTTTTTTTTTTGGTTATCTAGAAAAAAAGCCCTTGAAAATAATGGGATCTTATATGATGTATTTTTTGGTTTCAGCCACGGAAGTTTCATCAGACGTCTAATTTCCGCTTCGGAATCGGAACGTCATGGAGGTTTATGGAATTTCCCTTCTAAAACACTTCTAAAATATTCTTTCTAAAAGCACGTTAGAAGCCTAACATTCCGTTTTAGAATCATGCTTCCGTTTAAAAAAAAACACATATGTCATAAGTAAATAAAAAATAAAAAATCATGTTTTTTTTTGTTTTTATGTAAAATCTAAAATTTAATAGTAATATACAAATATTAAATCTAATATTATATATTATGTCAATTATTTATGAAATAATTAATATAATAGTTTCTTATAAACTTCATTTATGTGTATTTTCACATTTTTAATATAAAATTATTATAAATGAATAAATGCTTTTTTAATTTGAATCATATAATTTTTAGTCACCCATATATATATTATGTCAATTCTTTATGAAATAATTAATATAATAGTTTCTTATAAACTTCATTTATGTGTATTTTCACAGTTTTAATATAAAATTATTTAAAATTATTATAAATAAATGCTTTATTTTAATTTGAATCATATAATTTTTAGTCACCCAGAAAAAGTTAACTGTTGAATGTGCGTCTGCGCCCGTCTCAAGACTTGTTCTTCATGGATAGAGAATTGGCTCCATAATGATTTAATGAAGGCAATAGTAGTTCTCGAAGCTTTCATCATTTGGAAAAGTGGCCTATGTTTTTTTTTTGTTACTTGAAAAAGTCAAAGCATTCACTCAATATATCTTCTTAGTAAGATGAAAATTGTATTAATATCTTCTTAGTAAGATGAAATTTGTAGTTATATCGAACACCTCAGAAACGATTAGAGTTGTCTCTGTTTTTTTTCTATTTATAAATGGTTTGATGCTTTATAAGACTGAGTAGATGACTCTTTTTGTTTGTTTCAGTTCGAATAATAAAAGGATTTAATAACACCAAAAGAGTAAAGTTCTCTACATAACTAAACAAATATACTTGATGTCAAGAACTCATGCATATGAGGTGATGGCTAACAACGAACACAAACAAAGAGGCAGCAGAACAAACTTTGTGATATTTTATTAAAACAACACGGCATGTTGTTTTCCAGAGTAGATCATCTTACAAAAATTATGCAACCTAAAGGTCTCTTCGGTCCACCAGCAGTGTTGATTTCTTACTTTCCTCCCACATTTGTCCAATGGCCGCGTTACACTCTTCGGTCCACCAGCAGTGTTGCTTTCTTACTTTCCTCCCACATTTTTCCAAAGGCCGCGTTTGTAACCTACACTCTCATAGATAGGTATTAATTTAATTCATGCACATGTTCAATACTTCTATAACAATGGACCAAAGTAAGTTACAGCTTGGAGATAGTATATATATTACTAACAGAAGGGGAGAACATATGACATATCAATCACAGACTTGTCCATATCCTTCAAGAGGATCGCATGAGTGAAAATATTAGACACACCAAAAAAAGGAAAGATGGTTATTGCATGGTTTTGTTAGGTTGCTGATTCATTTAATATCAAAGGTGTAAGTTAGAGACGGCACAATGTAACATATACCTCAGAAGGGCCTCCCATGAATACAATAGAAGACTCACTGAGACGATGGTAACCTTCCTTAGGAGCAATCAAGCGAGGATGGCAACCATTAGCTTTAGTGACCAGCTAGGGGATGGTTAAATCAAATCTGGATTCGTAGCACCCCAACGTTTCTTAATTTCTATATCCATGACAAACATCCTCACATAGATTGCAGCAGTCATGCTCTTCCAGCAAGGGAAAAAACACATGTCACATGAAAGCTAGAAAAGTAAGATTGAAAACACACCATCAAATATAACATTAAGGACATTCCATAAGAAATTACATGGTTTAAGGAAGAGAATAAGAAAAGGACGCACTCATGGTTCAACAGAAGAGTGTGTCCAACACGTTGAAATTCTATGTAAGGTCCCGTAAACATTTGCTTTAGAATATAAACTGACACAATGACGTTTACCTTATTCTCGAGTCCACTAAACCCGAGACTGAAAGTACTTCGCTTTTCTTGTTAAGGTTTGTAGCAATAACATAAGCAAGGTAAAAAAACAACACTTTAAGGAAAGTAGATCTAAAACACTCTTAAGATAAATGGTCATTCTCTATTCAATATTCATAGAGTGTTCATCAAATATTAAGATAAACTGAGAGTTTAGAGATTTGGGTAATGGAAAAAAAACCTCTGGTGATCGTAGACTTTATGGCGGAGAGCGCTAAAACTTTCTAAGAAATCAGTCAACAGAGGAGACCGATTAAGTTCTGCTCTAATATAATCATCTGGTACCACGGAGCACCCAGTCTGCAACAACCCTAAATACAAAAAGAAAACATCATGAGAAGTGAAAGCCGAAGAAGTTTTCAAAGAAAAAGTGGGAGATCAAACTATTGGTTTGGGGCGTGACGATGCCATCGTTCTGACTTATTACAATTCTCTCGAACTCTGGATGGTGCTCGAAGATAAGGTAACATTAACTGCGGAGGTTTCCAGGGAACCGATTTCTCCAGGCGTCCTGAATTCTAATCGGTAAGATGAGTGTCCGAATTCGCCGTGGTAGGAGTTGATGCTTGACATAGTTTGACTTTTTGGATTTCATAGTAGTGAGGATGTTCATCGCTTGCAAGGAACCCATTTATAGAAGGAGCTCCGAACGGTTACGTTTGAGGATGATGAGGGAGTTTAAATGCGAGAGAGTGGGAGGAGTGGTGGAATGACATTGAAGCTTGGATTAATGGAAATGATAGCCAAAAATGGGAGACGTTACATAGGCTTTGCTCGGAGGAATGGAGATCCAAAGAGACACGTCGCTTGAGCTTGAATCAGAACCTCTGTATGCGTAAGCGAACGAAACCCTAATAAGCGATGGGCCTGGTTTGTAAATTTAATTAGCGCCCAACAAATACAGCGACATATACGGAGAGTTAAAATATGAGGACATGTGGCACAATTTGCCCCATGGTGAATGCTGATGTGGACGCCTGAGAAAGTAGATATGTCAATTTTATTTATAAAGATATACCAATTTAGAATTGAAAACAAAATGTTTATATAAAAATAAATGAAAACAAAGATCAACTAGTAATTCTCTTAAACAAAACTCATTTCTAAGTTTTTTATATGTTTCGATCTCTCTGATGTCTGCGTCTGCACCAGTGGTGTGATAGGGTCTCTCCTCTTTTTAGGTGTTTATCGTAGATTAGTTTTCTTGGTGAGAGACGGAGCTGCGGTGATAAAGGACGCTCGCTCTCCTCCGTTATGGCTGTGCGGTGGAGTGGGTCTTCTAAGGTATCACGGCAGAGATGTTACTGATTCTTCGGAGGCGGATTTTAGTTCTTCTCCCCGAATGAGAAACCGTGTAGGCTCTCTTTAAGTGAAGCTTCTTTGGCTACCTATGGTTCTAGTAATTGTCGATGTTTAGGGTTGTGTTGTTACCCTTGCTAGGACGAAATCGCTTATGGATGTTCATGGGTGCCGGTTCTTGTGCTATTATTGATTCCTCCTCCGTTTTAGTAGTGTTATTGGAGCTTACATCTGCTTAGCGGTCCAGCCTTCTTCGCGCTTTGGTGTATTGGGTTCTTCTTGGTTTCTCTCTCGAGCATCGCCTTGGATAGATGATTGGTGCGGTGGCGTTTACTAGCTCGTTTCTACAGTCTTCTCGGTTGTGGAAGTGAGTTCAAGACGTCGCATTGATTTGGTCTATCCATTCTTCTCTGGCGAGGAGACTGAGGTGGTCTTTGGGGTGTTGATTGTAGGTGGCTATTCCTGGATCGATGTGTCCACATTCCTGAATGACGTCTCTCCTTGGCTAGTGCTCTAGTCGGAGTGCAGCGCTCCTCCATATAGCTTTGCGGTCTTGTTACCCTTTGTGCTCTAGTTTGCTGGTGCAGCTGGTTTCGTGCTCGTTTCTTGTTAAGTTCTACACCATCTCAGCAGCTGCGGGCTTTCGTTAAGTTCTTTGGTTGGTGTGCTTCAGTTCTTTTTAGGTGGAGCGTTTTAGTTTCTGCGGGTTGTAGTTCTGTTTGTAGTTTCGTTGTTAGAATTAGATTTTTTGCTTATTTGGTTCCATTGGTTGGGATAGCATTTCTCTCTCTTGTGGGATTAGTCTCCGTATAACTCTCGATACTTTCGGGTTCGGATACAACCCGAACCGGATCGAAATCCAAACTAGGATCTTAAAATATACAAATTTAGTTAAATATGTTAATATATATATATATATATATGTAGGTAATTTAGATATTTTAAAGTATTTTAAAGATTTTTGTACTTTGTTTTATTTGTTGTTTTGAATACTTTTTAGTTAGTTTAAGTAATTTAACAATATTTTATTTAGATGTTTGAATAGTTTATATGCTTTGAGTATTTTTTTGTTAAATTTATAAAATTTTAAAAAATATTTTTAGACGATTTCAAACATTGGTTATAATATGATCTGAACCGAATCCGGAATGAACAGATGCGAATCCGACCTGAAAAATTAGTAAAGCCCGAATAAAACTTAAGAGTATAGTACCGAAAATCCAAAACAACTAAACCGAATCCGACTGATCCCCAGCCGCAAGGCCTAGACGGATTAGTTTAGTTATCGGATGGAAACGTAAATAATACTAGTCTCTTGATCTTAAACCAAGAAAAGAAAAACTCTTCATCTCCTTTGTCTGGCTCTGCATCAGAGAGAACATTGGTGAATCAGACAATTTCATTGATGTAGACAGTAGATGAAAATTGCGTAACACTTCAACAAGAATGTTTCTCTTCCGCAAAAGTGTGATGATCATTAGAAACTTGGTTATCTTTTCAAATTTTAAAATACTTAGACAAAAAAACTTTATGCAAAAAATGTTGTTTTTATGATAATTAGACAAAACCGGTTCATATTTAGACATGGTTTTCAGTTGGCTGCAAATATAAAAAAAAACGATGAGGGTAAAACAGTAAAATTTCAGATAGAAAAGTTCGGTGAAGAGATAGTTCTTGAGACTCAGCTCTCTCTCTCTTTCTCTGAGAAAGCTGGAGCTTCACGCACGAGAATGGCTACTTCTTCTCTTGTCTCTTTCCTATGCCTCTCCTCTCCCAAAACGAAATTCAGGCCAATGGCAGCTCTCAACAAATCCTCCAGAACATATGAGCTGAAGAAGGGGCAGACCCGTCTTTACCATAAGCTTCCCTCTGGTCTAAAAATGGAGGTCATCGAGCAAAGAAAAGAGAAAGACGAAAGAAGAAGAAGAAGCGAGAAAGAGAACCCACCATTGGTTTTTGTTCATGGAAGCTACCACGCAGCTTGGTGCTGGGCTGAGCATTGGTTACCTTTCTTCTCTTCTTCTGGGTTTGATTCTTATGCCATCAGCTTATTAGGTCAGGTATAAACTCCTTTCTCATTTACAAATCTCATATTCTTGAAATTGTCAGGAACATCAATCTGAAAATGTTCGGCTAAGACAAAGTAATCTGATCTGTGTGTGATATTGTCATCTTTAAATACTTCAGGGTGAAAGTGATGAGCCTTTGGGAACAGTTGCTGGAACACTTGAGGTACTTGAAACTTTGATTATTCATTACAAATGTGCATTGTCTTTCAGCAAGATTCGTAAAGTCTTTTTTACTTGTTTGTGGAATAGACGCACGCAAGTGATATTGCGAACTTCATCGAGTCAAACCTTAGCTCTTCGCCTCCTCCTGTTGTTATCGGTCATTCTTTTGGAGGGCTCATTGTTCAATATTACTTGGCAAATATCTCAAATAAACAGCCGTTAGGTAAGGCTAATTCATAGAAATGCTTGTTGTTTTCTTGGAGCAGCTGTAATAATGGGGCCTACGCAATAACTGGTTCCAGTTACTGAAGCTACAAATGCATATCCAGACATTTCAGGGGCTGTACTAGTTTGTTCCGTGCCACCTTCGGGTAATAGGTACCTCCTCAGAGAACTTATTCTTTTTGTTTAGCTCATATATGTAACTTATAAAGACTATCTTTCTTGTTCAGCGGGTTAGTGTTGCGCTATCTCTTTACTAAACCCGTAGCAGCCTTTAAGGTAAACTCTTTCTCCGCTCTTTCATCTTTTAAGGATGGTTAATGTGCCATGTTCTTGTTACAAAAAAGTTGGTTCTTGGTTGTGGTTTTGAGCAGGTAACTCTCAGTTTAGCCGCTAAGCGTTTTCAGACATCTATTCCTCTTTGTCGGGAAACATTCTTCTCTTCAGCCATGGATGATCACCTAGTGCAGCGGTATATACTCATAAGTACCCTTGAATCTTAAGCAAAATCTCAATCATCTTCGTGAGTTCTTTGTCCTGTTATTACGATTCAGTTACCAGGATCTGATGAAAGAGAGTTCAAGGATGCCATTGTTTGATCTCAAAAAGCTAAACGCATCACTTCCGGTACCAAAACCAAAGGAAAATTCGACAAACGTTCTGGTTTTAGGTGCCAAAGATGATTTCATAGTGGTACGAGACTACAAAACGCACCCCTCTTTGCTACCTGAACCAGAAAGTTTTAAAATCTTGGTATGTGTATTAAACCAGAGTGGGTTATGATTTTACAGGACGACGAAGGACTGAAGGAAACCGGGCGGTTTTATGATGCCGAGCCGGTTTGTATTGAAGGTGTTGCTCATGATATGATGCTTGACTGTTCATGGGAGGAAGGTGCCGAGGTTCTTTTGTATTGGCTATCTAAGCCGAGAAATCTACCTGCTTAAACTAACCGAACTGAATTGAAATTTTCGGTTTACAATATTGGTCAGCTACTTTTGGTCCTCCTTGTCCGCTTGTTGGTCCTCTTGATCAGAATTTGAAAATGATCTTCAGTTTACAATATAACCTACCTCTAAGATAAAAGACTAATGATACTAACAGTATAATGTTGGACTATGTTGTTACATGCTACTGTGGCATGTATGGTCCAAGACGAAGCAAAAGTGAAGATAATCAAATTGTGTGGAACTTGTATTTCTGCCCCAAATTGAATCGAGATATTGCATCGTTGAATCCATATTCAACGAGCGTCTTCACGGCATCAACACCTTGTTCCATCCCCGCATCAATCTAAAATGATTCAGTTCAACATAACCATTTAGGTTCGATGAACAAAACAGCCGTAGAATGTCATTAGTCCAAAAACGTGTCAGACTTTCAGAGACCATCAATTGACTGGCGAGACATAGGTTAAAAGCTAGTGTTTTTACTTGTTTACGCTCCGAGCGGCTGAATTTCTGGAGAAGAAACGCTTTCATGTCCATGCTCCCCGGTGGATTCCCAATTCCTGCAGTTTACCATACAGTTTTACTATGATTGTAAAGGGCTGCTTTGGCGGAAGAGAACATTCACAAGGTGGAAATGGAACACAAACCAATTGATAAGCGGGGGAAGCTACGACATCCATTTAGATGTTCTGTCACATTCTTCAACCTGACACAGCAAAAAAAAAAAAAAAAAAAAAAAAAAAAAAAAAAAAAAAAAAAAAAAAAAGCAGTCATAAACCTTTTCAGTCAAAGCACAAGAAATGCTGACTTTCATCATAGTGTGATTCACTCCCTAACAATAAAAATGCTTTAGACTCTTTTGATTTAGATGCTATTCTCCATCATCCAAGGATATGAGATCTTCAACTTTTGTGTCTGTTCAATATAAAGATCTCCCTTCCTCAGCATAAGTATAGAAATTAAAAAAAAAGAAAAACATTTCTAATTCCAATAACGGGAGATTTGAAAACTCTTAACTTCATCTATAGTTCATTGCCTTGTATCTTTATAAGCAAAGACACAGTTCTTGTCCATTCTGTAAGAACAGAAGAGTCCACAACTGATCACTTTTCTCCAAAAACATAAGACATCGCTTACCCGTTGTGGTGGCTATGTCCTCCTTTTGGTTGAAGCCTCAAGACACCATTAGGCAAACCCATGTCATCATATATCTACACCAGAGAGGCAAATACAAATCTTTCAAGCATCATTACGCAGCAAAACAATAAGATTTCATTCTTACCATCAGAATGTGGTGTAAGGGTACTTGATAATAAGCAGCTAATGGCCCAACCTTCGGAACACATTAGAAAAAGACGAAATCAAACATACAATGCCAAGGACTTTGGGTTATCGAATCTTATGTGAGCAAATCAATTATAAGCTATATCACTCAAGACTAACCGATTCACCACTAAAATTCATGTAAGTTTGAGGTTTAACCAACAGAATCGGTACTTCTCCAACCGCACCTATTCCGACCAAACCCTTGGACTGAATTGTGTTCATGGAAATGTCTGCCGTTCGAGCTATATGATCAATCATCTCAAAACCAATCTGTACAAATGAAAGAAGATGCCTTTGATCTATAAATCATCTAAATGAAAAAGGAAAGATTGAAACTTTACATTGTGTCTTGTTCCGTAGTACTTTGTTCCAGGGTTACCAAGTCCCACGATAAGCCATGGTGTGTACTCAACTTTAAGCTTGGTATCATAAACAGGCAACGAGGAAGCACGAAGAGAGAATATTCTTTTGGATTTCGATTTTGATTGGCCAAATTTAAAAGCTTTTGGGTAGAGAAGAGATGTAATCGGAGGAGATGACGCAGAAAGCATCGCTGAAACAGAAAAAGGCGACGAGTTTGCAGTGTAAGTGGATAAGGTCATAAGGACATGGGACGATGTCTCTAATCACTGATGTTCGCAGTGCGTTCGGATCTTCGGGTCAGGTTTTGGGCCGTTCCTCTTGGTTCAAAGTCCTTTGGAATCTAGAAATTAGGATTTAACAAGTATTTGTAAATATTTTATTCGGATGCGGGTTGATTTTTATCGGATCATAGTCCGTTTAGGTCTATAATTAAAATATTTATAAAATATTCATAATTTTCAGATCCGTTTAGGATCCGAGTCCGGGAAGATTCAAGCATTTAGAATCTGAAAAGACACGAAAATTCTATCAAATTTAGTCGAAATATGTCATGTTTATCTAAAATTTTAAAAAATAACTTAAAATAAACTATTAATAATTAAAATATAACATTTTTAAACTCTAAATTTTTATTTAAAACATCATATTACTCGAAAATTCTACAAAAAATAACAAATAGTGTTAACAAAAAATATTTCAACTAAACCATAAAATAAAATATAGAAAATAGAACAAAAAATCATAATTTTGAATATTCATATATTTTAGTCGGGTATTAATCGGTTCTTATCGGATCAAGTCTATTTGGGTATGTTTTTTGGATTTGGATCTATTTGGGCCCATTCTTTTCGGTTATGTTTATTACGGTGGACTATATTGATACCTGTAATTTTTTAGTTCAGTTTCAGATCAGGTATTTTTGGATTGGTTCCAGTTTGGATTTTCGGTTCCAGGTAAATGTCCTTGCCTAATATAGATCCAGCTGAACGGTTTTAAGCTGTAATATTAGGTTCGACTGTTGACCATTCTCGAAACAAGAGGAACAAATAGAAAATGAACGTAAAGGAATAAAATTACAGGAATGAAAAGGAATTGTTATTCTTTCTCAAATTTAACAAAGAATACTTTTGTTCTTTATTTCTCTACAAAAAAAAGAATAGTAGGGAATGAGAAGAAAAAAATATTCCTCGTGAATGGTCATATTTTTTAGGAACGTTAAGGAATGCATTATTTCTCGTCGTTCTCTGGTCACCATTCGTACCCATTGTTTTTGTAAATCAGCCGGTACGACCGGTGTTTAATTTTTTTTTTCTTTGAGCAACAAAGTCTTAATAGTCTTTGTTGTTTGGAACTACGTATAACATATCCTTATCTATGTTGGTCAAGTTTTATCATATGTACTTGTTGATTCGTGAAGCACGCTTCTTCTGCGAGTGGTCCCTCGATCATGGGGTTGGTTCAAAATGTTACTTTCTTCCTCAAGTTTTGTTTTCAAACGGATTGACCCCTTTAGTCTGTGTCGGCTCTTTATTCTCAATTTCCTATTTAAAACTAGGCTAGGTATTGACAGAGTGCAAAGCTCACTTTTAACATCAGATGTCCGATGACGACTCTACGAGGGCTGCCACCAGCGCCGGCTGAAACTCAGATTATGGTTTTTCTATTATGAATTCAGAGAAGGGAATGAGGAAACATGCAGCGACCCGCTCCCGCGTCGCCGGACCGGGTTCGGAGCGAGTATTATGATAACGCTTCTACTCATTTTAGAAAACCCAACGTGTCCCATATATAACTGGTCCCAGGAGTCACAAATGCACTACCTTATGTGAAATACCAACCCACCCATACCCATATACGTACTTCTTCTTATACTCCTGTGCACATGGAAATGGAACAGACGACATGAGTAAATGGGTTATTTAATGAAGCGATTCTAGACCAGTCTCCCGCATGACACTCTATACTACTCAATGAGGGAAAGAAGACTGACTAGCCACTTACAATCAAGCATGCATTCAATACAATATCAACATTACAATGCAGCCTAAAATGCTACACCAAACATTGCAAGAGATTAGTCATTGCTACAAATGGACTCAACTCAACTGTAAGTAACATAGACGCAAGGACCTATGTCTCGCTCACGGTCATCCTACCTCGTGTTGGCTTGCCCTGTGTACATTATATAACCGTCCCGAAGCTTCATATGTGACCACCCACTCGCAGACCGTTGGTCCTGTACGACACTGTCTGCCCCGGTCTTGATGATCACTTATGCCCCCACTCGGCATGACTCGATCCTATGCGCCCATTAACTTCATCCCTTTCGCGGTCTCATCACATATCTCTTTTTAGCCGCCACCCATTCTCTTTGTTTTAACATCACACATTCTCATTATCAATCTAATTCTCATGAACTCATTCATTAGATGTCACCCATTTTCGGTATCATATACAATACACTTCACATTCCGTAAAATCATCCATAACATTCATCTTTCATTTCAATCATTCATTCTCGTCTGAAACCCATTGTAACTACAACTCTTCGTTCAATTCTTCTATCAACCTAGCATTCACCAAACTAGCATCTCATGCAATCCCATCAACCATCCACACAAGTAATCAAGGAATAAGTCATTCACATCAACACAATGCAGTCCATTAATGTCCTTTAAATAATGTGAAAGTTCTTATGCAATAGTGAAAAGAGATTGATCTGGAGACAGATCTGGAGATCTGGAACAAGAGAACAAGAGATTGAGCAACGAACAATAACACACGACCAACACCACCACTCGTGGCACCGGCGAGGAGAGAGAGAGAGAGAGAGAGAGAGAGAGAGAGAGAGAGGCGCGAGAGAGTAAGAGAGAAAAGGAAAAGATAAGCTTGACGGCTGAGGTTTCCTGGTCACTCTAGATCTTTACAGGGCTTCGCTCTAGTTTCAAAATAGGAGAAAAGAAGAAGGAAGGCTCTCTATTTATAAGCAAATAAGGGAAACCTTAGGTTTAACCAAATGGGCACTGAACCCAACATGCTTTCCCTTCTAAACCCAATAAATTCTGGCCCACAGGTCTTAGGCTGTTACAATTCTCTCCATGTTAGTCAAAATTTGTCCCCGAATTCCAATCTTCTAACTAGAACATTGAACACACAAAAACCAAAGGAGACATACAATACGAAAACAGACTTTTACACAAGAATTTAAAAAACAAACCAATTTAGCCCGGAAAGAAATCATGCAAGTAAATGGATCCGATCGGAACCATAATAGAAGTATATATATAGCTGGTGGATTTGAAAACATTTCACAACTTTTTTTATGAGCAGCATAAACTTTCACACACTTTTCAAAAACTGAAATAAGGTTTTTGAAAACGGCGGAAATGCTGAACCCTTAGGATAGCACTAACGGATCTTAACCTGGGCTCTGATACAAATTGTAACGACCCACTCCCCCTTCGTCCGACCGGGCATCGGAGAGAGTGTTATGTACACACGTCTACTCGTTTTAGACAACCCGACGTGTCCCGTTACTGGTCCCAAGAGTCACAGACACAATGCCTTCTGTGAAATATCAACCCACCCATATCCGTATACTTATACTTATAGTCTTGCGCACAGGGAAATGAAAGGTAGTGCATGAGTAAATGGGTTACTCAGTTAAGCGGTTCTATACCAGTCTCCCTGCATGACACTCTATACTTCTCAATGTGGAAAGAGAACTGACTAGCCATTTACAATAAATCATGGATTCAATACGATATTGACATCACAATGCAGCCTAAAATTCTATACCAAACATTGCAAGAGCTCAGTAATTGTTACGCATGGACTCTGACTCGACTCGACTCCAAGCAACCTAGACGAATGACCTATGGCTTGCTCACGGTCGTCCCATCTCGTGTCAGTGTGCCTTGCATACATTATAAAACCGTCATGCAGTTTCCTATGTGACCACTGACTCGCAGTCCGTTGGCCCCGTACGACACTGTCTGCCTCACATTCTTGATGATCACTTATGCCCCGACTCGGCATGACATTATCCTATGGCGCCAATTAACTTCCCCCCTTTTTGTTGTCTCATCAGATAAACTCATCATATCTCTTTCTATACGCCACCCGTTCTCGGTGTATAAACTTCACACATTCTCATTATCAATCTCATTTTTATTAACTCATTCATTAGACGCCACCCGTCCTTAATGTCACATAAAATACACCTCACATTCCATAAATTTATCCATAACATTCAACTTTCATTTCAATCATTCATTCTCATCTGATACCAAATGAACTACAACTCATCGTTCAATTCTTATATCAACGTAGAGTTCACCAAACAAGCATCTCATGCAATCCCATAGACCATCCACACAAGAAATCAAGGAATCAATCATTCACATCAGCACAAGGCATCCCATTAATGTCCTTTAAGCAGTGTGAAGGTTCTTATGCAGTATGATTCTTAGATCTAACAACATAACTTCCATTATGATCTATCAACGTAACAACAATGTCTAACCAACCCTAATTCCAACATCAACCAATATAGAGAATAATGAAAACAAATTGGGTTAAATCACCTCACCTGAGAATAGATCTGGACATCTGGAACAAGAGAACAAAAGATCGAGCAACGAACAATAACACACGGACACCACCACCACCATTCGCGGCCACCGGCAAGGATATAGAGGGCCAGTCGGGAGAGAGAGAGAGAGAGAGAGAGAGAGAGAGAGAGAGAGAGAGACTTCACGACTAGGGTTTCATGGTCTCTATAAAACTCTCTATCTTATCTCGAGTTTTAGAATTGGGGAAAAGAAGAAAGGAAACTTTATTTATAAAAAAAAAGGGAAAACCCTAGGTTTAATCTTGATGGGTCTTAGACCTAATGAGATTTCCCTTCTGAACCCAAGAAATTCAAGACCATATATTTCAGGCCGTTACAAAACGGAGAGAGAAATATGTTTGAGTTTTTTTAGGGTTTTTATTAATTAAACCCATCAACGAAAGATGAATCGTAAAAAAAAAAACTTTTCAACTAAAAATCATGTGAAATAAACCCTCAACTTTAATTCCGTTAAAATATGTTACCATTCGTTTAAAAAACTGTGATGGGGGTGAGATACGTTAACAATTTATAAGTTGAGGGTTTATAATGTTGAAAACTTATTTGAGGGGTTTTTTTACGATTCAAAAATAGTGAGGGATTTTATCACTAAAAGTCATTAATTGTTTTAAAATCTTTATTATCATTTATACATTGTTTTAGATTGATACAAGCCTTTAAAACTAATTTATAAGTTTTAATACATTACTTTATAAGTGATTTAGAAAGCTTCATAAATATTTTAATATTCTTACATATGATTAATACAGTTTCACAATGAATAATTTTATTCGTACTGAAACATAAAGTGATACAATAAATCAAAAATAATATGTAAAATATATTTTTTATTGATCAAGAAAACAAAAATATAACGTATTTTTCAGATATCAGTGAGAATAAAAATAATCATGCATTATTTTTGGGGGATAGGGAGAATGTATTAAAATTTATAAATTAGTTTTAAAGGCTTATAAATCAATATAAAATAATGTATAAATGATAATAAATATTTTAAATCATTTAGTTACTTTTAATGATAAAACCGCTCAATTATTTTTGAATCCTAAAAAAACTGCTCAACTAAGTTTTCAACATTATAAACTCTTAACTTATAAACCGTTAAATGTATGTCACCCTCCGTCACAGTTTTTTAGACGGAATTAAAGTTGCAGATTTATTTCACATGATTTTTAGTTGAGTGTTTTTTTTTACGATTGTTCTCGGGGGTTTAATTATTTTCCACGTATCATAAGTTCAACCGAAACAAACGACTAGAAACCAAAATCTAGCTGAACAAAATAAAACATATGTCGCGCACTCTTTTTCACTCACGAAGAGCTCTTAGCTTATTGATTATCTTTCTCATATGGTGAACAACTGAGCAAATAATGTCCCAAAAATATCAACTGAGCAAATATACCAAAATCAATGATCAAATTTTCATTTTTCAGGAGATTTTACTGAGAATAATATAATACATTAGAAGTGATTTTAAATAGTAAATAAAGCAATCCATTAACTATCATTTAGTTTTGAGTTAAAAACTCATAATAATAAATCAGTATTTAACACCAGAATTTTTTTTTTTTTTTGAAAGATTTAACACCAGAAATTACGTTTCAAACTATTAAAAATTAGTATTGTTGGATGACCTAGAATTTCTTTAAAGTATATAACTTTCCTGTTTTAGTAAAAAAACTATAAAATGGGAAAACACAAGAAGACAGGATATGTTTAGATATTTTATAGCCACATGAATTTTCCAATTTATTTCTTCCATAACAAAACTTTCTCCTCGGAAGTTCAAAGTCAATGCACAGATTACAGACTTTTTTTTTTGACTAAAACAGATTACAGGCTTGTTCTCCTGTTTTTGGTAAAGACTTTCGTTTTCCTTCTTCTTGAAGCCAATGGGTGAGGGATTTGTTGCATTGATGTTCCTCCTTGTTTCACTAACAATCGTCTTAGGTATGCTTGTTCCGATTATTCTAGGAAATGTTTCTGGTTTAGTCACTATTGCTGATACTTTTTTCTTGTTGCTTTTGCTTTTGTTCCGATTATTCTAGAAGGGTTTGTTTGGGTTGAGGCACGTACAGCGTTAAAGCCGAGCAGTTCCACAAACTTTACCATACAAAACAAATGCGATTATCCTGTCTGGCCGGTAATCAATGGCACCTCCACTGAATTTTCGATCTCAACCACCTGCTTTGTCCTCAAGAAAGGAGAGGCGAGTCTCATCAGTGTTTGCCCGTCCACTACTCCCAACAAGACAAGGTTAGTAGAGGTGACCACTCATTAGAGATGTTCGGATCTAGGATTATGTTAGTTCCGATGGTGTTAGGATGATCCAAAGCTATATGTTCTAAATTTCAGTTGGCTACTTCTTGTTAACTAATATATGTAATTTATGTCACATGTTAAAGAATAATCAACGGAAGCGCAGTGGCTCCAACAACTAGTGGACTTCCCCCACAGTCTCAACCCTTTATATTTCCAGCAAAACGTTTGTTTTATCTTGTTTTCTTGTCATTCACATTGTTATGTTTGTTTTTTTGGCTAACAATAATTATTCTGAATTTTTTTACAGAAAAATCATCATGGAAGTCAAAGTTAATACCTGGTACCAAATCCATGAATTTGTGAGACAGAACTCTCGTTGCATAAGACCTATAGTTTGATTCTTCTTATCTTATTCCAGGAATCTCAGCAGCTTTAATTGTGCTGATCATTATTGTGATGGCGGTTATGTTTAGAGCAAAGAAGATGAGAAAGAGTGAGTGGGATGATAAAAACGTTGAGCAGTTGTACAGTTAAAGCGATATAGCTACGCAAAAATCAAGAAGATGACAAACTCATTTGCGCATCTTCTTGGGAAAGGAGGATATGGAACAGTCTACAAAGGAAAGTTACTGGATGATGGCCGAGATGTTGCAGTAAAGATCTTGAAGCAGTCAGAGGGAAATGGAGAAGAGTTTTTCAATGAAGTAGCTAGCTTAAGTAGAACATCTCATGTTAATATTGTATCTCTTCTTGGATTCTGTTATGAAAGGAACAAGAGAGCGATCATCTATGAGTTCATGCCAAATGGATCCCTAGATAAGTTTATTTCCGAGAATATGTCAGTTAAGATGGAATGGGAAAGGTTGTACGACATTGCGGTGGGTGTCTCTCGTGGCCTAGAGTATTTGCATAATGGTTGTGTATCGAGGATTGTGCATTTCGATATAAAGCCGCAAAATATACTCCTGGACAAAGATCTTTGCCCAAAGATTTCAGATTTTGGTCTTGCCAAGCTCTGTAAAAATAAGGAGAGCATCATGTCGATGTTAGACGCGAGAGGAACAGCAGGATATATTGCCCCTGAAGTCTTTTCAAGGAATTTTGGAGGAGTTTCACATAATCAGATGTGTATAGGTATGGGATGGTGGTTCTTGTGATGATTGGAGCCAGAAATATAGAAAAAGTTGAACATTCTGGATCCAACAATAGTTCAATGTACTTTCCAGATTGGATTTATAAGGATTTTGAAAGGGAAGAAATCATGAGGATTTTTGGTGATCGTATAACAGAAGAAAAAGAGAAAATTGCAAGGAAAATGGTATTGGTTGGTCTGTGGTGTATTCAGACCAATCCATCTCACCGTCCAGCAATGATCAAAGTCATTGAAATGTTAGAGAGGACTCTAGAGGCTCTCCAGGTTCCACCTAAACCTCTCTTGTGTTTACCTGCAACAACGGTTCCAGAAACTGTTGAAGATAGTAATGAGACTTCGAGCTTCTCTTGGCCAAGTCAGTTTGAAAGAGGCACTGTCATTGGTGAAGACACTTTACGCATTTCTGAAGAAGACATAGTTCCATGTTCCAGCTCCTAAACAAAAGTCAACATAAAGACTGAATCTTTTACAACTTTCGAGATCTTGAGATATTTTTGTTGGTTACTTTTATAAAATTTCTGATTTGATTGTGTTAATTACATGCTTATGAGATTATTCCTTTATGCAGACACTCAAACATCGTTGGTTAACGTGGATAATAAACGGAATCTACTTTCTGTTGTTTTTTTTGGAAACAATGCGATATACTTTGGAAGAGAGCAAGGTAAATATAAACTAGGGATGCAAAACTAAGTTGATCTACACGTCGCTAAGAATGTTGTTTCTTTACATATGTGCTAATTTTATCCCGTATATATTAAAAAAAAAGCATTACAACATTTTTTTTAGCCACGTGTCATCACCACAATCATTCTTAGAATCATTAGAAAAATATGTTGGTCCATCAAAATATATAATAAATTTTTTATTAAACTAATCATAAATTAATTATTAATGTTCTGCTTTATTTCCTTAAATAAAAATAACGGAATTACCAAAAGTAGTTAAAGTATATATGACAATTAATGATTTTGAATAATAAAGATTTAATAAAAATTAGTATATTCTCGATCATTTTTTAAATTTTAACCTATTAAAATAAATTAAACAACCACATTAACTATATAGTAAAAATTTAGATTTTTCTGTATATGTTATATTTAAAATTTTTAAAAACGACTATAAATGATTAAAATTATTAAAAATCTCACATTGAATTTTTTTTGATCCATGGTTTAATTTGTTTATAGCAAGATATAAATGATTAAAAAATTATATAATAAGAAGTCTGATTTAATAAATATTAATATATTAATATTGTTTAAAATAAATTACGTATCATATAAAAATACATATGTATTTCAATTTCAAAATTTGATTTGATTTGTTTTTGATAAATTTTGATAAAAAATTTGAACAAATATTGACAGCTTAATATTTAGTTTTAAAATATTTCATAATGTTTTCAAAAATATAAATGACTAAAAACTATTAAAAATCCCACAAAAAAATTGTTTTGAGTGATTCAAAATTTTTCTTATAAAAAATACAAATTAATAAAAAAACAATATGAGTCTAGAATATTATTTAACAGATATCAATATTAAAAATGTACTATATATCTATGTTAATATTATTAAAACTTAATTTTATATCATATAAAATAGAAAAAATGTTTGTTTTAATTACAAAGTGTTATTGGTTTATATATTTTGATTGATTTAGAAATTCATATAGTATTTATAAATCCAAGTAAAATATGCAAATCCGGAGGTTTTTCCTCGGATTTGAGTCTTTGTATTTTTAACTAAAAAATCCAAACAAATCTATTCAAATCCATTATAAAACCAAATATATTAATAAATCCGTACGATTGAATAACACTTGATTTGATCCATAATTTATGAATCATTAAACCAATAACACATGATTTTAATACAGATTTGAAAATCATAGAACCAATAACACTAGATTTAGTTCGGATTTTCAAATCCATTAAAATACAACAACCAATAACCCCTACTTAATAAAATTTATTTACGTGTTTGCACCAATTTAATCATATACAAAATAGTTACTTAATTTTTAATTATTAATATATATGTATTATTTAATAATATGTAAAAGAACATATAATACGTAAAAGTAATTTATATATAATATTTATTCCTTGCAAACCGCAGGTCTTAACCTAGTTATTTAAGTAACAAGACTCCAACAAAAACTAGTGACAAGACTCACTTATATGAGCATCCTATCTGTAGAGTATATATGGAAATAAGATTGTGTAAATATCTTATGTCAAAACCCTACGTATAATCACCTATATATTGTGTACTATTCTTCTAATAATAAATATCATTCTCTTAATATGGTATCAAGAACCTAAGAAACCTACTTTTTCTTTCACAGCTGCCGACTTCCCACCCTAATCATTTTCTTCATTCTATCTCATTCACGGTTAAACCCAAAAACATGTCATCATCTCCGGCCAACAACAGGGAGACCATTAACGTCTCTAACACTCATACCATTATCAGCTTCAACATGATGAATGTTACTAAGTTTACCTCCACCAACATCGTCATGTGGAGTCGTCAATTACATGCTCTTTTCGGTGGCTACGACCTTGCAGGATATATTGATGGCTGTCATCATCTGTTCCCGGCGCTCACAAATGAAGGCATCGTCACCACTAACCCCGACGTATTCTTCACATCAAGACCACCTTATTTACTCCGCTTTTCTTGGAGCGATCTCATTCTTGCTTCAGCCTATTCTACCCACTGCTACAACTGCGGCAGAGATCTGGACATACGCCAAACCGAGTCGTGCTCACTGGAAACAATCTGAAGAATCAATTGAAATATTTGAAGAAAGATAACAAGACCATTGATGATTATCTTCAAGGCTTAACTACACACTTTGATAAGATTGTATTACGGGAAAAACCCCTCGACCATGAAGATCAAATAGAGTACATTATTGATAGACTCCGGCAGGCATATAAATCTGTTATTGATCAGATTGAGAGTCGAGACACTCCTCCAACCATTACCGAGATACATGAACTCAACCATGAGGTTGATATACCATGGATTTTACCTGTTTTTAGCAATGTATATAGGTGTTTTAGGAACTATTTATTATGTTTTCGAGTTTTTTTAGAGTATTTACAGGTTCAAAAGTGTTTTGGAGATATATGGTGATTTTGGGGCATTTTGAAGCAAAATCTAGAAGAAACTCGTAGCTTCCCATCGAGCCAGTCCAGAGTCGACATTCAGAGTCAAACGTCGATTGACGGACATCTCCTGTCGTCGATCGACAGCGAAGCGCGAAAGGTTCGACTTGGTTTCCAGCCGACTTATGGCCCAAGTCCTAAATCGTTTACAAGATTATCCCTAGCCGATTTTAACCTAATATTTATGTGCTCTGCCATTGTTTTGGGCAACACACGCTTTCATACTTTCTACTTTACACAGAAAAGCAATATCTATGATTTTTAGTAGTTTGGAGAGAAGATCCAAGACTACTTCAGAGATTTGTATTGGAACTCCAGTATTTCTAACTCTATTCTATTTATGCAGTTTATTTAGATATTTGCTATGTTCTGTTTTACTATGTCTGAGTAGTCATCGTTGTTAGATTTAGGGATTAGAAGTAATGTTATGAGGGATTAGCCCAAAATATAAATACATTAAGGTGATAAGATTTCCTTCATAGAAATTGCTATTAATGCTTGTGTTCTTGAGTAGCTAACTAGAACCTTGAACTTAGGTTAATTAGGCTCAAGGGGAAGCATGGTATTTTACCTGAATTAATTCCCATGAGCTAGATTTGCTAGAAACAAGCGACAGTTGATCTAGTCAAACTAGTGAACCAATTGAACAGCTCAGTAACGCTTGACTAGGTAAACATCGAGCGACGCTGGTCATGCGGCGTCGATCGACGTTCGAACTATATCAACAAGCGATGACTGAGATATAGACTTAGATCAATAGAATTTATTCGCACGCGGAAGGTGGAATATATTGTCATTAGAATTCGTGTTCTAGGATTGAAACCTTAGCATCTATATCACTATAATCTCAATTACCTGAAACCCTAAATCTAGCTATTTCTCATAATTACTTAAAACCTCAAATCAATCAATCAACCGAACAACTGTCTTGTTCACCTCTGCTATTTACTGTTTTAATTGCTTGCCTAGCTTAATTATAAAATTGTTAGGATCTATTGTGTGCCTTAGCTACTTGTGGATTCGATTCCTAAGTACTCTGACTGAACCTCTTATTTGAGAGAGTAAAGTCACTCATTGGGGTAATTTGAGTGGTATCAGAGGTCAAGCTTCAAACTGTTTCAACTACACCGGTATCTGTTCTAATTATGACGAATGCGGCAATGGATACAAACCAGCAAGAAACACAAGGAATCAGAAACGGTATGGAGTACCAAATCTCTCAAGAAATCGACACACTCAAACATCGCAGCAACAAAGTTTATTTCTTCGACATGACAATCGTAACTCTCATGGTTATCAGCGCCGTATGTGGAGTATATTATCACAGGGATAGGACGTGCTGCAGCTTCAACTTTCGAGCTCTTCTCATGGGACAAGCTACCCTCCAGCTCCTTGGCACCCTCATGCTCACTTAGCCGCACCCCCTCCATACAACTCCAACAATTGGATACTTGATAGCGGCGAAAATCATCACCTTACAAGTGATCTCAACAACCTGTCACTACACCATCTTTACAATGGAGGAAAGAGGTCACAGTAGCTGATACTAGCGGTCTTGCAGTCACAAATGTGGGAGCCAAAATTCGCGTAATCAAAACTTATAATGAAGAAAGCGTAGCCTTTTCGAGGGTCCAGAGTCTCAGCGATGACCACAAAAAAAATGCATAATATGGAAACGACAAATGAGATGTAAAAGATTTTAATATTGACTTCAGAATGAACCTTGGGAAAGACTGCTTATGTAACCCTTTCGAGGATCAAGCCGAACGTAGTTCAATTTAAAAAAAAGGTTAAAAAGAGATCAAACTGCTTTTGTGACATTCGTCTAGTAATCAGATGCGACAATAGAAAACAAAGTATGGCGAAAATAAAGATTAGGGTTTCTAAGTGCATAGAGGTTTTGTAGCGAAATTGCTGTGTCTTTTCTTCTATGTCCTGTTTATATACTCCTCCATGGTTGGGCGTGTTTCCATTTTCCCGTAGATCCATATATTCTATTTCTTCCATATTTCCTCGATCTTTCTTTTTTTGTCGAGATTCGAGTCTATCTCTTTCGGAAATCTGCCATTATAATGTTTTTTTTTTTCCTTATTCATCTCCAAGAAAATTAAACCGTCATCCAGACTGGGCTACTTTACTTGTTAAGTAAAAAATGGCAGTTTCTTGTTTAAGCCATTTCAGGCCATTTTACGAATTACGCAATTTTACGACTTTCTTGAAAATCGTCAATTCGCACCAATTTGCGGTTTTTTGTGTCTTTTTCGTTACATAAAAATTATTTGGTGCATAAGTTAACCATTTCCGACTCGACATTTGGTTTGGCTAGATTTACAGAAGAAATCATTTCTTGTTTTCTCCATAAAATCTCACGGCAACTCCAATTGTGAAGAAACAAAGTGAGTTTCGAACAAAGCTCAAGCGAGAACATGAGGAAAAGAGGAGTCGGCGATGCTGAGATGTAATCGGCGATGCAGATGAGTCATGAGGAGAAATGGGCGATGCTGAATCAAGAGGAGAGGCAACGAGAGATCCTCAAGAGTGAACGGGCGATGCTCGCTTGGAAAGAAGAGGAATGGGTGATGCTGAGTAATGAGATGAATTCAGGGAAATTCTGACTAGGAGAGAGAGTATCTTGGGTGATGCTAAGAGGACAGAGGAGAGAAAACGGGCTCTGTTGAGCGGAGAGATGGGAGACATGAGCAATTTTGCCCTTTATCTGCCTTATCCGTCTCTTCCATTCTCCGCTGATGGTTTCGTATGTTTTCAGAGCTGTTTTGGTTGTTTTATAAAAGTTTTTCCTTAAAACTTTCTGAAGTTTTTTTTACGGAAGATTGTTCCGTAAAAATTTTATGATTGATTTACAAATGTTTTCAGTAAAAAATTTTCGAAATTTGTTTTACGGAAAATTCTTTTGTAAAAATTGTTGTGATTGTTTTATGTAAATTTTTCCATAAAACTTTTCCGAAGTATGTTTTACGAAAGAAACTTTCATAAAACATGTTTTTATTGTTTTACAAAAAAAATTCCGTAAAAATCTCCGAAGTTTGTATACAGAAGATTGTTTCGTAAAAGTGTGCTATTTCTCGTAAAGACCTTATGAAATAACATTTTCTCGGATAATTCTTATTTGGACAGAAATATCTTTATTTCCTTTCCAAGAAGAAATATACAGATTTTTTTTACGTATCTTTCACAAGTTGGCATGGCGTATGTGAAATTAGTATCTCGATATTTCTGGCTCATTCTTGTAAATTATACGATTCTTGGGTGATTTTAGCCGTCGATTTTGTTAAGAACGATTATGACCCAAACAACGCACACTGGTTATATATTTATATATGTCTGTTGCTCCATGGAAAAACTAAGAACGCGCTATACGAGTGGCCAATCCCATCTACCAGCATGGCCACCAACCATGCTTCACCCATACCCAAAACTGCTCTCTCCTCTTGGCATTAAAGATTGAACACCAATCTACTCCTATTTTTCAGTCTGTTGTTACTCGATTTTCTTTACTTGCATTGGATTCATTACAAAAACAGTTTGCTTGTTATGATTGCCTCATGAATACAACCCATAAATTACCTTTTCATAAACACTCTCCACACACGTCTATTCCTATTTTAAAGTTTGTTGTTACTCAATTTTCTGTACCCGTTTTGGAATAATTACAAAAACAGTTTGATTGTTCTGATTGCCTTGTGAATAAAACGGGAAAAACCCATAAATTACCTTTTTACATATACACTCTCTGTACACAAAAATCATTTGAATGTCTCTATACCGACATGTGGATCTCTCCCATCCTTTCCACCGACCTCTTTCGCTTGTAACTCCGGTGGATCTTTGTTCTAATTGTCATGGTTTTCCTCAGAAGGACTTTGAATTTCTCCAGCTATGTCCTTAAGTCAATCCTCGTTATCTCCATTAGGCTGCCACCCTCCCGAGGACATAGTGGGAGTCGCATCAACACAAGACCCATCACCTAAAGTCTGGTCCTAGGAAATGGGGTCGTCTGGGCGGTTGAAAGTTGGTTTATCCACAGGAACGGTAGCATGCGCGTCAGGATTGGGTCGCTCCCCTGAGAGATCGCCAACAGAACACCCGGGAGTCTGCAGACTACTCGCAACCGAGCGATTGATCAGCCGGAGATTGGACCCATACGGGTCAATACCTCGCAAGAATGCGCTCGTCGATATACTGAGACAGAAGAACGAGTGGCGAGAGGGACAAGTCAGCCTCCGGGGTGTCGCCGAACTCAAGATCAGCGGATTCTCGCTGAAGTATGGTCGCTTTCTTGGTAAAAGTGTCGATAGCCTGTTGAGGAATCGCCACACCCTTGCCCTACAGCATCCCCAACAGTGTGCCTTTCTGGCAGCTTGACTGTAGAGGAGATGCTTATCCTCATAGGAATCTCGACGATCCATATGCCCTTAAATGTTCTCGAAATGGCTCATACACTTCGAAATATAAGCGGTCTGGACTCTTACCCTCTCCAAGGTAACCTTGTAGAAACGTGACTTATCATTAGATCTAAACGGCGATACCTCTCACAAGTAAATTGGGAGAGGGGCTTATTGTAGGAGATGAATTGCATCCCTCAACAAGACGCATCGCCCACCAAGACTGCTTCGATCGACTCATCGAAGAAAGAACATCAGCTTGGCTGGCAACCCCAGTTGCTCGGCACAATCGAGATCAATCCCATTAGGGAAAGACGACCTAAGGAAATGTGAGAGGGAGGTAATCTATATAAGGAGGAGGAGGACCAGCAAGAAAGAGGGTTTCCGAACATTTACACACACACTTGGCGGTTAGAAACTAGGGCTTACTCATTGTACTCTTGCCAACATGTACTTTCTCGGCCAGCTCTCCGAGCATCGGTTTACTTTTCTGTTCATACTTTCCGACTTGTAATCGTTTACTCTTTCTCGATCTAATAAAACGCCTTTGAACTGATCCACCGACGAGTTAGGTCCTACCGTACGAGTTCCGGCCGAACTCGGTTTAAACAATACGCTATAAGTTTTAAATACCGACATTCGGTAAAATTATAGTTAAAAGTAAGGGAAAATTAGAAGATTGGGCAACTTTTAAGTTTGAATTAGAAA
>NC_027753.1:15996585-15997763 GCF_000695525.1 Brassica oleracea var. oleracea | reverse complement strand
CTCCCTAATATCAAACTTGCAATTTGCCCAATTTGCCAATTTTTCCTAAAAGTAATCGAGGACGAGTATAAAACGGAGCATAGAGCCGAGCATGATGGATGATGGGTAGTTTGTTCCAAGAGTAGACCTCAACTTTAAAATCGTCAGACTATTCATGGCCGTGTAATAGCGGTTTATATTTTTGGTGTTGTGAAGTTTGTGGGGAAATTTCTGTTGTCCTTCTCATTTCCAGTGAAGAAGTCTTTTATGTAATCAATATATTTTTACACTTGTGACTTTTATTTTGTTTAATTTAATTTTTTAAAAAGAGACAACCAGCCATCTTTAACTTGTGAAACACGGTTCCTCTTAGTTTAGTTAGTAAAAGAGCAAATACAGTACTAGGAAACACATGATCAATCTTTCTCTGTCTCTGATAAGATATTTGGCCTATATCTAAAGGATTTACTGCTGGATAGATATCTTTAGCAGCAATCATATAGATGCCCTTTGTGATTCATATTTGTATTGTCCGATGAATCAGCACCATATATGGTAGTCATCCTTTCTGGACACCTGAGAGAAGAGTGTCAGTGTGGTAACCCCCAGATTTCGAGGTCAACTGCAATGACCCGTGTTGCAGAGCTTAACAACTCCTCTGTTAAGTTCAGACTCCTTGAAACTTACTATGACAGCAAAATCTCTCTCCAAACAAAACAATGATTGTGTCGCCTCCGCCTAACAAAAGATCTTCTTTTTGCTTATGAGATCAAGAACTTGTTACTACTAGCTCTTAAGGAATTTCCCAAGATAGGTTTTCAAAATATATTTTAGTAGCATGTTCTGTGACTGCAACAGATTTTTATGGAATACTGATCAATGTTGTTAGAACGAGAGAATTATTGAGAGTTTATTTATGGAGAATGAAGAACATAAAGAACATAGAGAGAGAGAAAGTAGATCTCAAGATATGAGAGAGAGAATGAGAGAATAGTTTTCTTAATTTAATTGTGGATCTGGGTACAAGTATTTAAAGACAAGTGACCTTAGTACACAATATAATAAAATATCTTCTTCTCTCTTCTTCTTCTCTTCAATAAAATCGAGCTTATAAAACTCGTATAAAGCCTTATAAAACCTTTATAAAACCTCATAAGTCTGGCAGCTTAATTCTCAAGTCTGGCAGCTTAATTCTCAAG
>NC_027753.1:15994200-15995256 GCF_000695525.1 Brassica oleracea var. oleracea | reverse complement strand
TTTAATCTGAGAACATTTCCTGGCTTCACCATGTTCTCAAAACCAGGAGGTGGTCTCATGTAAACTTCATCCTCCAATTCTCCTTGAAGAAAGACATTCTTCACATCCATCTGCCATAAATCCCACTCAAGATTGACAGCAAGAGATAAGAGAATCCTTATAGTGTGAAGCTTGGCCACTGGTGCAAAAGTGTCTAGATAATCTTCACCATACACTTGAGTATATCCCTTTGCAACCAGTCTTGTCTTCTTTCTTTCTGGTTTTCCATTGGCTCCATACTTGATAGTGTAGAGAAGCCGGCTTGTCACTGCCTTCTTTCCTTTTGGAAGTTCACTCTCAAACCATCTATCATTCTTGATCATGGCTCCCATCTCATCTCCAACAGATTCTCTCCACTCCTTGTGTTACATAGCTTCTTCATATGTTCTTGGAATGTATTCCTGATCCAATTCACTGATGAAGACTTGATGATCTTCTAGATATTGAGCAAGGGAGCATACTGCACTTATTGGGTGAGCTACAGCTTCAGCATTGAAGTAAACTTCTGTGTTGATCCACTGTGAGGGTTTCCTGATCCTTGTACTCCTTCTCAAAAGTTGTATCTGCTCAGGTTCTGCTTCATTTCCTTCACTTGGCGCCTCTACTTGAGTCTCAACATCTGATTTTGATGGCATATCATCTTGATCATGAGCTACAGAGCTCTCTTCAGGTTGAGCTTGTGTAGACTGCTCAACATTTCTACTGCCCCCCTCATGATTAGGATGAGTGCTCTCAACACTATCAGCTGCAGTAGATGATAAATTTTCAGGGACAGGTTCCACACTTGGTAAAGAGGGCATACTGATTCCCAGGCTCTCCATTACTCCCCTAAGGTTATTTGCTCTATCTGAGGCTGATTGAGAAAGATCTTTGAGCTCATCCCAACTCTTTCCATCATAATAGCCTCTAGATTCTGCAAACTTTACATCCCTCAAGACAAGAACCCTTCTTGACTCCGGATCATAGCACTTATACCCCTTCTGAGTTGGAGAGTAACCAATGAACATAGCTTTTGAG
>NC_027753.1:15968360-15993578 GCF_000695525.1 Brassica oleracea var. oleracea | reverse complement strand
CTTGCTCCTGAATCTATAATGATAGGTTTAGAGTCAAGAGAGTGAGTACCAGCCTTCTTGGATGAGATAAATGCTTGGATAAGGGAATGTAGGTCACTCATGGTTGCTGGACCATCAGTGTTGGCTGCACTATCAGTACTTCTCCATGTTCCTTCTTCATTTGAACCACTAATGACAGATGAATACATGGTTCGACCTTGAATCGATGGATGCTCAAACTCTTTGATTACATTCCTGGCTTGATTCAAGTCACTTCTTCTTGGCATATTGTGGTTCTTATGTTGTTCCTTAGCCTTCTTGTACTCTGGAAACAACACCATGTTGGAGTTCTCCCTCATGGAGAGATATGGACCAGTGGACAATAGATTGTTCCTACTGATTTTGAGATACACTGGACTTTGAAGAAGCTTTTCCTGACATGGTTGAAGCTTTCTTGAGTTCCAGAGAATAGGGTACTCCTCTATCTTGAGTTCTGGTGAGGTTCTTCCCTTTTGAAAGACCTTTGGACCAGTGGATAAAAGGATGTATCCAACAGATTTTGAAGATAATCTGAGAAAGAAAGAAAGAAATTTGCGGAAGCTTTTGTGAGTTTCAGGAGCTTAATGCTCTGATACCATGTTAGAATGAGAGAATTATTGAGAGTTTATTTATGGAGAATGAAGAACATGAAGAACATAGAGAGAGAGAAAGTAGATCTCAAGATGTAAGAGAGAGAATGAGAGAATAGTTTCCTTAATTTAATTGTGGATCTGGGTACAAGTATTTAAAGACAAGTGACCTCAGTACACAATATAATAAAATATCTTCTTTTCTTTTCTCTTATTTTTTTCTTCAATAAAATCGAGCTTATAAAACCCTTATAAAACCTTATAAAACCTTATAAAACCTTTATAAAACCTTATAAGTCTGGCAGTTTAATTCTCAAGTCTGGCAGCTTACTTCTGCTTCATGTCAACAAATGTGGCATTCCATCTTCACAAACTAATGGGATGGCGCTTTGTAAAGTTATATGTAAAGTATCCGCAGCTCTGAGCAATGGTAGAGACTCTTGATTTGCAGAAAATTGACATATTTACTGGAAGCTTGCCATCAAATTTCTTTGCGAAATAGGGAGATCGGAAGTTTAAAGAGGCCTCGCTTGCTACTCAAACCATTTAAAGACGGAAAGCATATCAATCTGTTTTCACTACTCTGTTTTTTCTTTTATTTCTAAACTTCAAAGGAAGTTGAAGCATTTTTATTGTATAAACAGACGATTTTGGTTTGAATATAAACTAGATTCTGAATCGAGCTTTTAAAAGCACGAATTTTTTTTAAATTTTATAATGATAAAAACGCTGGATTTTTCATTTTAAAATATCATTTTATAAAATGATAAATAATTCTTAACATTTGATCAAAACACGTTGAGGTGTTTATATTTTTCGAAAACCTTGCAGCATACTCGGAATTGTATCTCACCAAATTTTGCAAAATTAAAATTAGTTACTATTCCTAATGATTAGGAAAATTCGGTTACCATATTTTGCATAATCGTATTATCTATATTTCTATTAACCGTGGTTGCTTTAAATTCCAATGATTGTTGCCTAATTTAATAATTAAAGAACCACTAATAGTGTGAAGAATAATAAACAAAAGAGAATGTGATGACCAAGTTTTAAAAATCACATATTTTCAATATTCAGCGATTAAAAAAATATAATTTTTAAAGAATATCCAGCATATTATGAATGCTAAAAAACGGAATTTTGTTAAAGAATAAACTGGGAATATAGTTGGAAGGAAAACGATACTCATATTAAGCCTTGCTAAAAAATTTAAGGAAAATTTGCCAAAACAGAATAAGAAAACAGTATAGTTGTCTTTTTGGTATAAAATTTTTTTTGTCTATTTTTTTGTCCTATTTACCATTTTCATTTCTATATTAATGAAATAAATAGTTCTATGAATCAAAAAATTATAAAAATAGAAACAATTGATAAAACACTCATATACACAAAGTGGTATTTTTTGTTGAAAAACTTGATAAATTAAAATTTTAAATGACGTTATAATAACAGTAAATTTCGTCTTCTACGAAAAATGAGTTAGTAGAAATTGAATTCCAGATTAAACAACTTCATCTACTTGTTTAAGAACGAACAATCTACTTTTAATCAAACTTCTAAATATGGAGAATGTGAATTCTACTAATTGTAAAGTTAGCTATTTTTTCTATGAATGCATTTTCTACTTTTATGAGGTATTCTAAAATACTAGGACTGTGAAATTTAGACACTATTCAAACGGATACATGAGATAGAATCTGGTTATGCGATTTTTGTCTCGGTTCCACAGTGTAGAAAGTGTCTTCTACGAATAAGAAAATTTGATTTTAGCAAAAAAAAATATGGAAGTTTCAGTTAAGAAAATATTTGTAATATTCTAACTTACCTAAAACTATAGGTCGATTTTCCTTGTCAAAAATATCAAAAATAAATATTTGTAATATTCTAACTTCCCTAAAACGTGTATTCATTTTTCCTTCTTATTTAAATTGCATACGCATTTTAAGGAAGTGAGAATATTATAAATATTTTTTGACATTTTTGGCAAGGTAAATTGACCTATATACGTTTTAGGGAAGTTAGAATATTAAAAATACTTTTAGAATATTTTCTTAACTGAAACTTCCATAATTTTTGTCCAAATCAGGTTTTCTTATCCGTAGAATGCACTTTCTACACTGGATAGAACCAAGACAAAAATCCCATAAGCAGATTTTACCTTACGTAACCGTTTGAGTTTTGTCTAGATTTCGCATTCCGAGAATTTTAAAATACCTCATAAAAATAAAAATTGCATTCTGAGAAAAAATAGATAAATTTACAATTAGTAGAATTCACATTCCCATTTTTTTAGAAGTTTAATTAAAAGTAGATTGTTCATTCTAAAATAGTAGACGAACTTGTTTAATCTGGAATTTAATTTCTACTAACCCATTTTCCGTAGAAGACGAAATCTACTTTTAGTAGAACGTAATTTAAAATTTTGATTTATCAAGTTTTTCAACAACAAAAATATATCAGTTTGTGTATATGAGTGTTTTATCAATTGTTTCTATTTTTTTTATAATTTTTTGATTCATAAAACTATTTATTTCATTAAGTTTTAGAAATGGAAAAAGTAAAAGGGACAAAAAAAAATGTACAAAAAAAGTTTTATACTAAAGGAACAACAATGCTATTTTTTTTTTCGTTTTGACATTTTTCCCAAAACAATACCTGTACATTTGTATAGGTTTTTGCAATGCAGTTCCTATTTTTGTTAATTTTTTTGGTTTATTAAACTATTTATTTATTCTGTGCACGGAAGCGTTCGTTAGTCTTTTCAATCATGCAGAGAACTAAGGGAAGATAACGGGGATGCGCGTCACACGCGCATGTCCTTCTGTATCCCACCTTCTCTTTGCTGATGATAACCTTTTCTTCTGTAAGGCGGAGCCCCGTGAATGTGAAGAAGTAATGAAAGGAGTCAGGACATATGGTAAAGCATCTGGCCAATGTATTAACTTTGACAAATCTTCCTTACTCATTGGTAAGATGATTAATGCAGCTACTAGGCAAGAGATTAAAGATACACATGGAATACATAATGATGAGGGATGGGAAAGTACTTGGGGATCCCAGAGGATATTAGTGGCTCTAAATGCAAACTCTTTGCATTTCTAAAAGACAACCTGATGCATAGAGAAAATGGATGAACTGGTAGATGGCTCTCAAAAGGGGGAAAAGAGGTAATGATCAAATCCATTTTACTCGCTCTTTCTGCTCCCATTGGAGATTTGTGAAAACCTCGCTAGTGCCATTGCACAATTTTGGTGGAGCTCGAATCCACCAAAAAGAGGAATACACTGGGCGAAATGGGAAAATGTTTGTCTACCAAAAGAAGAGGGCAGGATTGGTTTCCGTTTAATTCATGAGTTCAATCTAGCACTACTGGCAAAGCAATTATGGAGATTGGTTTAGTACCCCCGATTCACTGGTTGCCCGAGTCTTGAGGGGAAGATATTATAGGATGACCTCTCCATTAAGAGCAATCTCTGCAAGTAGCCCATCATATGTGTGGACAAGCATCTCCGCCGCAAGGAAGGTCTTACTTCTGGGGATCAGATAGAAGATTCATTCTGGTTATGAAGTCAAGGTGTGGGAGGATCCGTGGATTCCAACGACACCTGCTAGACCAGCTATACCTGTAGCGCCTGTGATGCACCCAAATTTGAGAGTTAGTGACCTCATTAATCAGGAACCGAAGGAATGAGACGTAGGACTACTAGAGGATTATGTCCATCCTCTATGCTGTGATACTTTATGCTGGAACTACACGAGGAATGGCCAATACACAGTTAAATCTGGATACTCGGTTGCTCAAAATCTGTTGAAGCCAGAAGAGGAAAAGGAAATACTGGAACCAAGTATCACTAAACTTCAAGCCTTTGCTTAGAAGTTGAAAGCGCCAAGGAAGATGTGCCATCTTATATGGCAATTGATAACGGGTCAGGTGGCAGTAACGAGGAATCTAGTAAGGCAGAATATGAGAGGCGATAAATATTGCCCACGGTGTGGGGAAACAGAGGAATCTGTAACTCATGCAATATTCGAATGCCCTCCAGCTCTGCAAGTATGGTCCTTATCGGCAACTCCTATAAGCCCAGGTACATTTCCAGTGGCAAGCGTCTACACAAACATGGACTATCTATTCTGGAGGAAGAATAATATCCTAGAACCAGACCAAGATAAAGATCCTTATCCCTGGATAATATGGTATATTTGGAAGGCTCGCAATGATAAACTTTTCAGGGGAATAGACAGAGACCCTTTGGAGCTAGTTCGATTACGCAGAAAGTGAATGTCAAGCCTGGTTTAATGCAAATGAGATGATACCACTAGTAGTACATGCCATCAATAATGATGAAAACCAAGTCTTAAGCTTTGGTAATATTTGCCTATTAGATGGATCTTGGACAGCTTATGATCGCTTTAGTGGATGTGGATGAGTCTGGATGGATAGTGGGGAGAACACACAACTTATGGAAACACGGAACTTCACTCGATGTGAATCAGCGTTGCATTCGGAGGTAGAAGCACTGCGATGGAAGATGGAGAATATGCTTCAACACTCGCGATGCCAGAGCTTTGGAACAGACTGTAAGGAGCTGATTGCAATGATAAATGAACCTCAGGAGTGGCCAAGCGTCGCGACAGAATTGGAGAAGATAGAGACGATGCTGATTTGTTTCCTGGACTTCAAAATCACTCATGTGCCACGAGTGCGCAATCAGTTTTCTGATTTTTTATCTAAGACTGCTAGGACCTTTCGTAGGGAGTTACTTTTCATTGGTTGTTCTATTCCGTTCTGGTTACCCAGACCAGCTCAAGCTTGAGTAATAGAATGACCGTTTGACGTTAAAAAAAAAAAAAAAACTATTTTTTAGTTTATTTTTATATATATGAAATGACATTAAAGACAAAACTAGTACAAATTTGAGATTAGTCTAATGGTAAAATGTACCTGTTGTTTGGTCTAATTTTTTTTTTCTTTATGATATAGGGTATGGTTTCTGATAATCTAATATAGGTAATCAATAGATTTTGTGGCATAAAAACGTTTTTAAATGTTGCAGTGTGATCGGTCTTAAAAATCCTTGATTCTGATTGGTTGGATTATACTGGGCAAATTAGTTAAAAATATTCCAAAAAAATAGACTGACATGACATTGTAATTATCTCACAAACCAATGACTTAATTCTATGACTATTATGCTTTAATAGTATAGATTCAATCTAAGAGTAAAACATGAGTATGCTAATTGGATAGTTTAGTTTATGACTACGAGGATGGAATTTTAGTAAGAAATGGAGCTTATGTATCTTCTTCGTTTATGCAATTGATGGCCTAAAGAGTTGTAGGAACATTGTGTAGAATGCAATTGATGGCTCGTGAGAGGATCGATACAATGTTTGTGGTTGATAAGTAATGAACCATGTTTGTTCTTATCAAACAACTGAGTTCTGAAAAGTCAGAAATATCTCAACTTGATCCAGACAGGAGCAAGGCAACAAGACACAAAAAAAAAAAAGCTTAGGAAAAAGACAAGACACAAATTATTCTGTTCATCAGAAGAATGATTTATTTATTTCAAAAGTCGTTTCAATAGTCAATTAATTCGCTTCTTTTAAGTCTCTCTGTATCCTTCCTTAGTCACGTTCTGTCTTTTCGTTTCTAATCACAGCAAAAACATTCTCTATTATCCATGGGATCTCCACCATCTGTATTATGTCTAATCTTCTTACTCTTGTTTCATCATATTCCTTGTGTTACAAGCCAGCGAGCACCACGTGGGTTTTGTGATACCCTAATCAACTGCGGCAACATCTCAGTTGGCTTCCCTTTCTGGGGAGAGAATCGTCATCAAAGATGCGGTCATCCTTCTCTGAAACTTAACTGCAACAAATACTCAAACACAACCACTCTTTTCATCTCAGGTTACAACTACAGTCTCCTCCATATAGACAACACGTCCAACATCATTCGACTTTTCAGACAAGATTTCTCAAGTTCTTTCTGCTCCGCTTCATTCTCCTCCACACCTTTGCCTTCTGTACTCTTCCAGAATTTGCCTTCTTACAAAAGCCTCACCGTCTACTACTATTGTGACCCTCGCCGCAATTTACTTGGGAACTTCACATGTCCATATCCAGAGAAAGGTCTTGGCTCGCTGGTTCAAAACTCCAAGTATCGTAAGCTTTGTGAGAAGAGTTTCAAAGTCACAGTTCCTACAAGCTACGTCCCAGATGAACAAGCTTTGAGTTTGACCCATTTGGAGAGTGTTCTCAAAAAAGGATTTGAGGTGAAGATGACGATTGGTGAAAAGTTTTGCCAAGACTGTATTATCCCTGGTGGACACTGTGGCTTAATTTGCAGTGATACAATGTATACAACTGGTGGTAAAATCGCTAACTCTCAGATGTTTGTATCCATCATTTTCTTTTCTTTTTTTTCTATGCGGTCTTGTTCATTAGGCCATTCACTTTTGCAGGAACTTACCGCATGAATCGATCCATTGTGATCACATTTGGTTCAGGTTTGAACTTATTTTACAATGATACAATGTATTGAAATTTTGGTGGGATTGAGACTAAACTGTATTTTCAGTTGTAGGGACAATATTAACTGTATATGTTGCGGTTCTTCTTGCGTTTGTTTTAAGCGAAAGAAGAGCAATCAATGCTGGGAGAGATCATAACCTCGAGGCACTTGTAAGCCTGAGACGGTATAGTTATGGACAAATCAAGAGGATCACAAAATCATTCACAGAAGTAGTTGGGAGAGGAGGATTTGGAACTGTATACAAGGGGAAGTTGAGTGATGGTAGCAAAGTTGCAGTAAAAGTCTTGAATGATTCAAAGAGCGATTGTGAAGATTTCATCAACGAAGTTGCAAGCATGAGCCAAACTTCACATGTTAACATCGTTTCTATGCTTGGTTTCTGTTATGAAGGTTCCAAAAGAGCTATTATATATGAGTTTCTTGAGAATGGATCTTTGGATCAGTCATCGAATCTTGATGTGAGTACGTTATACGGAATAGCGCTAGGGGTTGCTAAGGGAATTGAGTACTTGCACTACAGTTGTAAAACAAGAATCGTGCATTTCGATATTAAACCTCAGAATGTACTATTAGACGGAAATCTCAGACCCAAGGTTGCTGACTTTGGTCTCGCTAAGCTCTGCGAGAAGCAAGAAAGCATCTTGTCATTGCTTGACACTAGAGGAACTGTCGGGTACATTGCTCCAGAGTTGTTTTCAAGAATGTATGGAAGCGTGTCTCACAAGTCTGATGTGTATAGCTATGGAATGTTGGTTCTTGAGATGGTGGGAGCAAGAAACAAAAGAGTCGAAAATGCTGATGCAAACAACAGCTCGGTTTACTTTCCGGATAGCATCTATGAAGATCTTGAAATTGGAAATAGCACAAGGTTTCTAAGCGATGAAATAACACAAGAAGAAGAAGATCTTGCCAAAAAGATGATCTTGATCGGTCTTTGGTGTGTTCAGTTACGCCCATCAGATCGTCCATCAATGAACAAAGTCGTAGAGATGATGGAAGGTAGCTTGGATACTCTAAAAGCCCCTCCTAAGCATCTCTTGCAAATGCAAAATGTTGGAGAGTCTTCTCAGCCATCAGGTGAAAGTTCCTCAATTTTTACTAGGAAGTATGATTCAATGAATGTTGAGAGCCAATAAATGTTTATTTGTAGAAACTGAAGTTGTTCTGTTGTAGTCGCCAAATGTCACATATACATTTTCAATTGTTAAAACTTTTGAAAAAATGTAAGAAATAAATAATGACTTGAAGTTTTTAAACTTAGGTCGTTTTAACATATACGAAATTATTTTCATATATTTTGAAGTTTTTGAAGTTAACACTATTACTAAAATATATATTGTAAAAAAAAAATTCATCATAAACATAATATATTTATATTTTTGAATTTTGAATTATATTATCTATTTTATATATTTTGTTAATTTGTAATATTATAAGAAATAAATATTTTATAATCAACTTATTGCTGTTTTAGTTTTTGATTTTTTTTTGAAATAACAACTATATATATACATGTATGACATGGTAAATTATTTTTAAATATCTCTAGAATTTATATATGTATTTGTTTCAATCAAATAATGTTTATTCATCGAACATATATATACATATATATTTGACACAGAACATTAGGTTTTAAGCTATAATATATATATAATTTATTTATTATTATAATACAAATATATAAACTGTATTAGTCTTTAAATATTATAACTAATTTGTATGAAAATATTTATATTGACATCTAAATTGTTAAAATTAAATAATAAAATAATATGTGAGATGTGACATCATGAGATGGAGTGATGGACATAAAAACATTTTTTGCAGTTTGGTTTTAAATAACCATTTCATTATTGGTAGGATTTTCTCATACCTAATTATTGTGGCCATCATAGAAGTTCTACGGGTTATAGGTTTGATGTTTCTGACACTAACTCTTCAAGAACCAAACTGAGAAAGAACAAACTAAGGAAGGGGCCATGAACTTATAAAAACAAGACTCAAGTTGCTATAAGAGACGGAGAAACGAAGAGTGAAAAAAAAAACGGAAGTGCAAACAGTGAGCATGAAAGCAAAGAGGAAGGCCAGTGATGATGTGGAGATTGGTCAAAGATGCGATCAATAAGATGTGGTTAACTTATCATCTTTTCTTTGGAGTCACGGTTTCATATAAACTAAAGAAGTGTAGAAAGGCTTTAAGGCACTTAGAAGAAAAGTCAGATTTTAAACTCCAAAGACAAAGTGATACAGATTCAACAGCAACTTGAGAAGGAACAATCATCATGTTATCCGTCAAGTGTGCGTATGGATTATCTGAAAAGAGAACTGGTAAAGGCAATTATCCGTCAAGTGTGCGTATGGATTATCTGAAAAGAGAACTGGTAAAGGCAATTATCCGTCAAGTGTGCGTATGGATTATCTGAAAAGAGAACTGGTAAAGGCATATAGAGAAGAAGAGCAGTATTGAAGTAAACAAAGCAAAGAGAAATGGAATACCAAAGGTGATGGAAACACAAAGTACTTTCATACCAAATCTGCGCACTGACAGATCAAACTCTAGTATATTATGTTAAACTTAAAGATATAACATATACGTATCGATCACCAGATACATAAAAACATTGCTACAATTGCGTAAGCTGTCAAACTAATCAGTCACCACAGCTTTTTAAACACTCCAAGTAATCAAATTTATGACTTTTGAGTTTGATATGTCCGTCAGAAAATACATACAACAAATCTGAGAGAGAGAGAAAAAAAACACACACACACATCATAACTTATGCAGAAACAAAAATAGATAAGATTACAGAAACAAGTGGTGCAACAAATAACCTGTTTTTGATCGTTTCTTAGATCCGTTTTATGTCACCAGACCAGACCTTTTTTCCTTCTAAACCTATCAACACTCATCCGAGACTTCTCAGGTTTATTAGTCTTCTTAGATTTCTCAAGCTGACTGTCAACACTGTTTCTGGAAACTTCCGGAAGGCAGCAGCCGAGTTGAAACGTGTCAGCACGTCCATTCGCTGAAGGCTTGCTCTGGTCCTTGGTTGCATCTGTTGGATTCGTCTTGTTTGGACCGTTCCTTGGTCCCTTGGGTTTAGATATAAATATTACAAACTTCTTCAGATGTTTGATGAACTCTGGATAGAGTTCGAGGTTGCAGTGTCCTCCTCCAGAGACCCATAGAGGTTCATACTTCTCTTTGGAAAGTTCCCAAAGTTGTTTCCCATGGGACCAATCAACTACTTCATCCGCAGTTCCCTAAAATACCAAACGTCGAGAGTTTAACAACTTGAGTTTCACCAAACATTTTCTTGTCAAAATGGTCCTATAAACCTACAAGTTTTACTTCATCGCAAGAAACTGTGGAGGCAATGGATGATAGTAATGAAAGAGAGAATAAAAGGAAAAAAGAAACAATAACCAGAAATGAGCATTACTCACATGGATGACTAAGACAGGACAGGTAACAGAACCGATCTTGTCGATATTCTGAAACGAGGAATTGTTCATGTATAAGCATTTAATACATGGAAACCAGAAACAAAGATGGCTAAATATGTCTGTCTACTAACTTACCTTGTAAATGTCAAACCAATATGTTCGTTTAACCGGGTACAGAACTCTCATCCCAGAGAGAATAGGGCTATGCAAAACCACTCCTCTTAAATTAGGCGTACGCGAAGCTAAATCAATCGTGGGTCCACTACCAACAGACTGACCATATAATATCAGTTGATCATCTTTTACACCATATTGTTCTTTCAGGCAGCTATACGATGCATCTATATCAGCATATGTGTTACATTCGCTTGCCTGATTCGAGTAACAAAATTAAAAAAAAAAATCCATTAGACACAATACATGGAATCTATAAAATTTCATATTTGTTATTTAGAAATGAAAAAAAAAAAGAAAAAGGATCTTGGAAGCTTAGGATACTACCTTTCCAGTAGACTGACCATAGCCAGAGTAATCATACCTGGCAGAGGACAAAACCAAAGGGATACAGTTATAATGAAGAAGATATGTAGTGAAACAAGAGTCAAACTATTTCTACAGAAATGCCACAACATTAGGGAAGAAAACACACACTAACTAACTAGATGAATATTGTGAAATTTAATCCATTTCGGTCAACAACACATAGATTTGTCATTATTACACTGTTAACATAAAATTACCAAATCCAAAGAAAACCACAAGCTTTTAATCAATTTCACAAATGACAAATGTGGAAACCCTTAAAAGAGAGAGAGAATGGGTACCCCATGAGATTAAGACGGAGGCGGCTGCTAAGCTCGACGAAAAGCTCAAACATCTGACCCAAATCAGCGGCGTTTCCATGGGAATAGAGAAGCGTACCGTTAGCCTTAGGGTGTTTGACATATATAGCAACGATCTCGTTGCCACGACGAGTGCGTAGCTTCAGGACGTCAACGTCATCGCGGCGAGGAACATCGGTGATGTACAGTCGGTCAACGGAGGAGCTATCGTCGGTAATCAAACCGTAAGAAGGTGGGGTTGGCGGGAAGAAAGCAAATTTAGCGGCGATTGACGAAGTTACTCCTCCCATAGCGAAGAAGACGATCTTATCATCAGAACCACTTCTTCTTCTTACACTTAAACCCTAGATTCCTCTTTTTTTTTTAGGTTTCCGAGATCTTAAGGAAAATAAAAGCTCGAAAAGACAGAAGAAGATAATGGAAAGTAAAAGTTAGCGAGAAAAAGAAGAAAAGATAAGAGGGGACAAAGTTGAAAAGGAAATACTAGATTTTTTCGGTGGCGCGTGAGTGACAGAAGCCGCGCGTGTACGAAGTGAGCAACCGTCGCTAAGTGTTTCTCGTTAGAAAAATAAATAATCGTGCTTCCCTCTCTCTCTAAATGGCCGTTGTGAAGAAAGGCCGGTGTTTTGTATTTCTTTTTTTTTTTTTATTATCATTTTACTTTGGTTATTTTGGTTTTTTTTTTAACGAGGGTCAATTAGATATATAATAATTAATTATTTTTTTTATAGAGTAATGTTTTTTATTGTATATTTGAATAGATTTACGTGCAATCTTCTCACCCGATCTTTTGAGAGGGAAAAATTGAGTGGCAATATCAGACCGGGCAAAGCCCCGTAATATTTGTAATATTAACAAGTTTGTATTTAAAAGTACAAAAAATTAGCTAAGGGCCTTACACTTTTTTCGAATACAGTAATATCAATATTACATTGACTTGAAAATTCCTAAATAGAAACATGATGAAAAGACCAAATCTCAATCTTTTCTTTTCAGTAGTCAATTCTTTTAAATCAAGTTTTGGTCCATGGTGACTATGTTTCTGAGAACACCTCCATATGACTTATATGGGAGAGGAGAATGAATCATATCGTCTACCTTGCTTAGATAAGGAATCTTCTTACTCATTGTGTATCATAGGAATATGGAAAAGAGTGAAGAACTCCAAAGCACTCTGTAGTAGATGAAAAGAGGCAAGCTCTGTACTGAAGGTCAATTAATCTACCAAATTTCCTATCATATCCACCAAGCCAGAGTAGTCAGTCTCGATTTGTATAACTGAAACATGCATCTCATGTAGATATGTCATTGTTTAAAGAAGGATTTCCATCTCGGCATGGAGGGCCGAGAGGCTTCTCCGACATCCTTGAAGACAGAAGGACTCAATTCCATCAGATACCTATAACTCCACCCTAGGCCACTAATTTGATCATGTGCGATCCGTGAATCATCGATTTGACACGTAATTATTTGGGGTATTAAGGGGCAGTTGAGTCAGCACCGTGCTCTTGGTATTAGTTGGGTTCCTCCTCTCTTTTTTTCCAGATTGGCTATCTTCCAACCTTCTGCCTCAAGAATAGCTATTGTTGAATTTCCAAATGAACTATATGATCTAAGAAAATTGCTATGTGATCCAAAAAGGGTCACTGCCTCAAGAATAGCTATTGCTGCATTTCCATGAACTATATGATCTAAGAAAAGTGTCGCTATGTGATCCAAAAAGGGTCACTGCTTTTAATAGAGGCAACAAATACAACAAAATTGAAATTTTTTGGGCTCAAAATAGCAACTGTAATCAAGTTATTGACAGCATGATTTCATCAACATAATAATATTTTGTACAAATATGTCATAAAATAACATATTTTTATAAAAAGAAATGCAAATGTATCATATTATTATTCAGTGCAAAAGAGTACACTTTATTTTTCAATAACATGTCCCATATATTAGACCACCTAATTTATAAAAGCTTCATTCACTCTTTTTCGAATACAGTGTTAAAAGTATTGTATAACTGAAAATGTAATTGCCAAATTTAAACATAAACAGTTAGAATATAGACTTCATCATTTAAAAACCCAAGAATTGAATGATTTTTAGAAATTATACGAGATTTTATTTGAAAGAAGATGTATGGGGGAAGTGAATAAATTTAATGAAAAACTGATTTAAGTTAGAGTGTTTAAGTATAATATAGGGTTTGAACTTTAGAGTGTTTGTTTATAATATAAGGTCTGGGTATGGGATTTGAGGTTAGGGAATAGGGTTTGGAGTTTAGAGTGTTGGTTTATATCAATTTCTAAATGATGTTATTATTTCATCGATTGAAATAACTGATTTAAGTTATTTATATTATTTATTAATAACAATTTTTAAAATGGTTTGGGTAAATTATATCCTTTAAAATAATTAATTAAGTTACTATTGCTATTTTTACATAATTGATGTTAAATTTACATCACTAGATTAATGTATATCAGTAAATAAATAAATAATTGAGAAATGACCCTAGATAGACCCAAACCAAGTTTTCCTTCCAAATTTAAACTTTAAGGTACAATGTCACAAAAATGTTTCATTAAAGTATGGTCAATTACCATATTATCCATCTTTTTGTCTAATTACATTATAAATAATCTCTTAAAAAATAAAATTATGACGTCGACGGTTTCTCTCAATCTCCTGCGTTGATCATCTCTTTCATCATTATCTTTGGCGTTACTCATCTTCGCCGTCATCATCTCCACCGTCACTCATTATGTCTGTCTCCCTCAGCTCTGCTGCTGCGCCGCCGTCTCTGTTTCGTAAAAGTATCTTCAATTCATAGATTTTTTATTTCGATTGAGAGTTATATAATATATATTTTGGATTTAGTCGTATCAAAAGTATATGGTATCGATCTACTTTTTCAATTCTCAATTTGATGAAACATTTATGCTATGATCCATTTTGATGGAATTTGTGTTGGTAACCACACTATTTGCGTAAAAGTTTCAAACTTTTTTTTTGATCTCTTTATACTACATATGTAGTTCATTTTGTTTGTCTCAGTGTTTAAATAAGATGTTAGAGTGAGTTTTTAATGGCGGATGGGGAGAAGCAGACTCTTACTCCAAAGAAAACTATACATCAGAGGTTTGGTGTCAAAGCAAGTTACATGATTGAGCAAGTTCATGTTTCTTCTCAAAATACTTGTCTCTATTGGTGCCACTTGCAGCTACCAGAATTTTCTGTTGTATCAAATGTCTTCAAGAAAAAGCAGGATTCAGAACAATCTACTCCTGAGCTGGCTCTCAAGAAGGTATATTTTTTTGTACCATCTCTATTCTATAATTATTTATTTGTTAAAGAAGAAAATACTATTCATGTTGCAGCTAGATATTCACCCTTAGGATGATGATGATGATATAACTGTGGAACAAGATTGAGATGACATCGTTCAACGCGTAAAAGTATATATTCTTTGATGAGGTTAATTCACTAATACGGATAACTTTATATGTTTAACAAATATGTTTAATTTTTTGCCATTATTAATGTCGTAAGTTGATTCCATTACAGTTTCTTTCAGCTGATCATCCTCTAGGAAGCCACCTTAGAGAAACATTTCAAAGAGATGGTGAATGTCACGGTTCAGTTGCTCTTTCTGTCATCACCGCATTTGATATAAAGATCAACAATTGCTATAAAGTTATCAACAATCGCTATAAAGTTATCAATCCTTCAGTTAGTTAATTAACTCTGTTTGTATGTAGATTAATGTTCTCTATTTGATACGTCTTCTATGTTTTGTAGACAATGAACTATATTTGGTGATTTCTATAGCCAATGAATTTTTTTATAGATTTTGATTATGTTGTTTTGTTTTGGTTGTTCTGGAAAATTAAGTTTCAATTCAGGATAGCCATCCAGAACAAAGACTGTCTAGCATTCCTTACACGTTTTTTATTCTCTTCAAAAGCAGACTTATGTAAGAAAACACACTCATTTTATTTTCTGGAAACTCATCCCGAAAGTTCCACAAGTTATCCTAGATAACATGTGTGTTTTATAATGATACCACATTTAACACTTTCTTGATAGAATTACTAAAAATGTTTCAAGCTATCATATTTCCATGTTCTATGTTTGATATGTGTTCTCTGTTTTGTAGACAATGAACTCTATTTGGAGATTTCTATAGCCAATGAATTTTCTTATAGATTTTGATTATGTTGTTTTTTTTTTGTTGTTCTGGAAGATTAAATTCCAATTCAGGATAGCCATCCTGAACAAGGATTGTCTAACATTCCTTACACGCTTTTGATTTTCTTCGAAAACAGACTTATGCAAGAAAACACATTCATTTTATTTTCTGGAAACCCATCCTGAAAGTTTTACAAGCTATCATAGAGAACATGTGTGTTTTATAATGATACCACATTTAACACTTTCTTGATAGAATTACTAAAAATGCTTCAAATTACCTTATTTACATGTTCTCTATTTGATATGTGTTCTCTCTTTTGTAGACAATGAACTCTATTTGGTGATTTCTAAAGCCAATAGATTTTTTTATAGATTTTGATTATGTTGTTTTGTTTTCGTTGTCCTGGAATATTAAGGTCTAATTCAGGATAGCCATCCATAACAAAGACTATGCATATTAATCAATATATAATGGTTTGAACAAGAAACAAATTGTGAACATCGCATACAATAAATAACATGTTGGGTCTTTCTTCACATACCAATGCATCAACTCAAGAAAAGGCAAATTCATTACAGCCTATGACATTTTTTTACTTCTCCTTTAATTTAGACTGATTGATATGAGAAGATTTTTTTGTCTTTAGTGATTGCATACAATTGTAATAAGAGACTAAATCTGGTTTTGAAAGAGAAACATGTAACAGAAAACAAACTTCATGAGTTTTCCAAAATGTAGTTCTCATGGAGGTATGTGTAATAAGAAGGGGTATTCAACAAGTCACAAAACAAAACAACTGATACAAAAATAAGAGCTTCACATGAAAGGACCAAAGAGGAGATTGTTTCTAGACATGCAGAGAGATGTTGGCTACTCTGAATATCTCAAGCTCCTCTCTAACACAGCAACCTAAACAGAGTGATGACAAAATCAACACCTGAGTATTAAGTTAACAATAAATCTGTATAAAGCTCTATATGAACGATTATAAAATGGCATAGGACGAAATATACCCTCCACAACTTTCTTTTGTTTCCTTGAGATGCTTCAGCAAATGAGCCACAGTTCTGTATGTGGGAATGATCATTGTTTCTGTATCTAGCATCCCATCATATCTGCAAGAACAAAAAACAAGATCTAGCTATGTAAACCACATGGATATATGATTTCTCCTATCTCACATTCACAAAACTGTATGTGTATTATCTACATGATCTAACTACGAAGTATATGTATACCATATTGATTAATATGCATAGATTTGCGTACCTATATCTTGACTTTTCTTTGGTACTGACGTGTGTATCATCCTCTTTATCAAGCCTAATTCATCCGAAATCAGAATCTCCCATCTTTTTTCTATCTTGCGTAAACAAGGAAAAATATCATCCGATTTTTTGGAAGGCTTTCCTGAAACTACACAAATGCTTCCTGAACTTTTTCTAAACACTAGACAGTTTCACAAGCACAAGCAAAAAGAGACTCGTAAGCAAATTCAAGAGCCTACCAAAGATATCAACATGCCTAAGCAGAACAAAACACCAAGCAAAAAAGCTTCAAAATTTGTTACCTTTCGAGTTTCTGGAAGACTTTTCGGAAACTACACAAATGCTTCCTGAAATTTTTCTGAACACTAGACAGCTTCACAAGCACAAGCAACAAGAGACTCATAAGAAAATTCAAGAGTCTACCAAAGATATCAACATGCTAAGCAGAACAAGACACCAAGCAAAAAAGTTTCAAAATTTGATATCATCCGATTTTCTGGAAGGCTTTCCTGAAACTACACAAATGCTTCCTGGAATTTTTCTGAACACTAGACAGCTTCACAAGTACAAGCAACAAGAGACTAACAATGTCATAAGCAACATTTCCTAAACACATTCAATAGATGCAAACAAGCAAAAATGAAAATGTAAGCATGGATATAAAAGTAGAAATTAAAGAAGAAATCAAAATAACATGTTACTTAGGAAAGCTAAGCTTAAGACAGTAAGAGCATCAACAATGATGGCTAGAGGTCGGGAGATAATCGCAAGACCTGAGTGTTCAACACAGCTCAAGAGGATCATTAATCATATTTCTCAATCAGTGCTTTAAAAATGACACAAAAAGGCTTTGTCATTCTATTCAACATGTTAAGGGCATAACCAAATCTCATCAAGATATAAACTTTTGGAGAAAATAATTAAGATGGATTACCCTAGCTTTTGTACTGCTCAAAGTGAATCCTGAATTGCTTTGTTCTATCTGTTCAATTAATACAACAAAACAAACTTATTAGTTCTCAAACCATTATCATTGAGGATTGAAGCCTCATATTTGAATCTCAAATCTCTAGACTTTGGAATCATACCGAGATGGCGTTGGAGAACCAAAGCTTCGTAATTTCGTCGGAGTTGATGATAGTGCTTCTCGTCGCCGGAGTTGATTGGGATTTCGTCGCCTTGGTGCCGCAGTCGTGAGAGAGAGATATGAGAGAATATAATCAAAGCTTCGTGCTTTCGTCGGAGATGATGACAGTGCTCGTCGTCGTCGGAGTTGATGACAGTGCTCGTCGTCTTGGTGCCGCTGTCGTGAGAGAGATCGTAGGAGACGACGCCGAGAGAAGACGCGTTTTTTTAGCAGTATTATTTATTGAGGGTATTAGAGTCTTTTGAACAGTTAATGAATGCTATTTTTGTGACTTTTAGCTTCTCGTTCTATTTTTGAGACAAAAACTAAAAAGATGCTATTATGGAGAATTGCCGTTTTATTTTTCTTTACAAAATATAGAGAAGCCTCCAAAAAAGAAATAAGATATCGTGGACATGTTTGCATACTTCCATCCAGAACAACCCCCCAAGAGAAGACGCGTTTTTTTTTAGCAGTATTATTTATTGAGGGTATTAGAGTCTTTTGAACAGTTAATGAATGTTATTTTTTGTGACTTTTAGCTTCTCGTTCTATTTTTGAAACAAAAACTAAAAAAATGCTATTATGGAGAATTGCCATTTATTTTTCTTTACAAAATATAGAGAAGCCTCCAAAAAAAGAAATAAGATACCGTGGACATGCTTGCATACTTCCCCCCCCCCATATCATGGACTCATATGACAGTTGAGGATGCGCAATCTTCACAATTCCCTGCAACAACAACACAATTAAAAGAATCAGCTTTGAACAAAAACGAAAAGTTGAAGTCTTTATCTATTGAAAGTGAAACACTCACAAGCAGATACTCTGTTATTTGAGGCACTGCCACCCATATAGCACGAGGAATGTTATGGTTAGTGCTCACCATCACTTTCTCAACAAATCTCCATATCTCCCATGAATCACAAGCCTTGCTCAAGATGCCGATGAAGCATATGTAATGCTCAGTTCATGATACTAATCGATAGTTTAAGGGAGTGAAGCTTCAGATTTTTTGGCTGGTATCGTCAGGCCCTGGGTATTGTTATCCTTGTTGCCATAGTGAAGTCTGCATAGAACCCATGACCAAGAGCTCCACCAACAGTGAAAACAGTAGTAGTCTGTCTCTATATATAGCCTTGAACCTGGCTTTGTATCAGATCTCATTTAGATCTCCTTCTGACCATCCAAGCATTTGCCACAACGCCATATCTGTTCTGCAAGAAGAAGAAACCCATCAAACTTGAGTGTCAACAAAATAAAACAAGCTCAAAACTCGTTTATTCTCTTTCCCACAGATCTTTCTCTATTGTTGTTCCACTAACTCAACTGAATATTCTACTAGTACAGACATATCACTTACCAAAGAGTATGTTGAATAAATAGTTTAGAATGAACAACAACACACATAAAGAAAACTAAGAAATCCAAACTCTAGAAGAATCACGCAAAGTCTCAGATCATAGAAAGACCAAATAAGATCTCACCACAGCTGTCAAACTACATTTTCAATACAGTGACAGCACAATGCGATTCAGACACAAGACAAGCTCAGTTCTTAACTAGTAGTTCAAGATGTTTTCTTCATACATATATACTAAGATAGTAAGAAAAGCTCAGACAAGGTTCTAGATACAAAAACTACCAAAAGTTCTCAGCTTTAAACAACATAGATCTAGCCTTTGATGGCCAAGAGAAGGGGCTTTTTGAATCGGAGCCGTCGTACTGCTTCAGCTCCTCCTCCATGATTTCTCCGAGCTGAACCGGAGGTGGAAGAGGCTCCATAGAAACCGAAGACGACTTGATAGACGGGCGAGATCCAAGACAGTGAAAAAAGAAGCTAACTGCTACCAATACTCATATTTCTTGTAGTATATCATTGGCTAAAATCTTGGATACCTTTTGGAGACTTTAATTAAACTCTGGAAATGAATGAGCACTCAAGTTTTGATAGCTCTCCTAGTGTTTCGGCTAGCATGAGGAGATTTCAGAACATGGTAAACCATTGTTCACTGGTTGACATATTGTATCATGGTCCCTTTTATTATTGATGTATGGAATCAGTCTCTTCCCCTTTCTTATAGTTTTTTTTTGAAACGGGCGGTTGCTCAGACCATCTTCGTCTCCATATACACATTAACATGCCAGAGACACAAGCTAAACGTAAACCGATCAAGTTTGTTAATGCGGTTACTGAACTAGAAGAGTACAAGCCCTTGGTTGAAGATTACTGGAAACAAACAGAACCGCTGTTTTCGTTAACATTGTCCCTGTTTCGCTTTTCAGAAAAGCTTATAGGTCTTAAGCCTTTAATCAGAAATCTGGCTAAAGAAAAGATGGGTAATCTGGTGAAGAAATCGAAGGATGCATAAGAAGACTTGTGCAAAAAACAGGAAACTAATATGGTGAGCCCTTTGCAGCAGAACATGGAACTTAAGACTGCAGCGGCGGGAAGGTGGGATTTTGTTAATCATCTTGAGGAGAGTTTTCTTAAACAGAAGTCAAAGCTCCATTGGTTCAACATTGGAGATCGAAACAATAAGACTTTCCATCAAGGTGTGGATACCAGGGAAGCTACTAATTACATCAAAGAGGTCATATGTCGTGATGGTACATTCACTAGGGATGAATCAGAAATAAAGATGGAAGCAGAGGGTTTTTTTCAAAGAATTTCTCCAGCATAAGCCATATGACTACGAAGCCATGGAAGTGGATAAGGTCAAGGATCTACTTTCATTTCGCCTCTCAGGAACTGATTCACAGCAGCTTCTCCTCCCAGTTTCACTAAAAGAGATCAAAGATGTTCTCTTTGGAATGACAAGTAATAAATCCTCGGGACCTGATGGATTCAACTCTGAATTATATAAGTCTCTTTGGGAGATAATTAGTGCAGAGTACATAATCGCAGTTCAAGCTTTCTTTGTTAAAGGTTTCCATCCAAAAGGAATAAATTTTACAATATTAGCTCTGATCCCGAGAAAAAAGCAGCAACTGAGATGAAGGACTATAAGCCGATCTCGTGTTGCAAAGTCCTCTACGAAGTGATGTAAAAACTCATCTCCAACAGGCTGAAACTGATTCTTCCCCAGTTTATCGCAGCAAATCAATCCGCTTTTGTCAGTGAGAGGCTCTTGATGTGCCATCAATATTGGTATCTCGAAGGCTTTTGATTCAGTTCAATGGAGCTTTCTGCTTAATATTGGATCTCACTTTATATTTCTACAGCTTCATTCTCTGTACTAGTAAGTGGGAAACTAACAGACCATTTTCAGAGTAGCAGAGGTCTTCGTCAAGGTTGTTCACTGTCACCATACCTATTTTTTATCGTGATGGATGTAGTGTCAAATCTTCTGGACAGAGCAGAAAGTGTTCAATCTTTCAGGTATCACCCTCACTGAAAAAACTTGTGATTAACCCACACCTGATTTTTTCAGATGATCCAATGGTCCTATCTGATGGAAAAATTTGATCTGTTGAAGGCATTTTTGCTGTCTTTGATCATTTTGCTAAGGCTTATGGCCTCAGAATCTGTATGTAAAAGACAACAATCTTTCTGGCTGGAGTTACAGAGGGAGTTCAGCTAGAGATTGAGAGTAGATTCCGGTTTAATTCAGGGAAGCTTCCTGTTCGCTATCTGGGTTTACCACTGATTACAAAATGCATGACAGTCCATGTCTACCAGCCTCTGCTTGAGACAATTCGGAATAAAATATCCTCATGGATTAACAGATATCTCTCCTTCGCAGGAATATTGAACTCGTAGGCTCGGTTCATTGGAGAATTTAAAGATTTTGGCTATCAGCTTATTGACTTCTAAAAGCTTGTATACAGGAGATAGAGAAAGCCTGCTCAGCGTTTCTGTGGTCCGGCTGTGACCTGAATCCACGTAAATCCAGGCTGGCCTTGGATGAGGTGTGTAACCAAAGGAAGAAGGCGGTCTTGGCCTCAGATCACTCACCGAAATCAACAAAGTAACTTGTCTTAAGCTCCTTTGGCGTTTGATATCTAACCGATCATCTATTTGGGTAAAATGGATACAAATCTATTTAATCAAGCAAGAGTCAATCTGGTCAGTAAGGGAGGATAATAAAAAGGGATCTTAGATGTGGAGAATAATACTAAAAGTTAGGAGTATGGCGAGGCAATTGGTCACAGATGGGATGTTTAATGGAGTTACTCGCGCCAAGAGGTCAAATTGATATGGGAATTGGCAGGAAGGACACGGTCCTCACTGCTCTGACTAAGAGAAGAAAGTGAAACCATCACACAAATGTGGCGGTATCAATCGAGAAAAATCTTCAGTCTCTAGTGTGCACGGATGGAGAGGATGAGACTCTACGGAAGGGTAAAAAAGATGTTTTCAGACCGAAAATTTTTACGAGGGATACTTGGAACCATATAATTTCTACCACGGCCAACATTCCCTGGCACAAAGGCCTCTAATTTAACAAAGAAACCCCTAAATTTCAGTTCTGTATGTGGCTTGCTTTACGCAACAGGCTAACCACGGGAGATCATATGGAAACCTGGAACATTGGCATAGATGGCAGCTATGTCTTATGTAATCAGCACTTGAAAACACGAGACCATCTCTTCTTCTCGTGCACTTATACTTCAACAGTGCGGAGGCAACTGACTCAATATCTCTATGGAAACCACTTTTCTACGGACTGGTCTTCTATTGGGAACTTTGTGTCTCAAACTAAGGAAGACCGAGTAACACTCTTCCTTGCTAGGTATGTATTCCAAGCTGCTATTCACACGATAGTCATGGAGGGAGAGGAATGCTAGAAACATGGAGAGCCACCGTCAAACAAATCGACAAGACCGTCAAGAGCAGGCTGATGTCAATACTAAAAAGCCATGCCATGAATTTGAGTATGGCATACCGATCATGGATTGGTGTTGTACATTCCTAGCTTTTCAGTTCACATGATTTGTTATTTCTCTTAGGAAAAGTGAGTAAAAAAGTAGAAACAGCTGTAAACAAGTTTATTTTCTTTTAAATTAATATTAACATTTTATTCAAAATAAAAAAATAAAAAATAAAAATAAGGCTTGTTTGTCCCTAAGGCTTATTTGCTTGCAGGAAGACTAGTTCATCTGATATTCAGTGAGTGTATTGCGACCTTAACTTAGTCTCTTTACCCGACACCTTAGTTCGATATCAGGTTATACTGGTTACTAGTAGTTTTTCGTATGTATTATAATATTTTAAATACATGGTTTAGATATTGATATGTATTTTAGTGAATTTATCAACTTTTAATGTCATTAAACAACATTTGTCAGAATAAGAAAAATATTAATTATATGTTTAATTTCTACACCATTGATTATGATGTTAAGAGAAATGAAATATAAAGTAAATTTTGAATATATGCATGAAATTCGTATTAATCTTCACATAAAAATGTTTCGTAACTTTACGTTTTAGTTGTTGTTGTTTTGCTAGGACTATGTAATAATTGATCTTATGTTTTGGGGAAAAAGGGCTTATTCCTCTATGAACTAGTTGTTTCCGACTTTTCACACATAAACTTTTAAGTCATGCCAAAAACCACATGAACAATGGAAAAATGACTTATTCCCCTATGAACAAGTTGTTCCCGGCTATTTCACGCACAAACTTTTAAGCCATGCCATAAACCATATGAATAACTCTATTTTTTGAATTACATGCACAAACTATCAATTTTAAAGTAATTCTCCTAAAACCGTAACGGTGTTATTTAAACGTTAATTTGGCTTATGATAGGTGGAGAGACGGTTTAAAGATAGAAGAACTTACCAATCTTCATGTATTGTCACAAGGAACTATAAAATTGGCGTAGTCTAGGACGCTTGATTGGTTCCGTAAGCGGATGTTACTCTCATGTTCCAGTCATGTAGGGATTTATATCTTCTCCTCAATCCAGAAATTAATGTCATATGATCTCTTTTTATGCTTTATGTCATATAACTCGAAAATATCTACCCAACCAATTACTATGTCATATAACTCGAAAATGCAGAGTAAAATTTTTTACTCTGCATTTTCGAGTTATATGACATAGTAATTGGTTGGGTAGATATTTTCGAGTTATATGACATAAAGCATAAAAAGAGATCATATGACATTAATTTCTGGATTGAGGAGAAGATATAAATCCCTACAGGACTGGAACATGAGAGTAACATCCAGTGGGAAAACCCAGTGGAACAACCCAGTGGGACAACCCAGTGGGACAAAACCATGATGAAGGAAAAAGAGTACAACACGCACTACTCCCCCTGATGTGAACCTCACTGTAGGTTTCTATATTCTACGCATCTGGTGCGTTATCTTTCCTGCATATGTAGGAAGGGAGTAATCGGCCAGTTTCATTACGGAACCGTAATTAGACCACTTCGACTTCTTAGGTCGTTTCTCATGTCCTTTGACATTGAGTGTCCCGGTAAAGCATGTGTGCTAAACAATGTGAACCATATTGTTCTCGGGGATCACTATTGGGTCTTTGCAAATCGTGTTTGCATGTGTCCATAGTCTAGACGTGAACGTCTACTGTTAACTCTTTACTATGGTCGCATAAACCAAGTACTCATTGACAATTTACCAAACATGGTTATCATGAACTTATGTCTCGATCTGGCCGATCCATGTCTGGGTCATAGACCTCGTCTATACATGTCCACTACTTGTCTCATGAGTGTTCAAAATCAATGATCATTGATGTGAGTTTATAATCTCTTATTATGGCTCTGCGGCCGAACTTGCTTTAAGCAGTACCATATCTATCTCGGACATTGTAGTCCTTTATCCATCTCTTGATGGTGTCTCATGACCTCTATTGCTGTGGATTATATCACACACTGAAATATATATTATTAGGTCATAGATCTCGGCTCTCACAAGCTTATGGACTACAATACATTTGTATCCAGTTGATCTGTTGTCTCTACTAGCCCGTGATCAAGAAGAAGGACCAGACGCCTTTTAGTCATAAAAGCCGGACGCGTCTAGTAGAAGAGCCAGACGTTCTTTGCTGAAAAGCCGGACGCCCTAAGACGGACAGAGTCGGACGTCTTTAGTTTGAAGGGCCGGGACACTTTTGGTCGGACTCATAGATTTATTCTATGCCTACTAACCTCTTTAAGGTTTAGTATAATCACAAGGAATTTCAAATATATGGACTGTATTGGATT
>NC_027753.1:15967805-15968172 GCF_000695525.1 Brassica oleracea var. oleracea | reverse complement strand
ACCACATAGGAGTTTATCTCCTTATAATATGTTCCTTTGATCTATGTGAGTACCTTGTGTAACAAGCTATGATCTAATGCTTTTATTAGGAAACATGAACACTCTTAGACCTCGTGATCATGTGCCTTCTCTCACGGTTTCTTTATCTCACAAGATCCATCTATTTTACTGGTTGATCAGATGGCGTTTCTGTATATGGCCAATACGCCCATCTCTCTTTTAGATACTTTTAACCTCCACGTTTTATCTAATCTCTATGATCTTTTTATGATTGTATGAGTACTCTTTCGTGGGTTCATGATCCTCGTTCATCTCTTTATGTTCAAGTGCTATAACTTTATGTATCTTTATACAAATGTGTGTGTGT
>NC_027753.1:15966156-15967010 GCF_000695525.1 Brassica oleracea var. oleracea | reverse complement strand
TTTGTATCATGGCCTCTACGGCCGAGGAATGGTCCTTTATGGCCGAGTAATGGCCGAGCCATATAACATGGTCTTAGACCATAGTGGTACACGAACTTGTAGTATTGATCATGGGTTTATCCTCTCTCCCCCTCATGACCATACTATAAGGTCGTAGTGCTTGGGACAATTAAGCCTAATGAATTTCCCTTTGTGTACATGTTTCACAACGTGAGATCTTTTACGGGATAACTCTGTGCCTTTTCAATCTTTGCATCAAGTTTAGACTAGGATGGCTAATCCTATCATGCCATATAGTGTATAATTTCGTGGTGTTATCTCAATATGGTTACCACATCTCTTGCCTCTTTATCATACTGATCTGTAGCATAGTTTTGATCAGTAGAGATCATAGGTATAGTGTCGACCACTTTCTTTCAAGGTCTTAGGCGTTTTTCTTCTTTAAATCTAAAGGAACTTGTTTCCTTTTGTTTGCCCATTGTCTCTATTTAGAAACCATATTATCATAACTCAATGGGTCACATATTATTGGGTGTGTATAATACCTTTTAAGGCAATGCCTTAGCCATAGTTTCTTTACTATGCTTTACTATACCCATTCATGATTTCTTACTTGGTTTTATGCCCTTTAGGCAACTCTTTAAAATCATTTATATGTTCAAGTAAGATCAGGCAAGACAATGAATTCAAAACCAATTCTTTTATATATAAAATCGTGAACCATCACGTAGGTTAAAAGGTCGTATCAAAATTTAGTCTTTGAGACAATCAGAAGTCTCAAAGTCCATCTGGTCATCTTTAGCAATTTCAGAATCATTATCGGCCTCATATCCGGAATCGTGAACCATGTGAGC
>NC_027753.1:15957428-15966122 GCF_000695525.1 Brassica oleracea var. oleracea | reverse complement strand
TCAGACTTTCTTGGTAGAGCTCACATAAGTGCTTAGGGGTTCTACAGTTCTTGGCCCAATGGTTTCCCATTCCACATCTGTGACAAACGGATTTGGTCGAGTAAGACGGTTTGGATATGCCGCCTCGACCACAGCCATAACTACCTCGGCCACAGCCATAATTGGAAGCACGACCACGGTTATTATGGTTTCCTTTCCAGCCGGTCGAGTAGTTGTCTCGGCTGTTCGAGTAATTGTCACTGCCACGCCCCTTGTAACCACCACGGCCATTGCCGTGTGATCTCTTATTGGTTTGGACGTAATTGCACTCGTTGGGTTCTTTCTTTTCAACCTCATTAGCTTCCGGTAATGGTGCTGTTCCAACAGGTCTAGCTTCACTGTTCTTCATCAGTGATGGCGTATAATACTTATAGCCATGTACCGATTCTTATCGGTCTCATTGTTGCCCTTGATGATAGTATCACCAAGTCCCTTTGACCTTAGACTGATCTTTGTATCTAGCGCCCACTGCAAGTAGTTATCTCCGGAGAGATTAAGGGCTGCATAGTCTCTGTTTGAGATTTTCGACATCTGAATCACATCATCATTCAAAATTAAGTCTCACAATGTGATCATGTGGCCGCAAGATAAATGACAAGCTCGGCCACAAACATGTCTTACGCATTTATGAAAATCAAGCAATCTAATCGACCTTGTTGCGAAACAATCATCAAGCCACACGGCCATGTAGTTCTACTTAATGCAAACGGTTTCAAGATTTTATAAACTACATGCTGGTCGATTCCTTTTAAACAGTNNNTTCTAGGTGATCAAATAAAACAATCAAGTTTCAAATCAAACAATTAAAACCGATTTTCCAATTTTGGGTTTTAGGGTTTTCGAAACTTTGATCTTTGATCAAGGGAATTTGATTTGAGATTCAAAATCATAAAGACTTTGATTTTAATTGATCAATGGATCAATCTCGAATTAGGGTTTAAGGGGATCATACTTATTCGAGCTCCGATTTACTCTTTAGGATTTGATCTATTTTTTCTATGGCTTACATCTTTAGAGTTCTGATTTTAGGGTTTCAATCTTTCCCAAACAACCAGGTTCGATTCATGTTCTCAGAATTAGGATTACCTTTGTTTTGCAGGTCTGAACCGGACCACCAAAGATCAGAGACGAGCTGAGAAGAACGGACGCGGGACAGCTCCTATCGGGTCGCGTTGCCGAGAGCTATCGCGAGCTTGTTTCTTCTCGCGGACGGTTGCGTCTGGTCGAGGATTTGGTCAGAGCTGGATGCAAGCTGAGCTGAGGCTTGAGGACGTTGATCACGGATAGGGAATGTCTGAAGCTGAGCTTGATTGGAGTTTTCAAGCCGGAATGTAAGCAAGAACAATTTAGGGTTCTTCGGGATTAGGGTTCCAAAAGACCAAGACGGCGCCGAGTATTGTTTCTGCAAGTGTGGGCGCGTATGAGATCGGATCGACGAACAGTTCGTGCTGATGGATTCGTCTCGTCAAGAGCTTCAAAATGATTTGTAGCTCGTCGTCTGGTTCTTCAGGGTTTGAGAGATATATCAATTTTAAGTTGCTCCTGGATTAGGGTTTATGTGTGACGGATTTTAGGTTAGGTTTTGTCTCAGGGTTTTGGAGTCTATCGTGCTGATAACGTGTTATAATTAGAGAGCTTAGAGACTGAATATTTCTATGTTATTATTAATGATCAAGGGGGTTTCTTTATATAAGGATTACAAGATGAAGATAAATGGAAAGTATCCAAAACCTAAACTCACTAGGATTAGGAAAACCACTAATACATAATAAATTACATCTACTAGGAAAAGGAAAGAGTTTCCTTTTCTCAAAGCTTTATGGCCGCCTTTCTCTCTTCTGAAGTCGGCTCTCTCTCTCCTCTCTCTAGGCTTCGGCCATCTCTCCATCTTCTAGGTATTGGGCCGGTCTCGGTCCGGGCCTGGTTAATGGCAATCCACTCCATGATTTATAACAAAAATAATATTTTGTAGGCTATAGTTGGTCGCATATATCAAATCTTTATTGTTTCGCAGGCTTTCCTTAAATAAAATCTACAGAATTATCTAATGTGATTAAAAAATATATAAGGCAATCAATGATTTTAAACAATAAAGATTTGATAACAATTTGTATACTTTTTATCATTTTTGTTTATTTTTTTTATTAAAATAAATTGCATAATTACATTAATCATATAATAAAAATCTAGATTTTTCTATATGTTGTATTTTTGAATTTTTTAAAACGAGTATAAATTACTAAAATTGTTAAAAGTCTCACATAAACTTTTATGATCAAGATTTAAATTTTTTCTATATTAAGATACAATGATTATAAGACCATATGAAGAAATAATTTTATTTTAATAGGTTTTTATGTTAATATATATATATATATATATATATATATATATTTCATATCGTTTAAATTAAACTATACATTGTATGAAAATGTATACTTATATTTTGATATTTGCACTGAACATATATTGAAAAGTTAATATTTTAATTTTGAAATCTTTGTTGTTTTTTAAATGATTATAAATTATTTAAATTATCCCACATTAAAAAAAAAATTCGCTGGTGCAAAATTTTGTTACACAAATATGCAAATAATCATAAAATCATATGAGTAGAAACTTCATTAAATAAATATCCATATTAAAAGAGTAATATATATATATATATATGTTTATATCATTTAAATTTAATTATATATCATATACAATATATAAGATTGATTGTTTTGATTTATTTACCCTAAATGATTGCGAATAAACAAGAGTGATAGTTTGATTTATATGCATCCGTCAATTTATTACATAATAGTAACTGAATTATTAGTTATTTAATAAATATACTTATTATTTTATTATTTCATAATATGCAGAAAAACATAAAATAAATAATAATATAAAATATTTTTTCTGCAAAAGGTGCAGATCTTAACCTAAGTATGTATCTCTTTAATTATTTTAAATTATAAGCACTTTCTAAATCTCAGGTCAAAACAAACAAACGAAATGAGAATAAACTTCAAAATCAGTATTTATATCGAACAATAACCTAAATGAAAAAGAGAAAAATATTGAAGATAGATAGGATTGACACATGAACGTAAACTTCTCATAACCATAATTAATTTTTAAATTACTAATTCATGATATAATACCGAGCTGACATAGTTTCATTGTAATCACATAGACCTAAGATTTTTCGACCTAAACGTTAGGTTCTTATGAGGTAAGTGATTTTTGACCTAATTTGTTTTTTTAAATGGGATCAGCTCATCAGTAAACAAATTATGTAATTAACAAAATGTTAAAAAAATGTTTAAAGACCAAAATATTAATTCAATCAAGAATATAAATTTATTTTTCCGTATAATATTTTTAAATAATTTTTATTTAAATTTATCATGCGCAAGGCGCATGTCTTATCCTAGTTCTCAGTAGTATATAAAACTTCTTTTATTACTAACTAGTGGTTTGCCGACGCTACGCGCCGGATTTTTATAATAATTTAACTAAATATTTTAGATATTAAAATGTATTATAATGAATTTATCAAATTTTATTATCATTTAAAAAACTATTTGTCAAAATTATAAAACTATTTTTATTTTAGGTTTAATTCCTACATCATTGATTATGAAGTTTAGAAAACCTCAAAAACCAATGGTTGGTAAGCTTTTTGGAAGAAGTTCTTGATCGACATGATGTACATTAGAGGTACGTTAGTCTCTACCCAAGCTTCCCTAACCAACAAAGCTTCTCAACCAACGATATGGAGCCAGCTCACACTGCAGCTAAAGACAACATGGTGAAACACAACAAAACCGACTTCAAAGTTCCTTTGCTTATGGATAATTTTAGAAACTTTTTACCGAACCTGAAACTTCCTCTTGTTTCAAAGCTTCCATCACTCAACCTCTTTAACGTTCCAGTTTCTCTCAAAGGTCTTAAAGCTGCAGGTGCTAAGCTTGGTCAAGACGTTCTTCGTTGCAACAATGTCTCTGAGATTGTTGATGTTAATCATCAGACATGTTTACCAGCTAGGTGCATGAAGTTCTGAAGATAGTTCCGTGTTAACGGATGATTATTTGTTTCTCTTTAAGTATATGATTAAAGGCTTAAATATATATATGTAAAACACATTGAAAAATTAAATAAAAAAAGAGACAAGACACTTACGCAACAACAACAACAACAAAAAGAGTGTTGTCTATAATGTAAATTTGATTAGCCTTTACTAATACACTTATCAGAGATGAGACAACACAAACAACCAGTTTACAAAGGAGAAAGCAAGACAATGCAAATTATTATTATTGTCGTTATCGGACACTTTCCAAGTAACAGCTTGTTCATAAGTGACATGTCCCCCATTGTAGACAAAAAGATTCCTGAAGGCAAGCACGCAAATCCCTGTAGAGACAAGACTAATGAGTTGCAGACATTATCTTAATGACCGTAAGGGTTTGTTTTGTTTCTTTTTTACCTGTTGCATTAGCTTGGCGAAGTCTGAGCAGAGAGCCTTAATTTCGACCAGATTCATCAAAGATCTTTTCCAGTGCAATGTCTTGTAAGGCTACAAGCGTTGTCTCTAGCATGTCTAAACCAGCTTGGTTCGCGAACATAAACACTGGTTGAGGCTGCAAACATAACATAGACTATAAACCAAGCACGGTTAAAATGTTTAAAACTACCCCCTATGGACACTTTGACTCACCTTTAAAGAGCAACACAAGATGGCATTTTGGTGATTCCATATAAGTTTCAACAGAGTCTTGCTTCCAAGAGAGTCAACCGTTTACTAACTCCGAGCCTAAGTGGTGACTGCAACAACAAACATTAGACTTAAGACATCATCATTAGTTAGCTCGAGGTTTGTAATGAAAGAAAGAAAACTCACATGTAGCTTTGGGAGATCTACTGGGCAAGGGTAACGGCTTCAGAGACCCGGTGACAACTTGGAGCCAAGACCCGGTCTGTAAACTTCAAATTATCTGAAATGAAAATTTCGGAGCATCAGATTCTTAAGCGTACAGCCATTCTTTTTCCCCACCACAATGACATATTAATCATAGATTACAGATAATATATTATCAACAACAATAAAGATTTTACCATAGGATTAGAAGCAGTGCCACCAAATGTGCTGAAAGTATCATACACGATCTTTTCATCCACATCCTGTAAAAGCAAAACCTAATAAGCTATTGTAGTGAAATACCAATATTTCACAATACAATTACCACCAGATATCATACAGGCTCAAGGTTTCCAATGAAAAGATTAGTACCAACATTGAAGGACTTCCTATCTTGAGAGCCTTAATTCAATTACAACAGGAGAAAAAAATATATATTAGAAAACTCCTAAGAGGAGCAATTAAATACGCGTCTCTGCACCAAAACTCGCAAGAGTCCAAGTTCCCAAAACTTTTTTTTTGCTAAAAAGTTCCTAAAAACTTCCTAGTACATAAAACAATATTATGCTTAATAACAAAAGATATAGGAACAAATGTATCTTGTTTAGATAAATAGGTTTCCCATGGAGATTGTTTATGTTATAAATCTTGATTCCATTTGCGCAAACAAAAGAAGACGAACCTCTGCAGTGATATTTGTGGTTTCTCATCGATGATTAACATGTCAACACTCATAAGTTTCAGATTGGTAAGGAGAGTGTACAAAGACGCCATTGAAATCGGTTGCTAGCAAAAACTGTGATTCTGGATTTCGTTTGATCCGAACTGAACATCGTAGAAAGGTCTGATATTTATAGTTGAGGCTTCTGCCAGTGGGAAACGAAGAGGTAGATTGAATGCTTCAAGTGGGTGGAGTAGATTAATCACGGAAAACTCGGAGTAAAGAAGAGATTTATGGATGGTGATAGGTTACGAAGATATGAACGGTGCTTACAGTCTCTGTGGAATCTCATCGCTCGAGGTCGGAGTGGAAAGATGGAAGACAAAACCTAATTTAGAATGAGTTTCTAACCGGGCTTTGGGTTCAAGCTTAATTTGTAAATATAAAAGAGCCCAGTTCAAATAAGTGCAAAGCCGGCTGAAAAAAAAAATCGCAAGTGGCCTGGTGTTCCGACACGTGGCGCAAAGTGCCCCACCTTCCATGGTGACGTGGACGCATGAGAAGAAAAGCCTGTTTTATTGTTATAGATAGATAGATATGTTTTCTATATCCAGCGTACCTTTCTAATTATGTTGTGAAAAAAAAAACGTAATTACTAGAATATTACTTTTTAATGTCAAATCAGAATAAAAATCCGGCACATGCAGGAAACTAATGATATGTATTAATGAACTCACCAGTAAAGCATTAGAGAAGAATTGACAGCTGAGTTAATATGCATTGCAGTTGATTTAATCAATGCGGCTGATTTACACATAAAACTAAGCGCTATGATACAACTGTGTTACAAAAATATGGTTGATTTATGAGTTTCTTACGAACACAAACAAGCATTAAGTGACGGATGATTTACAGACACCTGGCTGACTTACGAGCTAACGGCTGATTTATGAGCTAATGACTGACTTACGAACACAGGTTACAGCTGGTTTATTTATTGGCTGGCTGATTTTCAAAAATTTGGCAGAGTTGTAGATTGGACACGACTGAGTTATGTTTCTCTGGCTAATGTATTGATCATCAGGTGGTTGAGTTATTAAATTGATTGCTAACGTATGGGAGGTAGTTACGGCTGATTTACGTAAAATCAGCATAAATCATCCGTAATGAGTTGAATTAACAATAAAATTGGCCTAATTACGTCTGATTTATTAGTGAAAGATTAATTACTACAATAGCATTCATTTCACGGCTGATTTTTTGACGATACGGATGAATTAATATTTTCAAGCTAATTTATGCCCTTCTATGGCCTATTTTCGCACCTGATTTTTTGTTGTTTTAATTACTGAAATAGTATTCACGTTGCGACTGACTTACATTTATACATTATGGCTGATTTATTTAGGCTGATTTACGTGTTCGTTTCGTGTCTTACTTGCCACGTAAACAATAAAAAAGACATCAGCTCCGATTTTTTATGTCATCAGCTCCTATTTTCCATGTCATTATGAACGTTATAGACAATCTTAAATTGGGGTTTATGTCGTGACACCGTCTCTTCTTCTTCTTCGTCATCTACCTTCTTATTTGATATCCATATCTGACATTTCGAGATACCTTGTTCATCTACTTTTCCTTCCTCTTTATTATTTTGTTTTTTTCATCTTTCTCTTAGATCTTATGGATCCGGTAATTATTGTTTTCGGTAATTGGGTCAAGCAAAACAAATATGCATTCAACGTCGACGTATAAGTGTAGAGTTCTTCATTTAACTGATAAAAAAAACACACAGCAAACTTTCAAAGTCGATACTCTTCATTTGTAATAACACAACTCTTCATCGAAGAGATGCAAGTGTTCACTTTGTAATGTTTTGTTTTTTATTTAAACTCTTGTTATTGTGATGTAAAACAACATGTTCAGATTTCTATTCTATTAATAAAAAGTAAAGTTCTTGTTCATTAATTTTGTAGTTATCACAATCAAATAGATGTGATACAAAATTATTTATTCTCTCTTTAAGAGATTCATCTGTTATTCTTTGTTTTATTTTAGAAACTTTAGTTCCTTTTACATCATTATCCTCAGCTTCAGCTACTTCTGTTCTTGGCACATGGCTTTTTCTTTTCTAACATGTTTTTTCTTTCGTTTGGTGTTAAGCCTGGTATTGGCGTAAGAGCTTTTCGAAGCAAACATTTCCATTTTTTGGAGGCCCGGGTAATTTTGTTGGACCTCATCTTTATATTAATAATAATAAAATGTATTAATTGAAAAAAACATCACGAGTGGTTATGTTTACATATCTATATTATTAAATGAGAAGTACCCATTTGAAAATGTTCTTACTTCATTAATTAAACTTTCTATTTTTTGCTTGTTTTTTCGATTGCATTTATAAAATATCCTAAAACGAATAAAAATGCCTAATTTATTACTTGTCTTTTCAGTTACATTAATGAAATATGCTTAAATGAATTTAAACTTCTTATTTTATTGTTTGTCTTTTTCAGTTACCTTAATGAAATATCCTTAAATAAATTTGGATATCACACTAAATCTCTATTATTAAAAGAGAAGTACCCATTAAAAAATACCCCTAAGTTTTCTAACTTATTTACACTTCCATGCAACTGAGAATTAAATTAAACTACATATTTTAATGCTTGTCTTTTCCAGTTAAATTAATGAGTTTTCCTTAATCAAATTTAAACTTAATGTCATTAAATGAACCTAAAAATACATCATATTTAACGTAGCTTATTACGTACGAGTACAGACCAATAATGAACTTGAATTTTATTTTTACGAAAACGTGAATCACTTGACTTATGTAATATTTAAAATATATTAACTACAATATAACAAATGCATATAACCTACCTATACTTTAGTTTGAAATGATCATGTTCAAGTTTTATATAGTCAACTTACATCATGCATTGATGGATGTACAATATTCAAACCACCTATAGTTTTCGCTTTCTTTATAGGATGTATCAACCAACCAATCATCCCATTGATTTTCTAAGCTTTATAAAAAAACAAATCAATAAATACAAACTCAAAATCTAATATCTTC
>NC_027753.1:15956330-15957301 GCF_000695525.1 Brassica oleracea var. oleracea | reverse complement strand
AAACAATAAATTTAAAATTTATAAGAATATAAAGATATAGAGATTCCAACCAATTGCCTATATTTGCGTATGATTTCCGCATAACAAGCTTCAAATTGAACATTGGAAAAGATAGAGAGATTTTTTTTAATCTTTTACCGACACAAACTTAAACAAAACGAATAGTTAAATGTAATTTTTTTTGGTTACACTTCCCGGAAAAAAACGGTAACAACATGGGCTTTCATAATATGGCCTTTTAACATATTAATGTTATGGACATTTAATAATTATCTTAACAAAAAACAAAGACTATAAATAATTTATTATTAATAAAATTATGAAATTATTTACAATTTAATGACTAATTCATCGCTCTTTTTAATATGTTAAATTTTTCATAGAAGTTTAAAAATCATTTTATTTTCTTTAAACATGTATAACTAATTTATAATCTTTTATGTCATACTAAGTCATAATTTAATATTTCTTCATATTTTACATTAATAATCACTGTTTTTAAATATCGTCTACAATTATCTAATTACGTTTATTTGTTCAATTTTTTATATGATATCAAATATTCATCGTAAATAGATGGTTTAAGATTCCAAAAATATTATTTACTTGGTGAATATAATACATCAAATATTACAAATACATTATTTAGTTAAATAAATAACTCAAAACCGAAAATTCAAACCCGCGCTGGTGCGCGGATCAGGGTCTAGTCTATATTATTAAAAGAGAAGTACCCATTTGAAAATGTTTTTACTTCATTAATTAAATTTCCTCTTTTTTTTATTGTCTTTTTCAGTTGCATTTATGAAATATCCTAAAACGAATAAAACTGCCTAATTTATTACTTGTCTTTTCAGTTACATTAATGAAATATGCTTAAATGAATTTAAACTTCTCTTTTTATTGTTTGTCTTTTTCACTTACCTTAATGAAATATCCTTAAATAAATTTGGACATAATGTCATTTAATC
>NC_027753.1:15948278-15956247 GCF_000695525.1 Brassica oleracea var. oleracea | reverse complement strand
ACATTAATATATAACATGCATCAATAAAAGTAGAATTTGACTCATACAATTGTACGGATATTATTTTCAGTTGATTAAATTTAAAAATAATTATTTATTCAAAAAATATTTAAGAATGTCTATGTTGTTAAAAATTATATGGTTTTATTTGCTCATAACTCATTTGTCATTTGATAAATTGTTAGAAAGAAAATTTTAGCATAATATAACTCAGTTGTCATTTGCTAAATTTATGGTTTTTATTTATATTTTTTTATTATTTAATTATAATATTTTCATTTCATATTTGAAAGATAAATGAATTTTCTTTCAAACATTATTTTTGTAATTGTATTTTTTAAAAAATAATCAGTTAAAATTGTTATTATCATTGAATATCATTATTTTTGACATAATTTGAGTTTTCGTTTACATCAAAACTTATCATATTTTAGGATAAAAAATATTCTAATTAAAATATGTAAAATTTAATATAGTTTTAAGGAAATGGTCAAAATAAAAAAAAATTACACATAAAATAATCATGAGTTTTGTTAACTGGGCGGATCATTATTTATATGATATCGCACACGACAGAAAAATTTTTGTTTTTAAAATTATCTAATTAACTCTATACTCATTTTTTTATATTTTTTATATGATATCACACATTCGTAAAAAAATAGATAGTTTAAGATGCAAAAAAAATATTTATTAATGAATATAATATGAACGAATATTACAAATACATCATTTAATAAAATAAATAATTAAAAACTGAAAATTCATATCCGCGCTGGCGAGTCTATTTATATGGTTAAAGGTTTACTAAAAAGGCTATACCTGCATCAGATTCAGAGTAAGGATCAATGTTCCTATCTTATTATAAAAAGGATAATACATAATTTTTCACCAAAAAAAAAAAAAAAAGGATAATACATAATCACTGAAAGCAAGAAGTCTGGATTCAGTTTGCATCGATACAATTATAATATTTTTTATAGATTAGTTAAACATGTTAACTTTTTTTGTTGTTGAGTTGATTTTTTTGAATCTTTGTCTTCACAAAAGGTGGAGACTGAAAACACTTTTTATGACAGTCAGAACATTCTTTTCCTGTTGCATAAGGTTTGCAATGAGGAATGCAAATCCTATTACATTCCGCCCTTGATTTTGCTTCACCTGCGATCACAACTACCGCTAGTATCATCATCATTATCCATACCATGCTCAAAATTTTACCCATCTTTCTTCTAATTTATTTTTAATCTATAGGTTTGAATGTGTCACCTTGTGAACTTGCATCTCTATTTATAAGTTTGAGTATGTAGTTTCTTCATGGTAGAATTAGGTTTGTTATTTATTTTCATTTTTGGACACAAAATTTGAAGGTATAATATCTAAGTGGAAGTAATTTTGTATCATAGCAATATTTTGTTTTATAATCTCTGTTTGAAGGTATAGTATCTCTCATATTTTGTATCACCGTTTCATTTGTTCAGATATTATTCCATGGAGTTTAAAAAAAAATTAAATACAATGTTTATTTCAACCCATTCTAGCATGGAAATGAGTTGTATATGATATTATAACAGTTCTAGCAAAGAAATGTATTATATATATATCATAGCATTCAGTACTATTTAATAACTTCAAATTTTTACTTTGCACTTTTTGATTTGATAGGGACACATTTTAGTATAATATCATCAGATTCATTGAAATATTTAAATATTATAATATTAAGAAAATTTTCTTTTGATACTTTTCATACAAAGGTTGTCCTCAGTTTCAATAAATATCATATTTTTTCTATGTAGTTGACTAATGTAACTAGTTATCTCTCAGGAAATGTAGTTTATTTATATGAAGTTTTTTTTGACACTCACCGGTCATTTCTCTTGGGTGCAGTTAGTTTGCTCACCCAGGTGATCCATCTAGGTGAAGATGCAAATCAATGTTCGTTTTGTGCATTATAATGCTACATCCAGATGGATCACCCACCTGAATTTTTAAAAACTCATCTCAAATTCTCACCTAAATGAAGGTGAGTCTTGATGGTGCATCTGGATGCAGATGCATCTAGTTCAGTCCAAAATGATAAATGACAAAAATGACCTTTTAAAATCAAAATATTATTTTCAAACCGTAAATTCTATTTTTTTGCAAATACATTTTTCCGCCAGAACCGAAAAATACATTTTTTCGCAAAAACTGAAAAACACTTTCCCGCCAAAACCGCAAAATGTGTCTTTCCTCAAAAAACGTAAACACACATTTCCATAAAAACACACATTTCGGCCAAACCAGTAAAACCACATTAAAAACGCATTTTTCCGCCAAAACCCAAAAACGCATATTCCCGTCAAACCCCCCAAAAAGTATTTTCCGGCCAAACCCGCAAAAAGCATTTTCCGGCCAAACCCGCAAAAAGCATTTTCTCGTCAAAACCGGAAAAACACAATTTTCCCGCCAAAACCGGAAAAACACATTTTTCCGCTGAAACCGGAAAACACATTTTTCCGCCAAAACCAGAAAAACATATTTTCCCGGCAAAACCGAAAAAACATATTTTCCCGCCAAAACTGGAAAAACGCATTTTCCCGCCAAAACTTGAAAAACATATTTTCCTGCCAAAACCGGAAAAACGCATTTTCCCGCCAAAACTTGAAAAACATATTTTCCTGCCAAAACCGGAAAAACGCATTTTCCCGCCAAAACTGGAAAAGCGTATTTTTCCGCCGAAACCACAAAAAATATTTTCCGCCAAAAACGTAAAAAATGCACTTTTCCCGTCAAAAACGCAAAAATGCACATTTCCCGCTAAAACCGCAAAAATGCATTTTCCCGCCAAAATCACAAAAAAAAATTTCCCCGTCAAACCCACAAAACGCACTTTTTCGTCAAAAACAAATTTTTTGCCAAAACTGCAAAAATGTATTTTCCGCCAAACCATAAAAACGTATTTTTTCGCCAAAACCACAAAAATGCACTTCTTCGTCAAAAACACATTTTTCCTCAAAAACCACAAAAATATTTTCCGCCAAAACCGTAAAAATGCTATTTTTCCGCCGAAACATAAAAAAATATATTTTAGTCATTTTATTAACAAGTCCACCTGGATGCAGATGCAAATTAAAAAATGAAAAGCAAACAAACATAGTTGCATTCAGATGATTTATCTGGTTGCATGGACGAAATGAAGAAACGAACAATACCTAGATGAATCGTCTGAATAAAACATCTAGATGCACCATCTGGATGTACAAACTAACATGCCTTGCTCAAACAAGAGGTGGTTTTCATAGCCAACCCAAAATATAACGACTTATAAAAAGAGTTATGTATGATTAAAAACGAACTCATAGTTTTATTAGATAAAATCCGTCTCGAAATATATAGGAAAAACGATAGGAGGTAGATAGATAGAAAATTAAAGCATTTATAGGTTGTAAAAACTGTAGAAAGCGTGATCTTGTGATAGTTTTGTTTTTTTTTTTGAACCGAGGCTTTCTGATCTTGTGATAGTTTATAGAAGTAATATGTTTTTGAGTGAAGGGCATTATTGGGCTCTTGATCCCCACACTTGACACATGTCTTGCAGTTTATAGTCTCTACTTCCTGCACCTCGATTACCTTGTATGTTAGTACGATCACGGGAAGCATCAAAGAAAAATAATAATAAAAGGCAATACACTATTTCACTGGATCAATTTTAAAATGGTGTCTTCAGCCATCAAAGATACACTCATTGGGCTTATATATGATGTTCTGGACATGGAAAGCAATGAAATATCCATTGGATATGTTATTATATGGTCCATCCCATTTGGAGGTGTTACAAGTCCAAGACTGACCCAAAATACTAGCTTTATTTTCTGGTAAAGAAAGAGTGCCAAAAATTGGAGTAAATCAGACAAAGAAGGCCAAGAGATGTTTAATACACATTTAGTTGCATTGTTTTTAGCTTAGTCTTTGCTTGATTTCAAGGAAATTTATTATGTCTAGTTTTTTGGACTAGCAATCTTATAAATAAGTTGTAATCTCCATTGAAATAAATCAGACTTTACTTGAATTGTAGTGGAAACCTTTTCAACTTGCACGAAATCACACTCGTTCCCTTGTCTAAGCAGCCTTAGTTCATGAAATTTCCTATTACAAAGTTCTTTCAATGCATATCTATATGCAAACTAATCATCGAATGATCTATGTTTAGGCAAAACATTGTGAAACCATGTAAAGACTTGTTCTAGCTTAGAAAAGCTTTCAACCAACACGTTTTCATGTTGAGCAGAAAAAACAAACTAGGATTTATCCTATTCAATTCTTGTGATTTTGATTTTCATAACGGATCGGTTGAGGAATTGCTTGGTTCAAAGCTGGTCGGCTGCTCCGACATTTTATCTTGCGGTAAACTCTTTTGAGCTTCGTTTGCTGAGTTTTTGTTTATGCCTTTTGAAAAAGAAACAAGACCGCTCGGCTGTACGGGTTTAAAATTGGTAAGTTTATCACAAGCCTGTGTATTTTCAAGCACAAAATCAGACTGAGAAGAGGGAAGTGAACACATAACTTTCAAGGAGTTTATGAGAAAGGTGTGTGGCTTCACGGGTTTACTAGCAGCCTGCTTATATTCTTCTTTCTCAAGTGCTGCTTATCTTGTTGAGCTTCCAATGAAGATAAAGAAATCAAGGAAATCTTCTGACCCTTAAGAAAGAATGAATACCAGTTTGTGAGTCCTTTGTAGGTGACTTTGGCGATCATATTTCCATGTCCTTGCTAGAATAATGTGACTGGGTTCCATGGGAAAGCATCACAAAGAAGTTCATCTTAATAGCATCCAACGGAAAGAGACACCACCACCTGTTTGGTCACTTCCATTTCTCCATTGTTTGTCAACTATTGAAGCTTGTAAGGTCTAGGATGCTTCTTTGTATCCAAACCAAGCTTCTTCACCAATGTTGAACTCGCCACATTGGTACAGTTGCCTCCATTAAGGATGAGGCTGCATCTTCTGTTCTAAATGTTGGGGTCGAAAACGGTAATCTCAAAATCAATGTCCAAAATTGCATCTCTTAAGGAAAATTTCTCGAAATAATTTCAGAAAAGTCCTAAGTAGAAAACTCCCGAGCAACGGCCGCATCAACACGCGAACCGTCTCAGTTTAGATCGACCGATCCAACTCGCCCAACGGCGAATTGCACGAACCTCATCCAACTCGCCATCAGGCGAGTTCGATCGACCAATCCAACTCGCCTGATGGCAAGTTGGATGATCCACATCTAACTCGCCATAGGACGAGTTGGATAAACCCTGTCCGACTTGCCATCGGGCAATCTGGACCGGTTCTGGTTAACCAGCACTTAGATACTCCTTCGGGCCCTGATCAAATTGGCTCTTGTTTCGTCTCAATTGGAGTTGCCGTTGAAACTTTACGATAAAATTATCGAAGACTGATTTTCTCATATGAATTCAAATCAATCGTATAATACGATAACATTTAACTTAACACCATATTTGTCTCGACTATACGATTGGTTTATAGTTCATATAGTAATCAAAATATTCACTTAACAACTAATCATGTGCACCAAAACATTAAAAACATGTGGACCAAAATATTTCCATATTAAATTACATGCATTTTTGATAAATTACTAAAATTTGTAGCACTAAAACTTAAACCCATTTGTTATATAAAATTATTATTGACATTCAACAAACGTTACTTACAGAAATTTTCATAGACTGCTTTATTTGGAAAAAAACTTTGTTTAGGTATTGCATTTAATATTTTCTTTAGCTATATGTTCCAAGTTAAGAAAATAGAGAATATTGTGTCTCAAAATTGAGTAGTTAATGTATTTTAGGATTTCTTTTTCTAATAACTAAAATATAAAGCAATTATTAATTATGCAAAAGATATATTAAATATAAAATTATTTTAAATATGCTATTTCATGCATGTTTTATATAACTATTAGTCCAATGCAAATCCAATTAAATAAAAATATAAAACAAACCATAATTAAATTTATTGGATATAAACAAAAAGTGTGTTCTGTATACCTGTCGTATTAGACCAATATATGTCTTATGAAAAGGTTAAATTATATATTACCATATATATAAGAAAATATTGATCAATATAAAAATATAAAGAAACATCTGTGTGGGCGCACATGTCAAAACTCTAGTAGTTGTTAAAGAAGTTTCTCTTCTTTCATGGGGTCTATCCCATAAGAGATTTGAGCTTCATGACATCAAAACTTAAGAGAAGAAAGCTCAAAAAAAAAAAGTTATACATAATTTGATATGTGTGTTTTTATTTGACATTTAGAAAATGAAAGCCAACTGTTAAGATTATGATTATTATGATAATTCTAATTTATTTTCTTGTGATCAGGGTTGGAATTGTTATCCGAGATCTAGATCTAAACTTTTAAATATGTTAAGATTTTAAAATTTATTTATAATTGGTTTTATATATAAAACTAATAAAATATAAATTTTATAATATTATATTGACATATATAAACATTGAATTAATATATAGTTTTGAATTATTTTCAACAATTTAATATTGTTAAAATATATTTTTTTGCAGATTTGAATACAAGTGGATATTTCAATATCTAGAAAGATATCCTAAAGTCGGATATCCAAAAATCATATGAATACGGTAATGAAATCATAGATCTAGCGGATTAGGATACAATAAATTTTTTAGATATTTTTTTCTGATTTATTTCATTTAATTTGTATTTAAATTTTATTTCATAACTATGTTTTGGTAACTTTAATAATTTAATTTTACTATATTCGTCAAATTTGTAGAAGATAAATGACAAAAACATTTAGATCCTGTAGTAGTTTTTATTCTATAAATAAATTTAATCAAACTAAGTTAAACCTGGTCCAAATAACAAAGCTTTTCCAGTTCAGTTACCAGTCTAGTGATTTAATTTAATTTACTTGTGTAGATAGAAATGAGGTTGTGGACAGCGGTCACAGCTCTCACAAATCGTCACCATAGTCTTTATAGACTATTCAAAAAAGCATTTGCGTGTTATAAATCAAGTAATGAATGTCCATAACCGGTCCGATCCATAAACCGGCCCATACTAAGAGAGGTAACCGAAATCCTAGAGAAAGGAGAGAGAGCAGCCGCATGTCCTAGAGGAGAGAAAGAGACGGCCACAAGCTTAGAGAAAAGGAAACACTTTTCCTTTTCCTAATAGATGTAATCTTTCCATTTATGTATTTATTAGTTATCCTAAATCTAGTAAAATTAGGATTTGTACTATTTCTATTTATCTCTTCTTGTAATCCTTATATAAGGAATCTCATATTATGAAATAATAACACAGAAATATTCAGTCTTTAACCTTCCAATTACAACACGTTATCAGCACGATTGTTCTCTGCAATCTAAGCTAAAAACCTAAAACCCTAAAATCCCTAACTCAGCCGGCGACCACCCTAAACCCTAAGGCGTTTCCTGTCCGTCTCAGACCTCGACGATCAGCTCAACTCCTTGGCGTTCCCTGCTCGTGTCCTGACGTCCTCAGCCAGCTCGTGTTCGTGATCAACCAGCTTGCACCAGACGACAATCAGCTTCAGCTCGCAGAAGAGTGCAGCCGGCGAACATTCCCGGACGATCAGCGATCAGACAGCATCCGTCTTGCATCCGAGGTCCATCCGTTCTCCCTAGGTGGTCCGGCTCAACCCTACAAAGACTAAGGTATACCGTTAATCTGAGAACGTTATGATCAAACCCTAAAACCCTAATCCATTATTATGGAATTCTATGATCTTGATCAAACCCTAAAATCGGTATAACCTAAAAACAACAATCTCATAACTAGCAATTGAATCGATTCCAACTAGAACATGTTTGATTGAAATATTTGTTTCTAATCTGAAGTTATGAAACCCTAATATTGGAATCGAAACCCTAAACCCTAGAAACTTGAATTCGATTTTAATGGTT
>NC_027753.1:15942638-15948062 GCF_000695525.1 Brassica oleracea var. oleracea | reverse complement strand
AGCCGATTTTATTTGATTGACATTGTGAAACCCTAAATTTCGAATGACAATGTGATTCAGATGTCGAAAATCTCAAACCAAGACTATGCTGCCCTTAATCTCTCCGGAGACAACTATTTGCAATGGGAACTTGACACAAAGATTAACTTGAGGTCAAACGAACTAGGTGATACTATCATCAAGGGTAACAATGAGACTGATAAGAATCTGTACAGGGCTATAAGTATTATACGCCACCATCTCATTGAGGGTTTAAAAGATCAGTACCTCACCATGGAGAATCCACTAGACCTTTGGACCGCTTTACAGCGTAGATATGATCACCAGAAAACGGTGCTATTACCAAAGGCTAGACATGAGTGAAAGAATCTCAGATTCATGGACTATAAGTATGTGGATGAATACAATTCAGTATTGCTTAAGATAGTCTCAATGATGAGATTATGTGGTGAGGAAGTAACCGAGAAAGAGTTGCTTGATAAAACATTCTCCACGTTCCATTCGACGAACGTGTTGCTGCATCAGCAGTATAGAGAGAGAGGCTTCGCCTCATACACTGATCTGATCTCGTGCCTGCTCCTGGCCGAGGCTAATAATGAACTCCTGATGAAAAACAGTGAGATGATACCCATCGGAACATCAACATTACTAGAAGCCAATGAGGCTGAAAAGAAAGATCCCAAAGAATGCAACCACGTCCATGATAATAAGAAGTCTCATGGCAAAGGCCGTAGTAGATACAAGGGACGTGGCCATGACAGCTATGGCCGGCAAGGAAACCACAATAACCATGGTCGTGGTTCCAGCCGTGGCTGAGGCAATTATGGCCGTGGTCGAGGTGGCATATCCAAACCGTCTTACTCGACCAAATCAGCTTGTCACAGATGCGGGATGGAAAACCATTGGGCAAAGAATTGTAGAACCCCTAAACATCTATGTGAGCTCTATCAAGAGAGCCTTAAGAACAAGAACCCGGAAGCCCATATGGTTCATGATACCGGGTATGATGCTGATGATGATTCCGACCCTTTTGAGACTTCTGATTGTCTCAAAGACTAAACTCGACATCTTGTCTTATTGTTTTATGAGTTGCTTTGATTTCATTGCTATTATATCTTGCCTGAGTTTGTTTGATAATGTGAATGATTTTATTGATACAAAGAATTGCCTGAAGGGCATTATACTACGTGTATAGTAGCCTAGTAAGAAACTATTGGCAAGGCATTGCCTTAAAAGGTATTATATACACCCAATAATATGTGACCCATTGTGTTATGATAATATGGTTTCTAATTAGAAACAATGGGCAAACAAAAGGAAACAAGTTCTTTCAGATTTTGAAAGAAAAATACCTAAGACCTTATAAGAAAGTGGTTAAGACTATACATGTGTACTCTACTGATCAAAACTATGCTACAGATTAGTATGAATAAGAGGCAAGAGCCGTGGTGACTATACTCATACATATCCCACGAAATTTTATACACTATATGGCAAAGACCGGATTAGCCATCTTGGTCCACAACTGATGAAAAGGTTGAAATTTGAAAGGCACAAAGAGTTATTCCCATTAGAACTCACATTGTGAAACATGTACACAGAGGAAAACTCATTAAGGCTTGGCCGTGTTGTGCAGGCTTGGCCGTGTTGTGCAGGCTTGGCTATAAAGGTTCGGACATCCATCCTAGAGCTTAGGGACATTATGGATTTACATGTATAAAAAGTTCAACTACATTAGGCCATATAAGTGAGCGTAGATATTACCATCTCAGATTGAATACGGGTCATAAACCAGACATACACCATCTTAAGAGATTTTGAATAAACCACCACATACATATGTGTGTCGTCTAAGATGGAATCTCAGAAAAGGATTGAGAATATATGTTGGATAAGAATATGACTTTCTCCACGAATTCAAAGAGACCGTGAGCCAAAAACATGGGTGATCAAATAGTGGCCAGGTACGGATTGCATGACCAAATGGATCCGGCTATCCAACATTATGAAGAGAAAGTTATAAGCTGGTATAAAGAGCAAAGAAAGAATGATAAGAATGAATGGTATCAACCATCATGGTCTTGGCAAGATCCTCGGATTAGAACTGTAGACGTCCAAGGAAAAGGTTATAAAAGGCTAGCTAATCGAGATACCAGACACTGACCCGAAAAGAACAAAATGACTAAGTCGTAACCAGCTTAGCACCAAACGAAATCTGATGTCCTTGAAAGAGACACAGTCAAGTTGCTATAGAGTCTATACAAGATAGACCAAGTGTTCCATAAGATAAGGAACCTCGGAAAAGAAAGAATGGTGCATAGAATGACAATCAAAATATAAACGTGGGGTTTAAAGTATCTATATAAGAGATAGGCGTATTGGCCATAGAAACGCCATCTGATATAAACCAGTGAAATAGATGGGTCTTGTGAGGGAAAAGAAACCGTGAGAAATGATACATGATCACGAGGTTTAAAGGTGTTCATGTTTCCAACTACCAGCATTCGATCATAGCTTGTTACACAAGGATACTCACAGAGACCATGGAACAGATTATAAGGAGATAAACTCCTATGTGGTGGGTGCTGCTATAAATTTTGAAATTGACAATGGTCTGGTCATATGAAAGAATTAGATTCACATATAAAGATGTAGTAAGCAGCATATGGATCACTGGATGAAAGAACAGCATTGTTCCTAAGCTGTTTATGGACTGAAACATAAAGCAGCTGGATATATTATGAAAGGGAGTTCTATAAGAACGATCAAATTCAGTCCATATGAGAATTTATAAAGAAATTTGAAATCCCTTGTGTTTATACTAAACCAACCTAAAGAGAGGTTTATACATATTATCTATTAATCTGTAACCCTATCATGAACTGACTAGATCATAGTACGGGCTAGTAGAAAAGAAAGATCAGCCTAAAGAAAGGTGATTGCCTCAGCTTACTATCTCAATAGCATGATCTCCGGATTGACCAATCCGACATCAGATCCTTTAGTAAGGATCCGGCATAGCAGAATAGTTTGCTACTGCTGTTACTCTCACGTGACATTGACGTGAGGCCGAGAGAAGACGTTTAAATCTATCCCTCTCTTTCGGATACCAATAGGTTGCAGTCAATAAGAATGTACAATCGAGATCCATGACCTAATAGATATATACCAGTGCGTGGTATGGTCCAATGGAAAGATAGGACGCCATCAAGAGATGGATAAAGGACTGCAATGTCCGAGATAGATATATATATGGTATTGCCTAAGGCAAGAAAGATCGATGACCATATGTATGGGTCCATGAGTATATTCTGGCCAATAAGCCATAGTATGAGAAAATTATAAAGCCATTGATATACATCCGTGTATAGAAGATACAACGAGACATAAGTTCATGATATCCATGTTTAGTATATTGTCCATAAGTGCTTAGTTTGTCCGACCAAAGTAAAGAGCAGTTGACAGTAGACGATCACGTCTAGACCATGGACACATGCAAACACGATTTCCAAAGACCAAACAGTGATCTCCGAGGACAATGTGGTTCACATTGTTTAGCACACATGCTTTACCGGGACACTCGATGTCAAAGGACAAGAGAAACGACCTAAGAGGTCAAAGTGATCTAGTTACGGCTTAGTAATGAAACTGGCTGAATTCCCCACCTGCGTGTTCAGGACAGTTCACGCATCAGATGCGTAGACTAAAGAACTTCCACTGAGTTTCACATCAGGGGTAGTAGTGCGTGTTGTACTCTTTTTCATTCATCATGGTTTTGTCCCACTGGGTTTTCCTGATAAAGTTTTAATGAGGCAACGTGAAGCGTATTACGAATCCTGTATGGTTATGGCATCCAAGGGGGAGTGTTATAAATCAAGTAATGAATGTCCATAACCGGCCCGGTCCATAAACCGGCCCTTACCAAGAGAGATAACCGAAACCCTAGAGAGAGGAGAGAGAGCAGCTGCATGTCCTAGAGGAGAGAGAGAGGCGACCATAAGCTTAGAGAAAAGAAAACCCTTTTCTTTTTCCTAGTAGATGTAATCTTTCCATTTATGTATTTAGTAGTTATCCTAAATTTAGTAAAATTAGGATTTGTACTATTTCTATTTATCTCTTCTTGTAATCTTTATATAAGGAACCTCATATTATAAAATAAAAACACAGAAATATTCAGTCTTTAACCTTCCAATTACAACATTGCGAACAATGTCACAGAAAATTTTGCATTTCATAAAAAATAGCAAGTAACTATAAGGATCTCAAAAAAGAGGAAAACCAAACTCTTATAGGAAAGAAAATTTTAGCAATTGTTTATGAAATAGCATCCGAACATTTCAGTAATAAAGAGATATCCTTAATTAACGTCTTCAGAATAAATAAGTTAGTTTCTCAAAACTTTTGAATCACTGTTGTATTTGCATTAGCATTGCTTGATTAACGTTACCAATTTCTTGGGAAATTTATCATGTAACCTATGACCGTTAGGTACCATTAAATTAAGGTCAGAACTTAGGTTCACCCCCTAGGGTGAACCTTTAAATTCACCTCACCCTTTATGACCAATCAAAGTTCCTTTCAGATTATAAGAAAATCGCCTAAGGCCTTATAAGAAAGTGGTCAAGACTATACCTACATACTCTACTGATCTAGACTATGCCAAGGATCTGTATGATAAAGGCAAAAGCCATGGTCACCTGTATACCCACGAAATTTTATACACTTTATGGCATGACTGGATTAGCCATTCAGGTCTTTAAAAATTGATGCACATATTGCAAAAGGCACAAAGAATTATCCCATAAAATCTCACGTTTTGTAACATGTACACAAGGAAAACTCATTAGGTTCTATTGTCCCAAGTACCACGTGATTATAGTATGTCCATGAGGGGGAGTGAGGACAAACTGTGATCCATGAACATACTACAAATCCGTGTGACATGGTCTATGACCATAGTAAGACTTGGCCGAATTCTTTATACTACAAAGGCTACTACCTAATTGTTGGGGACACAAGGATTTACATGTGTAAGGTTAATATGCATCAGGCTATATAAGTGAGCATAGATAATCTCAACTCAGAATGAATACGGGTCATAAACCAGACATATACCATCCTAAGAGATTTTGAATAAACCACCACATACATATGTGCCGTCTAGGATGGAACCTCAAAAGAGGATGAGAAAAAGATTGTGAATATATGTTGGATAGGAACATGTCTTTCTCCCACGTTTTTTAAGAGATCTTGTGCCAAATATGGGTGACCAAATTATGGCCAGGTACACGGATCGCATGACTGATGAATCCGACTATCCAACATCAGGAGGAGAAAGAAATAAACTGATAAAAGAGAATAAGAGAAATAGAATGGTATTTACCATCATTGTCTTGGCAAGATCCTCGGACTAGAAAATATGAT
>NC_027753.1:15940562-15941893 GCF_000695525.1 Brassica oleracea var. oleracea | reverse complement strand
GAGTTCGATAAAGAACAATCCAAATCAGTCCATATATTTTTATAAAAGAAATCCCTTGTGTTTATAATAAATCAGCACTGCAAGTAGGTCATGAGATGCCATCAAAGAAAGTGTGGACTGCGATGTTTTTCAAGTAATAAGATTATAGTATGAGACTACAATGTAAGCACAAGCCATTATGTTTATATCAGTGGATAAAAGGAAACCATAATGGTCCAAGAGAGTGACCAGAAGTATGTCTGGTCGAGGTCAAATGGATATGGCATTGCTGAAGGCAAGAAAGATCGATAACCATGTATAAAGGTCGTTGAGTGTATTTGACTGCAGATCCATAGTTTGATGAGATTATAAAACTCATTGCAGCAATAATTATTAATGATATGACCTTAGACACTCATGGGGTATGGACGAGTATAGACAAGGTCTATAACTCAACATGGATCGACCAATGAACAAAGATCGGCTATAATGGATAAGCGATTAGCACATACGGGTGATGCATGTCCGAATGGACGAAGGCATGTCCGTGAGAAGCTAAGTGATTCGTATGTGTTTGGGGCGATGACTCAATATATATTAAAGTGTCCACGGTATGGCAAAGCCATGTGACTAGAGGATCCGTGGGACATGAGAGGACTTGCAAGTAAAGTTTGATCGCAGATTAGAGGTCCATCCGAGTACTGGTCGAGTGCCATCCGTACGACCAGGACATAGAGTGGTCAGCTGAAAAGATGCACGTCTTGACCATGTCTTAATGAAGTTCCAGAAGATATGAGAGTTACAAGATAACTCAAGTTACAATTCGGCAAGAGATATTCCTACATCAACGTTCAAGAAGCTCAAAGGACTACAAGTTCAGTCATATGATATGTCAGCCGACTTCTTCACCATGTCTACACCAACCACACGTCCATGAAATTTATCTATCAGTTTGGGACGTGCCAATTAAAGGACCAGTTCAAGACTTGGCGCCCATGAAGCTAAACTATCAAATTGTCCATGCGCCAACTTGAAGAACATACACGAGGGTACAAGTCAGGGGGAGTTCATGTGTTGTAATTATCCATGGTTTTGTCCCACTGGGTTTTCTTGGAAAGGTTTTAATGAGGCAACATTAAGCATGTTACAAGCCCTGAACCGGATGTGTCGATCAAGGGGGAGTGTTTTAAACCAAGTGGTGATCGACCCATATCAGGCCCAAACCGTACGGCTCATTCGCCTCGATCAAGGGGGTAGTGTTTTAAACCAAGTGGTGGTCGACCCATATCAGGCCCAAACCGTACAGCTCATTCGCTAATGACTTAGGCGAATGAGAGTTTACATTTATCTAT
>NC_027753.1:15939889-15940370 GCF_000695525.1 Brassica oleracea var. oleracea | reverse complement strand
TCGAATGTTCTCTGCAATCTAAGCTAAAATCGCCAATCCCTTAAACCTAACCTAGCCGGCGACTTTAACCTAATCCCGACGAACCCTAACTCGTCCTAGCTCGCGTTCCAGCTCGTCAGCAACCGATCAGCTCCATCCCTAAGGTGTTCCTGATCCTAAACGAACTCAGCTTCCGTTCGCATCACAACCAGCTCGCAATCCCGATCAGCCGCTTGCAAACCCTGATAGGAAGCAGCTCGTGAACCCGATAGGAAGCAGACGCGTCCCGTCCCGTTCAGCTCACATCCGACGACAGCCAGCTCGCGTCCGTCTGTGTGCAGCTCGAGGTTCATCCGTTCTCTTTGGTCGTCCGGTTTTCAACCCTACAAACAAAGGTATACCGATTAATATAAGAACATAATGATCAAACCCTAAAAACCTAATCCATTATTATGGAAATCCAATGTTCTTGATAAACCCTAAAAATTGGTATAACCTAAAA
>NC_027753.1:15938846-15939293 GCF_000695525.1 Brassica oleracea var. oleracea | reverse complement strand
TTTGCATTATATTCTGTTGTGGCCGTGTGATTTTGCAATGAACCATACCGAACGGCCGCGTGGCCTAACCATTCCGATGCATTATTCATACTCGCGGCCTTGTGCCCTTGATAGATCACATTGTTTGCATCAGGCGATTGAAAGCCGTGTGGCTTAATGCATCATAGCTTGGCCGTGTGGCCTAGAGAGACACCATATCTGAATGGTCGTGTGCCCTTGCTTGCTTATCTCATGAACCGATCTCTTGGATCGTTGTATCACATTACATGGCCGTGTGGCCTAAGCATCACATATAGACCTGGCATTCTCGACTTGTTTCGCACCATGATCGAGAAGTAAAGTGTTTTGGTCGAGAGACTTATGAAATCATGTGCACTGATTATTTTGAATTGGTTGCATCCTAAATCATGAATTGATTGATAATATGGTTTCAGATGCCGAGATTTG
>NC_027753.1:15934383-15936915 GCF_000695525.1 Brassica oleracea var. oleracea | reverse complement strand
AACACAATGGAACCATATATAAGTGTCGACACATAAAGATATATTTGTACATAAGAGAGTAGCACTTGAACATAAAGATATAAACGAGGATCAGAACCCACAAAAGAGTACTCATAAAGAATAAATATTAAATTGAAAAGATAAACGTGGGTTTTTAAAGAAAGATAGGCGTATTGGCCACATACATATATACAGAAACGCCATCTGATATAAACCAGTGAAATAGATGGGTCTTGTGAGGGAAAAGAAACCGTGAGATATGGTACATGATCACGAGGTCTAAAGGTGTTCAGGTTTCCTACTATCAGCATTCGATTATAGCTTGTTACATAAGGATACTCACAGAGACCATGGAACAGATTATAAGGAGATAAACTCCTATGTGGTGGATGCTGCTACACAATTTCGAAATTGACAAAGGTTTGGTCATAAGAAAGAAATTAGATTGACATACACTGATGTAGTAAGCAGCATATGGATCACTGGATAAATGACAACATTGTTCCTAAGTTGTTCATGGACTGAAACAAAGCAGCTGCATATATATTATATAAAGGAAATGTATAAGGACAATCAAATTCAGTTGACATTTACAAAAGAAATTCGAAATTTCCTTGCGTTTAAATTATACTAAACCTAAAAGAGGTTAGTAGACTGATACAGGTTATCTATTAAATCTGTAACACTAGCATGGACCGACTAGATTGTAGTATGGGCTAGTAGAAACGAAAGATCAGCCATCATGTTGCAATCCGACATCAAATCCTTTAAGTAAGGATCCGGCATAGCAGAACAGTTTGCTGCTGCTGTATAAGGCATCTACTTCCACAAGACTCTGTCATGAGGCTGAGAGGAGATGTTTAATCTATCCTTCTCAATCGGATACAAATGTGTTATAGCCCATAAGCTCGTGTAGTCGAGGTCCTATGTCAGAAGACATGAGAAAAGACAGGAAAGATCGAAGTGGTCCAATTACGGTTTAGTAATAACTTGACCGATTTGTTTACTTCCCACCTGCACGTTCAGGAAGATCACGCATCAGATGCGTAGACTAAAGAACTTCCACTGAGGTTCACATCAGGGGGAGTTGTACGTGTTGTACTCTTTTTCCTTCATCACGGTTTTGTCCAACTGGGTTTTCCTGATAAGGTTTTAATGAGGCAACGTGAAGCATATTACAATCATATATGGTTATGGCATCCAAGGGGGAGTGTTATAAATCAAGCAATGAATGTTCATAATCGGCCCAAATCCTAGAAGAACGAGACATAGCCGAAACCCTAGAGAGAGGAGAGAGAGGCGGCCACATGCCTTAGAGGAGAGAGAGATGTGGCCACAAGCTTTAGAGAAAAGGAAACCCTATTTCCTTTTCTTGTAAAACAAACAGTTTAAAGACTGAATGTTTCTTTGTATTTCATTAATGAATAAGAAATCCCTTATATAAGGGTTACAAGATAGAGATAAAAAGAAATAGTACAAATCCTAATCCAACTAGATTTAGGATAACTACTAAGTACATAAATGGAAAGATTACATATACAAGGAAAAGGAAATAGAGTTTTCCTTTCTCTAAAGCTTGTGGCCGCCTCTCTCTCTCCTCTAAGGCATGCGGCCGCCTCTCTCTCCTGTCTCTGGGGTTTCAGCTATGTCTCTTTCTACTGGGGTTTGGGCCGGTTATGGACCGGGCCGGTTATGGACATTCATCACTTGATTTATAACACTCCCCCTTGGATGCCATAACCATATATGATTGTAATATGCTTCACGTTGCCTCATTAAAACCTTATCAGGAAAACCCAGTGGGACAAAACCGTGATGAAGGAAAAAAGAGTACAACACGTACTACTCCCCCAGATGTGAACCTCAGTGGAAGTTCTTTACTCTACGCATCTGATGCGTGATCTTTCTGAACGTGCAGGTGGGAAGTAAACAAATCGGTCAAGTTATTACTGAACCGTAATTGGCCCACTTCGATCTTTCCGGTCTTTTCTCATGTCTTCTGACATCGTGTGTAAATGGTCAATAAGTGAACCTTTGCTGTCGACCACTCTATACTTTGGGCAGACATGTAGGACTATGGTCCTCGACCAAAAACATCCTCACGGATGCTCTCTTTGGCTATTAGCCACCTATGACGATGTTAAAATGATGATTGATAGGTAACAGACTGTATGAGTTTTCTCTGTACTACCATCGACTATGCACTAATCTGATCGATCCATGTTGAGTCATAGACTTCTTTTATACATGTTCATAACTTGTCTCATGAGTGTCCAAGATCATGACTTGATCAATGATCATTGTTGTAATGAATTTTACAATCTTATCTAACTATGGCACTGTGGCCAAATACACTCATGAATCTCACATGTGGTCATCGATCTCTATTGCCTTAGGTAATGCCATATTCGTTTTTCATTGCGGTCCTATCCTTATATTGATGTCGTCTCATGACCTCTGTTGCTGTGGATCACACAATGAATATTATTATTAGGTCATGGACCTCGACTACACGAGCTTATGGGCTATAAC
>NC_027753.1:15932687-15933714 GCF_000695525.1 Brassica oleracea var. oleracea | reverse complement strand
TGTCAATCTAATTTCTTTCTTATGACCAGAGCTTTGTCAATTTCAAAATTGTGTAGCAGCATCCACCACATAGGAGTTTATCTCCTTATAATCTGTTCTATGGTCTCTGTGAGTATCCTTGTGTAACAAGCTATGATCGTATGGTTTTAGTAGGAAACATGAACACCTTTAGACCTCGTGATCATTTACCATATCTCACGGTTTCTTTTCCCTCACAAGACCCATATATTTCACTGGTTTATATCATATGGCGTTTCTGTATATATGTATGTAGCCAATACGCCTATCTTTGTTTTAAAACCCCACGTTTATTTTTTCAATTTAATCTTTATTCTTTATGAGTACTCTTTCGTGGGTTCTGATCCTCGTTTATATCTTTATGTTCAAGTGCTACTCTCTTATGTACAAATATATCTTTATGTGTCGACACTTATATATGGTTCCATTGTGTTCCAGACATGATCTAATCGATTTGAGATTTTATTAACCAGGACCTTTGTTACCTAGTAGCTTGGCATCCCAAACTACATGGTTTGGTACCTTAGATGTTTAGCTGCGCAGCCTTTTCTCAATGTCTGGTCTGGTTTCCTTATAAACCTTGGATTTGTATTCTATGCACCTTTCTCTTTTTCTTTCCGAGGTTCGTTATCTTATGGTACACTTTGGTCTATCTTGTATAGACTCTGTAGAAACTTGACTATGTCTCTTTCTAGGACATCAGATTTCATTTGGTGCTAAGCTGGTTATGACTTAGTACTCTTTTGTGTATATACTATTTGATGCACAAAGATTTCATTGCTAATGTACTCAAGCTGTAATTCCAAACAAAACTTTGTTTTCCAAGATCTTTCATCTCAAACTCTTTCTTGAGATATTCAACTGTTTGGGAAATTGTATCCAGAGGTTCCTAGGATATTCAGATCTTATACTTTGATGATTATCAATATTGTTCTCGAGAACTTGCTGTTCTTTCAGCTCAATACCCTCTAGTACTTTCATTATCCAGTGGACCATATAAATATGCAGT
>NC_027753.1:15930732-15931842 GCF_000695525.1 Brassica oleracea var. oleracea | reverse complement strand
TTTAGTACTTATATTGGCGTTTTTCAGTGTACTCATATTGAAAAATCATTCATTCATTTAATCTAAGCAGACAATGTAATAGAAATAAATTCAAGGAGATAAAAATCAGAGAAAGCATACAAGCAAAGCAATCACACAAGTTTGATGTCGAAATCAGATTATCAACTTGATTCTTTTAGGCAATAATAAGTCTCATATTCCATAAGATCATCTTGATCATGTTCGAAATTATTTTCACCATCTTTATAGACCAAGTGGGTTTCATGATTCTTCCCTTTCAGACTCTCTTTGGGAGTCCTTCATATCTTAGGCCAATGGTTCCCCATTCCACATCTATGGCACACTGATTTGGTCGAGCATTGTGGCTTAAAGGATATACCATGGCCACTGCCTTGACCATGGCTCAAATTGGGTTGATACCCACGGCCTCTGCCATAGTGATTCCCACGGCTAAATGTGTTATAGTGGCCATGGCCACGTCCTTTCCACCCTCCACGGCCATGGCCGTGTGGTCTATCATTCTGGACGTGGTTACCTTTTTTTTCTTCTGTGACCTTATTGGTATCAGGTAATAGGGTTAATCCAGGGGGGCTCAATTCACTGTTTCTCATCAGTATTCCATTATTTTGCCCAGCTAGCAATAGACTCATCCACAGACTTATGGTCTTGGATTCTGGAATTCATCCAGTCAAATAGGGCCTTTGGTAATATCACCGTTCTTTGGTGATCATATCTCGATTTTTTTATTTTTTAACTTTGTCCAAAGGTCTAGAGGATTTTCTATAGTCAGATACTGATCTTTGAGACTCTTAATAAGATGATGGCTAATAATTAATATTGCTTTGTATCAATCTTTCTCATTTGAGATTATCGCCTTTTGTGATTCATTCACCAAGTCCTTTGACTTTAGGATAAACTCAGTATCCAGTGTCCATTTCAAATAATTATCTCCTGAAAGATTTAGGGCAGCAAAATCCAAGTTGATTTTCGACATCTCAAATCATATATCAATCAATTTTAGATCTCATAAAATATTTAACATACAGTCATAAACAAGACATGATATCAAGTCAATATATTTCTAATAAGCAAACAAGCCACACGGCCAAA
>NC_027753.1:15928577-15930704 GCF_000695525.1 Brassica oleracea var. oleracea | reverse complement strand
ATATGATGCATAATAAGTCACACAGATTTATCAAGCAAGGGTATCGACCAAACAAGTAATTTCTATATGTTTTCATGCGGCCATATGATTATAATGCAAACCTAGCATACTGATTCTATATGTACAGGAGTGGAATTATGGAACCTTAATTTAAAACAATCAGATCATGCAAAGGTGATAATAATCAGATCATGAGCATACCATAAACATGTTGGTCAGGATGAATATGATGCAAACTGGCCACACGGCCAAGTAGATATGATGCACTCATTCTTAGCAATCGGATTCTATATGTGCAAGGGTAATATTAAAACGTCCAATCAAGGTTTAGCAATTAATCATTCAGTTTCGGGTATGATATTTAACTAGACTAACAATAAGATTCAATTAGGTTTTATCAAGACTAGTAATTGGATCAATAATCAAAAATAATCAAACGGATTCAAGCATTACACAATTTAGGGTTTCGATCCAAAAATAGGGTTTCAATCATGAAAAACCAAAACAATCAGTCTCAAGGCTGATTCTATCAATTTTATTAATCAGTTTCAAGGCTGATATTTATCAGTTTCAAGGCTGATATTAGCAAGATGGAATCAAGCAATCTGATCATGTACCATATCTCACGGTTTCCGAGGTCTAAAGGTGTTCATGTTTCCTACTATCAGCATTCGATTATAGCTTGTTACACAAGGATACTCACAGAGACCATGGAACAGATTATAAGGAGATAAACTCTTATGTGGTGGATGCTGCTACACAATTTCTAAATTGACAAAGGTCTGGTCATAAGAAAGAAATTAGATTAACATATAAAGATGTAGTACGCAGCATATGGATCACTGAATAAAAGACATCATTGTTCCTAAGCTGTTCATGGACTGAAACAAAGCAGCTGCATATAGTATGTAATACTAGTAAAAGAGTTCTATAAGAACGATCAAATTCAGTCCATATGTAATCTAATAAAGAAATTTGAATTCCTTGTGTTTATACTAAACCAACCTAAAGAGAGGTTAAAAGGTTTATACAGATCTGTGACACTAGCATGGACCGACTAGATTGTAGTACCGGCTAGTAGAAACGAAAGATCAGCCATCAGGTTGCAATCCGACATCAGATCCCTTAAGTAAGGATCCAGCATAGCAGAACAGTTTGCTGCTGCTGTATAAGGTATCCTTTAGATAAGGATCCGGCATAGCAGAACAGTCTGCTGCTGCTGTGAGGCTGAGAGGAGACATTTAATCTATCCTTCTCGATCGGATACCAATAGGTTGCAGTCCATAAGAATGTGTGATTGAAGTCCATGACCTAATGTATATTCAGTGTATGATATGATCCACGGCAGAGAGGTCATGGGACGCCATCAAGATATGGATAAAGGACTGCAATGTCTGATATATATGGCATTACCGAATGCAAGAGATATTGATAACCGAGGTCCACGAATGTATTTGGCCGCAGAGCCATAGTTTGATAAGACTGTAAAATCCTTGCAGCAATGATCTTGGACGCTCATGCAACGAGTTGCCGACATATATAGACAATGTCTATAATTCAAAACATGAATCGATCATAATATAGTATGGTCGATGGTAGTCCGCACTTTATCATCATAACCAATCATAATAGCCAAGGTATTCGAGAGCTTATGAAGTTGAGATCTATGACTCAACATGATAATAGAGAAAGATCAATGGACAAGATATTGGTACACATCCGTGTAGAAGATACACCGGATCATAGGTCTACAACCTGAGATTATTAATTCATGAAACCATGCTCGGTATATTGTCCATATACACACGATTTGCAAAGACTCATGCACACATGAGTTTCCAAAGAACCTACAGTGATCTTCGAGTACAATGCAATCCGCATTGCTCAGCACATCTACTTTACTAAGACACACGATGTCAAAGGACATGAGAAAAGGCCGAAGAGGTCGAAGTGGTCCAATTACGGTTCAGTAATAACCTAACCGATTTGTTTACTTTCCACCTACACATTCCGGAAGATCACGCATCAGATGCGTAGACTAAAGAACTTCCACTGAGGTTCACATCAGGGGGAGTAGTACGTGTTGTACTCTTTTTCCTTCATCATGGTTTTGTCCCACTGGGTTTT
>NC_027753.1:15925752-15928349 GCF_000695525.1 Brassica oleracea var. oleracea | reverse complement strand
CCGGTCCATAACCGGCCCAAACCCTAGAAAAAAGAGACATAGCCGAAACCCTAGAGAGATGAGAGAGAGGCGGCCGCATGCCTTAGAGGAGAGAGAGGCGGCCACAAGCTTTAGAGAAAAGGAAACCCTATTTCATTTTCCTTATATATGTAATCTTTCCATTTATGTATTTAGTAGTTATCTTAAATCTAGTTGGATTAGGATTTGTACTCTTTCATTTTATCTCTATCTTGTAAACCTTATATAAGGGATGTCTTATTCATTAATGAAATATATAGAATTCTCATTCTTTTACAAAAGGATAGAACTTAGGTTCACCCCCTAGGGTGAACCTTTAAATTCACCCTACCCTTTATGACCAATCAAAGTGACACATAGATTATTAATTAAAAAATATTAAATTAAACAAAAAATAGCTACAAAAAATAAAAACTTTAATTTTAACGACGCTTACGCTTTCAGCTAAACCCTAAACCTTAAATCTTAAATTCTAAACCCTATACCATAAATTCTAAACCCAAATCCAAACTCCTAAACCCAAACCCTATACCCTAAACCCTAATCCTAGATCCTAAACCCTAATCCTAGATCCTAAACCCAAATTATATACCCTGAACCCAAAAACTAGACTATAAACCTAAACTCTATACCCTAAACCCAAGTCCTAGACCCTAAACCCAAACCGTAAACCTTAAACCCAAATTATATATCCTAAACCCAAAACATTAACTATAAGTCCAAACGGTAAATCCTAAACCCAAACCGTAAATCCTAAACCCAAAACCTATACCTAAACCCAAATCCTAGACCTAAAACCCAAACGGTAAACCCTAAAATCAAACCCCAAACTTAGATGCTATAAGGTTTGGGTTAAGGTTTACGGTTTGGGTTTAGAGTCTAATACTTGGGTTTAGGGTATAGGGTTTACATTTATAGTCTATTTTTTGGGTTTAAGGTATATAATTTGGGTTTATGGTATAGGATTAGGGTTTAGGATATATAATTTGAGTTTAAGGTTTACGGTTTGGGTTTAGGGTCTAGGACTTGGGTTTAGGGTATAGAGTTTAGGTTTATAGTCTAGTTTTTGGGTTCAGGGTATATAATTTGGGTTTAGGGTCTAGGATTTGGGTTTAGGGTATAGGGTTTGGGTTTTGGAGTTTGGATTTGAGTTTAGAATTTAGGTATAGGGTTTAGAATTGAAGATTTAGGGTTTAAGGTTTAGCTGGAAGCGTTAGCGTCGTTAAAATTAGCGTTTTTATTTTTTGTAGCTATTTTTTGTTTAGTTTAATGTTTTTTAATTAATAATTTATGTATCACTTTGATTGGTCATAAAAGATGGGATGAATCTATACTATTAAAGCAGAATACTTCTTATGAATCTGCCCCTGAATTTTCCTATTAATTACAAAACATTCAATTCCCTTTTCAATTGTTTTAAACGTTTTTCGAAAATGAAAAGCCCAACCAATACCTACTTACATTTTCGTGTTTTTTAAGCCCATTAAGTCGACATTCAATTCTCATTTCAATTGTTTTAAATGCTTTTCGAAAATGAAAAGCCCAACCAATACCTACTTACATTTTCGTGTTTTTAAGCCCATTAAGTCGACATTCAATTCTCATTTCAATTGTTTTAAATGCTTTTCGAAAATGAAAAGCCCAACCAATACCTCCTTACATTTTCGTGTTTTTAAGTCCATTAAGTCGTTTTGAATCCCATTTCGTACTCAGAGATTTACAGAATCAAATCAAATCAAAAAACGATCCCCTCAACTTGAGAAACACGCAGAAAAATATTTTAACTGTTTAACATGGTAACTTGGAAAATGTTAAAATATAGAGAGATTCGATTTTAAAGAGAATACCCCCAACTTTCTCCCCAAGTTTCTCCTAAAACCTAACACCTCGCTTTGAATCCGATCAATATTATAAATAGGCAGCACCGGTTTCTTATTCAAACCCACACCTTCAAACAACCCAAAAAACAAACCAATGGCTACTAAGATGCAAATCCAAGCATCGAAAGGTCCTAATGAACAATCGGTCGTCTTCGACAAAGAATGTTGTCTTTAGAGACGTTTTCGATAATCTATGATCCATGTTTTCAGTTTTGTTTTTAGAAAATTGCAGATGATTTGCTTTATTTGCAGACTTTGGTTTTATGTTTTACGTTTCGTTTAAGATTCATAACAGAGCAATAAAACTCCTCTTTGGAACTTTTTGGAAAAGTACGATGTGAGTTTTTGGTGAGGATGTGAAGGCTCAGAAACAAACATATGATCGTTGTTGTTAAAATTATTTGATAGCTATTATTTCTAACACGAAAAATGAACTTTAGGAAAAGTTCTACGCTGCAGAAAGTAATTTAATTCTCCTGTCTACAGATAATAACACCAAATCAATCAATCAAACTCCGGTTTCAATCCTAACTACCGATAGTCACTTCCATTCATAGCTTCTAAAATTCTGAAAAATGTTTAATAGTAATTTACAGATTATATCATTGCAGAATGGTTGGATACATGTCATTACATACTGGTGCGCAAGTTTGGTTTGTCTTTGCCTCATGTCTTTCATCATCATACAACATATAGACT
>NC_027753.1:15924395-15925698 GCF_000695525.1 Brassica oleracea var. oleracea | reverse complement strand
TCTATTTCAGTTCTAGCGTGTCGTCGATCCTCAAAGAAAAATTGAATCGAGAATTTTTTTTTTACTTTCCCTTTTCTGTTTTTTTTTAAAACCAAACGGGCACAAAAACATAGATTTTGACATAATAGATTTGTTGCTCTCTTTGGGCAATTCTGGCCTATTTTATCTGACAAAAAAAAAATCCTAACCAAATCAAAGCCCAACAGTGTTTTCTTTTAAAACCTACTATAAGCCAATTTAAATACATTATTATTATTAAATATTTCTGTTATTATAATTTAAAAATTATGCATGAATTAAAAATATGTAGAATGAAAAATGAAATGTCTATTACATTTTCATATAATATTTATTTAATAAGTTAAAATTATAAATAAATAACCTTACCAAATATATCATCACAATATGATTAAATTTATTGAGTAGAAGTTTACCATTTTAAAATCTTTTAACTAATTAATTAGTTCACGAACAAACATTTTTATTTTTAATAATAATAAAAAATAAAGAAGACAATATTATAAAAATTGACTATAAACAAATAAAAAAATCTATTAAAATATAGATTAGACAAATATTTATTAATTTAAATGAAATTTTAAAAAGAAACGATCCCACGCTTTAAAAGCGCGGATCAAAATCTAGTATAAATTCAAAGGAGGTTCACCTAGGGGTAAACATAAGTTCTGTCCTAAATTAATCCCATACACACGTTACTTTCCCATCTTTTAACCAAAAATGCAAATTCAAAAAGTCGCCTTTTTCTTATTGCATCTTCTTCCGTTTCATGTGAACTCTCTCACAGATCCTTAAAGCATTCATTGCCATTGCCATGAAGCTTTCTCTCCAAAACTTCTCCACATATATTTCCCATCAAATGATAGAATGCCATAAGCTCTGACAGTTGCTCAGTGTTCATCTTGTTCATCATGTTCCTTGCCATCCTCTGCTTCTCCTCGTCCACTTTCACCTTTTTCATATATGATCCCCCGTTCCTTACCGTGGCTCCCATCTCCTTCAGCCTCGTCTCTTGCTCCGCGCTTAGCGCTGTGTTTGACTGTAAAACACCACAACATACACCAAAGAATAACTACCTCGGTAAAAAGCAAATAGTTATACTATGTATTGTCAATAAGGAAAGAGTTGTTGTGGTGGGCTAAAGAGCCTATGGGTCAAGCCGCGTCTGAGGATCGGTCTGCATGGATATCCATTTTACGTTTTTAAAGTAGGTCCAGACCGACCGGGCATAAACGAGCTGGCCCGGTCTGGGGGTCCCCTTGGCCCATCACAACAACCACATACA
>NC_027753.1:15919523-15924373 GCF_000695525.1 Brassica oleracea var. oleracea | reverse complement strand
CCCCCCCACTGAAATGAATATTGAAATACATAGCCGTATTTCAAAGACTTAGCTTTTACTATGTAACCCTTAAGGGCTGCCAAAAGCCAAACAAGTGTCTCTAAACCATTTTGCCTCTTTGAAATCAAGACTTATGTAAAGTAGATTTAGTATTTCTTTACCTCAAGAAACTCGGCACCAACTTCGAGCTCTGATCCTTTTGATGGGTTCTTACCAGGTGCTCCTTTAGCATACATATTCCTCGCAAGTGAGAAACTTCGGACAAGTATCTTTCTTTTATTCTCCATCTCTCTATCAAGCTCCAATGTCTTTGGGACAGACATCGTGCTGTTCAGCTTCTTCTGATACGCAATCACAGCCTTTGCAAATTCCTAGAATCAAACAAAACCCTCCAAACAATCAATTCACAACTTCATTTTGGTTATATCTATCTCCAAGAACACACACCTGATATGCAGCAGGACAACCAGGATAATCAAACTCATCAAGATCATCTGATCTCATTCTCTCGGGATGAAACTGTAAACCCATTATGAACTTGCCTTCTTCAGGATTATACGCATCGGGATCGTAAAAACCTTCCATCAACCCATCAGAGGCAAACGCCATGGGCACAAACCTCTGTGCCAATCTCTTGACACCCTGATGGTGATAACTATTAACCAAAATCTCCATGTTTTCTCCATCCAACGAATCTTTAAACCAAGAATGAAGTGGACTCTTCTCAACAATCCTCACAACATGTCTATGCCCATCATAGTTATCATAATCGATGTGCTTCGTTCTACGTTCTTCCCGTAACTTATTCGTTAGCTCTTTCTCTAAATCAAGATAGAGAGTCCCACCACAAGCAACATTCAAAATCTGCCATAAAATGTTATCATACATCATTAACATGAAAACTACACACTTTCAAAAGGAGAGACATACTTGTGATCCTCTGCAGATTCCTAAGTAAGGAATGTTCTGTTCAAGACAGAGCTTAGCAAGACCTAACTCAATGGAATCTTTCTCTTTGTCAATAGCTGTATCACTCGCATGTGTCTCTCTAATCTCTTGAAGCTCTTCTGGTGAAAGGGAAGAGATTTCAGATTCATAAAGAGAAGGATCAATGTCTTCTCCTTCACAAAGAAGAACTCCATGGATTGGCTTGAAGCTATCAAGCAACATATGAACACCAGTGACCCGTGGAACAATCACGGGTACACATCCATAACGAACTATCAAATCAAGATGATATTCACCTGAAATATCAAAACACTCACAATCATTATAACCATTTACAGAGAAAACCCACGGGAATATTTATAAAAAAAGGTTTGAATTTTAAATCACAAAAAAAAAAACAGAACCATGCATGCAATAAGAAAACAGAGAGGTTAGAGAAGAACCAACGAAGTCGACGAATTTGTTTTTACGAACAGTGCGTCTAGAGACGACGAGGACACGAGGGAGGATTTGAGAGAGATTCTCCATTTACCCAGAAAGAGAAAAGGATTGGGAGATTCAGGAGAAAAATAGTTTTTTTTTTGTGGAGATCCAATGTGACGTGAGAAGAAGAGTTTATTGTGGGAAGAGAGAAGCGGAAACGCTAATTTATAGTGAAGAAAAAGGTTGAAACCACTTGGCTTCTAAGGGCAAATCTACAAAATAGCACATTTCTAAGTTTATATCACAAAAATAGCACTCAAAAACTAAAATGACCAAAATAACATTTTATCTTTTGAAAATTTTAATTTTTTTATTTTTCAAAATTTGAAATCTTATCCCCAAAACCTCATTTCTCAACTCTAAACCCTAAACCCTAAACTCTAAACCCTAAACCCTAAACCCTAAACTCTAAACTCTAAACCCTAAACTCTAAACCCTAAACCCTAAACCCTAAACTCTAAACTCTAAACCCTAAACTCTAAACCCTAAACCCTAAACCCTAAACTCTAAACTCTAAACCCTAAACTCTAAACCCTAAACCCTAAACCCTAAACTCTAAACTCTAAACCCTAAACTCTAAACCCTAAACCCTAAACCCTAAACTCTAAACTCTAAACCCTAAACTCTAAACCCTAAACCCTAAACCCTAAACTCTAAACTCTAAACCCTAAACTCTAAACCCTAAACCCTAAACCCTAAACTCTAAACTCTAAACCCTAAACTCTAAACCCTAAACCCTAAACCCTAAACTCTAAACTCTAAACCCTAAACTCTAAACCCTAAACCCTAAACCCTAAACTCTAAACTCTAAACCCTAAACTCTAAACCCTAAACTCTAAACCCTAAACCCTAAACTCTAAACCCTAAACCCTAAATCCTAAATCCTAAACCCCACATTTTAACTCTAAAACCTAAGTTTGTGACTTTTGATAAAACATTAAGTGCTATTTTTGTGATTTTTGACATTGAGTGCTAGTTCGTGAACAACAACTTGATTTAGTGCTATTTTTGTCTTTTTCTCTTCTTCTTATTAATTTTTGTTTTATTTGTTACTCTTTTAAAGTTTTTTTGAATAATAAATTTGTTATACGGTTTTTTTTTTGTTTAGTTAGAGCTTTGAAGGGATACAGAAGGGAACAGGGTATTTAAAGTTGCTGGCTACTACCTTGGAATGGATATATATCCCAACTTTTAGTAAAAAGGAAGAAAATCAATATTTAAGATACTAAATATATTTATTACGTGAATTAAAGGAAATGAACAGAATCTCACATAAGTTGTGTCCGGTTAACAACTTCCTCAGATCAAAGCTGAACGTTTTGAGTCCCTATGCAATTTTTTCTTTTCACGGGGTATCCTACTTCTTTGGTACAGTGCAGTATTTAGTCAGCGTAAAACTCTTGCCAAAAATTACCATGACTACACTAGAGAACAGCGGCGGACCCAAATATTTATTTTATCGGAGTCACACACATATATATATATATGCAATTTTCAAAAATAAAAAAATTAAGCGTCAATGGGGATATGAACCTGGGTTTATAGGGTAGATTAAAAAGCAACTATTTCTGTTATAGAATCTTTAGGATTTCTTCAGGCCCGTCTCAGAAGTAAATAGGATCCTGAGCTGAAAAAAATAAATTTGGGACTTCTGAAGAGAAAAAAAAATTAGGGTCCTTTTCTTTAAAAAAAATATAATTCAAAAAAAAATCTGGACCCTAATTTGGGCTAATTTGTTTTAAAGTGTAATGGGTCTTGTGCAAATGCACTCCCATCACATGTACAAGAATGGCCTGGATTTCTTATTCAGTTTCATTTATTTGACTATTTTTGAGGTGTCAAGTGACATCCCTTGGATTTTATTTGATCTTATTTGATCCGCGCCCACCCCCCTCCCCACCCCGCTAGAGAAGTACCCAGAGAGCTCGACAGATCTATTAATCTGGCATGTGCAAACAGATTGTTACTGCTCTCGAAAGTCCCATGAAAGCCACATAGACCACTTGCCGTTTCAAATACACTTGTTTCAAAACCTGAAGCTTGTGTAGGGAAATGTTATCTTAATACGCCACCCTGACTATACAAGAAGAGACCATCCAAGATTTTTTTTTTTAACATTGTATTTCATTCAACGAAAAAAATTGAGTATATCGTAACAACCAAAATCCTGATCCATTTGATTTGGCCCAACAATATCTAGGCATGCTCAGAGAAACCCTAGAAGTGTTCTATTTAAAGAGATATATCCTCATTATTTTATTCAGAAACCCTTAATCATTGAAAATCTGCAGAAGTTGAGCCGTCAAGTAGATCTGTAATCGACCGGCCCTTCGCCTAAGCCGAGATGATATATATTTCACTACCGTCAGTCGTCGAAGGTAATCACTGGAATCACCATACCCTTTCGTTTTGTTTTTGGTTGATCGATAAATCAAGTATAACTCACAAACCATGTCGCTTTTTGAGATTCAAAGACCATCATCGTGTTCGTGATGTTTAAGACGAGTCCAGAACATGAAGACCAGACGGATAGACACCGTCATGCGTCTCGACACGCTGCGAGAAGTCCCGCGTGAGTTACACGCTCCATCGTCCACCACCAGAGCCACTGTGCGTGTCATCGACTTGCCGCAATCTGCCACTGTCCTTCGCCAGAACCGCCGCCATCGGGGATCTGTTCCGGTAAGCCGTCGTCCCTCTTGCGGCCGATGACTTGGCAACTCGGCTTAGTCAACTCCATGAGTCAACCCGGTGACTTGGTCAACTAGTTGGGTTCATTTGATTTTGGGTTGGTTTAGCTTAACATGTTGATTATTCATTTGATTTCTAGTTTAAATTAATTTGATTTTGGTTAGGATTAAACCAGCAGTTAAATTGATTTGATTTTGGTTATGGAAAACGATTTGGTATAATTGAAATCGATTTTGGTTAAGGAAAACCGGTTGGTCAAATATATTTCAATATGGTCAAGGGTTGACATGCTTGGGTCAGAGTTGACCGGATTGGCTATTATCAAGCAAGTTGAATTTCCTGTTGACTTTGACCAGACCACCGGACATCCGTTTTTAATCGTTCGAAGTGCGTTGTGACTCAATTTTCGCCCTGATTTCTGATTTGGAGTTTGTTTGAGCAGATGGAATTCATAGCTACTAATTTTCCACATTGTTAAGGTGAGAGCTATTTTGTTAACTCTCATATTAGTGTAGAACTCTTTCTATGGTAGTTTAGTTTCGAATCATAATCCTTCTATTTGAATTGAGTCTTGCTTGATAGTTAGGATATTCATTGTAAATTGGAATTAGGGATCTAGAGGTTTCAACTTGGCTTGTGTGATGTTAAATATATGTATACATAGTTATAAGTAAGGTAAATGTGACTATGGCGGGGGTACATAGATGTCTGAACTACCGACTCTGCTA
>NC_027753.1:15905455-15918665 GCF_000695525.1 Brassica oleracea var. oleracea | reverse complement strand
GGGGGGGGGGGGGGGGGTCTGAGAGACGTCTGATCTAGCGACGCAGATTATGTGGGATGTGGTGCAGAGACGTTTGCATATAGATGCTGCTATGGTGGGCGGGGCTACAAAAACATATTGTACTACCGACGCTGCGTGTGTATGCGGAAATACATCATTGAAAGTATGGAAATAGATTGTGATACTTATCTGTGGATAATATGGTCTCTATTGAAAGGAAGAAAGGATAAATTATTCAGAGGAATAAACAAGGATCCACTAGAGCTGATCAGATATGTAGAAGGACAATGTCATGCTTGGCTCTTGGCGAATGCAACAATCTCCACAGTAGCAAAAACATCAAATATTGTTAATTCACAAGTCGTATGCTTGTAAAACATATGTTTGCTGGATGGATCTTGGACTTCTACATCGCATTTTAGTGGTTGTGGATGGGTTTTGAAAGACATGTCTAGACAAACCAAACTTATGGTACAAGAAACTTGAGAAGAAGAGGCATTCTGAGATAGAAGCACTTGGTTGGATATGGAAAATGTTCGGAGTGCAAAGAGTTGATTGCTATGATTAGGAACCTAACATCTGGCCAAAAAACTTGAGAAGATATGTCTAGACAAACCTAACTTATGGTCAAGAAACTTGAGAAGAAGAGGCATTCTGTGATAGAAGCACTTGGTTGGATATGAAAAATGTTCGGAGTGCAAAGAGTTGATTGCTATGATTAGGAACCTAACATCTGGCCAAAAAATTTGCCAGAAGTGAAAGAGATAGCGGTGATACAAAGAAGATTTCGATTCTTCAAGATATCCTATATACCGCATGAGCAAAATGCAATTTTTAGTTCTTTGAATAGACCTGCAAGATCTTTTCATATGTACTTTGTTAAGTTGATTATTACATTCTGGTCTATCTTTCTAGACAACTTGTTGTTTGAATAATAGAATGACTTTTCAATGTTGAAAGAAAACATGAACTTTATCCCTCAATTTTTTCTATAAAAATACTTGGTTGGAGCGTTGCATCATAATTTAAATATTGAACTAGACTTTGACCGCACGCCTGCGCGGATGTATTTTTCAAAATTATGTTATTTGTTTTTCATGTCACTATTATATATCATATATGTGGTCATCATATAATTAATCATATTTTATACGTACCATCTAGTGTTGGGAAAAAAATTGAATTTGAAGAACCGAATCTGATCCGAAAAAGTAGTATCGAATCCGAACCGAAATTGATTAAATATCCGAACGGGTTCAAAATTTTGGTATTTAAAAAACCAAAAAAAAAAACTTGATCTGAACAGAAGTATTTCGGGTGCCCGAATATACCCGAATGTATCCGAAATAAATTTATATACCTAAATATATTAATTATTTTTAGATTTAATGTTTATTAAAAACCATCCAAAAAATATATGATACTATTAAGTTGTCCAAAATACATAAAAATAGTCAAAAGTAAATATTTAAAATAGTTAAATTATATTCAAAACACCAAAAATACTTAAAATATTTATTCATTCTCTATCCAAATATTCAAATCAAACCAATTTATATCTTAAATTTAGGTATTTTGACATATTTTAGGGGGATTTACCAAATATGACTCAAAACTAGATTTTGATTGCAAAAGTATACCCAAACTTGAATAAAATGCAAAAGTAACCCAAAAGCCTTGTGAAATTACAGCTAGCCCCTTGTGACCAAACAAAAAAACATAACTTATTTTTACGAGTATATCCCCGCTAAGTCTTCTGAGTCTTCTGAGATTTAGTTAAGTCTTCTAGACGACGTCCACGAAAGTCGTCTGGTATAGTTGATCTTAAAAATAATTTATAAATTTTGTAAAAAATATTTTGATAAGCGAAAAATTAAAATCATGTAATTATAAACAATTTTAAGTGATATATATTAAGATGTAATAAAATTGAATTGTTTTCAACATAAATGAGTGAAAGTAGTGAATCATGATATTCTTTGGTCTAGGGTTTCAACATATGTTGTAGTATTGTATGTATTTTTACGGTTAGATTTTGGAAAGCTTAAATGTTTGTTTGAAAAATTAAAGTTTTATCCACATGTGATTATTTCTGTGTATAGTAAACACTTTTTAAGTTTAATTTAATTTTATGAAGTGTTTAGTTAGTTAATTTAGTTTAGGGGTTATGTTTAGGGTCTAGACGACTAACATGTAAGTCGTTTGGGAAGTCTTCTAACTCCCACTAAAATTATTTTAGTTTCCCGCTAAAAATATTTTAGTTTCCCGCTAAAAATAGTCTTCTAATCGAAAATATTTAACCTTATTGGAATTTTTGTCTCCATATATAAATTTTTTTTTACACATTCTCTCTCCTCGTCTCAAATGGCTGCAACAAAACTGGTATGTTCCCCATTCTAAAACTCTCCAACCTCTCTATAATCTCTTTGAAATTATAAACACCAAACTTTATATCAATTTATTGTTTTTGTCTCATGTCTTTCTCGCTAGTTTATCTTGTTTTGCAGGTTTTTCATCGCATGGTTCTCATCTTCCACTCATTTAAAAGTAGATTTATTAATTTTAGATATGTATTTTTGTGTGTTCTATAAAGGTAGATCTATCTAGGATTCCACTTATTTTCTCTGTTTTTAAGCCATTTGAATGTTTTTGGAGATGCAGGTTTTTCGGATCTGGATTTGGATATGCAGGTTTTTCAGATCTGGAAGACTTCTGAGCCAGACGACTTCCAGGAATTCTTCCACACGACTTCCAGGAAGTCTTCCACACGACTTCCAGGAAGTCTCCCATACGACTTCCAGGAAGTCTTCTGACGAAGTCTTCTCTCATGTCTCCCTTTCATAATAGATCTGAGCGTTTTGGTAAGTTCTTATGATGATTTTTCTTCATTTGGTAACCTCATGTTGCATAAAATTCATACTTTTTCGCAAACTAAAACTCTCCAAACCCACTCTAATCTCTTTGACTTGAAAACACTAAACTTTATATGACTTTTTCATTTTTGTCTCATGTCTTTCTCACTAATCTATCTTTTTGTTGCAGGTTTTAATCAGATGGTTCACATCTTCCACTTGGATATGTACTTTGTGTGTTCTATAAGAGTATGTATATCTATTTTTCACTCAATTTTTCTGTTTTTAAGCCATTTGAACGTTTTTTGATATGATATGCAGGTTTTACAGATTTGGGTATGATATACATGTTTTTCAGATCTAGATCTGACTTTGAAAGACCTATGGGAAGTCTTCTCGGAAGTCTTCTAAAATATAATGCGCTAGAAGACTTCCTGGAAGTCTTCTGACGGGGTCTTCTTCCATATCAAGTGGAGTCTAAGCTTTTCTTTGTAGAGGAATGATCTATAATAGTTTTGTTTGTGGGTATGTTTTGTGATTTGCATGTGTACTCTGTTAGTTGTCTTTTTTTTTTGTAAATTTGAAGTGATTTTAATGAAAAGTTTAGTAAATATGTTCATTTTCCATGACATTATCTTGCCAAAGTTACTTGACATAATTGAAGTTATTGATACAACTTCAATAGAAAAACACAATAACACAAAAAATTAATCAAATTTATTACAACTAAGGGAGAAGAATTCCCAAGAAAACTTAGTCACATTCACAAAAGATAAAACATTACATAAATTCAAAGTTAAAACACTTTCATTAGATACACAAGTAAAAAGTATATTTTATGATCTGAGAAGACACATTAAACCTTGTTACTTGATACTATCGAAGTTACTTAAAACTTTTGAAAATTAAATAAACATATCTTAAAGTTACTTAACAAATTTATAAAAATTAACATAGAAGACTTCCGTGACTTCCACGGAAGTCATCTCAATTAGCTAGAAACTTTACTAAACATGAATGTTGGTAATCTTATAAATATCACCAATTAAGTTATAAATTTCATTTAGTAGCCCCAATATTGACTAATATACATTAATTAACAAAACAAAATTAAAAAGTCTTTATAGTTTTAGAGAAAATGAAAGTTTATTAAACATTGACGCATCCGACTTCCACGGAGGTCATCTGGTAGACTTCTAAGAAGTCGTCCATTTAGGTTAGTTTTGCAATTGATTTTTAACCTAGACGACTTACATGGAAATTGTCCATCTTTGTTTGTTAAAAAAAAAATCGAGACGACTTCCATGTAAGCCGTCTACGGAAAATGGGTTAGTTTTGCATTTGAGTGGATTGTGTCAGAAATTTGACTTTTCCTGGACGACTTACATGTAAGTCGTCCAGTAGAAAATTAAAAAAATCAAATTTTGTTATACCTATCCGACTTCCATGTAAGTCGTCTCATGTTAATTTTGTAATTGAAAAATAAAACAAAAAAATTATTTTCTTCTAGAAGACTTACACGGAAGTCGTCCGTCCGACGACTTACACGGAAGTCGTCCAAGATAAGCAAGGTTTGACGAGAATCTCAGAATAAAATCATGGACGATTTTCGTGGAAGTCGTCCATCAGACGACTTCTGTGTAAGTCGTCTGATGGACGACTTCTGTGTAAGTCGTCTAGACAAAAATAATTTTTTTTGTTTATTTTTCAATTGCAAAACTAACCTGAGACGACTTACATGGAAGTCGTCTAGGTATAACAAAATTTGATTTTTTAATTTTTTACTGGACGACTTACATGTAAGTCGTCCAGGAAAAGTCAAATTTTTGACACAATCCGGTCAAATGCAAAACTACCATGTAAATCGTCTAGAAAAACACATTTAAAAGTCAATTGCAAAATTAACCTCTATATTGACCAGAAGACTTCCATGTAAGTCGTCTGGCTGTAGACGACTTACATGGAAGTCTTCTGGACGAACAGATCTGAAAAAAAACTAATTTCATAGTTTCAACATAGTTTCAACCAGTGAGATAACTTGTTTAGCACACAAAAGTCTTCTCCAAGCACCCAAAATCTCAAACAAAAGTGACCCACCAAGAATCGTAATCTTCAATGGCTCTATGAACCATAAAAATTTAAGAATCAAAATCTGGGGTTCTTTTTTGGATGAATATGGAGAGAAAGTAAAGAGATGTTGTTTTTGGTTCATAAGAATTGAAAAAGAAAGAGTGTAAATCGAATTTTAGGTGCATTAAAAGCTTCAAATTGGTTGTTCATGGTGGTTGATGTATTGATGGCAATGGCAATATTGTGAATACTTGAGGAAGATGAGGGGGATAAAGTAAAATATGCATTTTCAAAAAAAAAAAAAAAAGTGATGGCATTTTCGTGAATAATATGAACTTTGGAGGTAAAAGAGATAAGTCAAAGTTCCAAAAAAAACATGGGTTAGTTTTGTGTTTAATTTCTAGTTTTGAGTCATATTTGCAAATAGCCCCATATTTTATTCAAATTTATACGTAATATATTATTTTGTTTATAGATTATCAGAAATTTAAAGTATATAGTGACTTTTAAAATTTTGAAAATAATTTAAATTGGTTATCTGAACGCGAGCCGAACCCGCAATGATCCGAACCGAATCCGAACGGAAATTTAGAAATACCCAAATGGAGCTGAATCTTTAGACCCGAAAACCCGAAACCTTAATAGACCCGAACCAAACCCAAATGAATGCCCGAACGCCCATCATTAGTACCATCATATAATTAATAGTATTTTATACGTACCAACATATAAATAATCCAATATATTATATATTTAAAATTTAATGTGAAATATAAAAACCATAATTTAAGTTGGTGTCTGAAATTGGGTTTTATATTGTATTTTTTATATATATATTGAAAACATTTTTTATATTAGTAATTGGAAAATATTTTAGTAAAAATCAATTTTTGAATATATATATATATATATTTATATTTTTTTTTGTATCATTTTTGATATAAATAAATTTTAAATTATTATTTTGATTATCTTAGACAAAATATGTATTTAGGTAATTAGATTGGGCATTTTTCATATATTTTAAAATTGGCCCAAATAGATAGTTTCTCATAATATAATTGACTTCCAATTTTTCTTAATAACATAATTCTATACATGTTTCTAAATGACATTATATTTTTTTTTATATTGTTATCTATGTTTCTAAACAAATCTCAAATGTACTTCAATTTTAATAAAATAGATATATTGCATGAAACATGCGTGGTTTCAACTTACCACACAAGTATAGAGCCTTCAGAGCCTGGTTACAAGTGGAGAAGCCTTCTTTTGGGTGTCTAGTTGAGACGAGAGTGCATGAGTCTAATCATCAGTGGTGCATGAGCGCTGCCATGCCAAGCTGAACTCCCATACGAATTACAGTTATCATCCCTTGGTTAGGAAATGGCTCTGCTGGACTGATCAGGTCGTCGTCACACAATTGCATATGAGCGCACTGGTAATCACGTGTGCCATCCAGGTGCCAAGCACTGGAGAAAAATTTATCTGCTCTGCTATCTATGCTTTCAACATTGCAGTGGATAGAATTCGGTTATGGGAAGAACTGAGAGGTACAAAAGAAGCTTATGATCATCTGAATCTCCCTTGGATCTTGATAGGAGATTTTAATGAAACTTTAGCTTCAAGCGAGCATTCCCGAGCCTTGGATTATCGTAGAGACCAATCGGGCATGAGACACTTTCAGGAAGCAATGACAGACTGCTCAGTCATGGATCTGCCGTTTACAGGTGCCTTGTTTACGTGGTGGAACAATCGAGTGGACGATCCCATTGGAATATCTGACCGTGCACGGTGCTTGATTCGTACGACAGGAATTACAAATGACGCTAGGAAGCCATATCGGTTCTTCAACTATCTGGCTGAGCACAAGGATTTTTTTCCAACAGTTAAGAGAGTCTGGGACACGACTGAAACTATCTTCCCCTCTAGGACAGCACTCTCCCGCTTCCATAGGAAACTGAAGCTTCTTAAACAACCTCTCTGGGAGCTTAACAAGACGCACTATGGTGACTTGCCAGCCCGTACTAAGCAAGCTTATGATGAGCTCTGTGAATGTCAAAACATAGTGCTACTGGACCCAACACCTGAAAACGTTGCAAGGGCGGCTGAGGTAGCAGAAAGATGGAATGTTCTGGCTCGCATTGAAGAAAAATTCTATAGGCAGAAGTCTTGTGTTCAATGGCTTACGGCAGGAGATCAGAATGTGAAGTTTTTCACAATATGGTTCAGACGAGGATAGCCAAAAACACGATCAGAAGTCTGGTTACAGCGCAAGGAGAAGTTCTTACAAAACTTCACGTTATCAAAAGAGAGGCAGTGTCTCATTTTTAAATTTTTTGCAAGGACAGGATCCGACCACTGAGGACATTTCTGTTGATGGTTTAAAAGAGCTGTTAACATACAGATGCTCTAGGGATGATTCGGCTATGTTAGTCTGTCCAGTCGCTGCTTCAGAAATACAGCAAGCGCTCTGCTCCCTCCCAAATGACAAAGTATCAGGGCCAGATGGCTTCACCATAGAATTTTTTATTGCAGCGTGGCCAATCATAGGTAGGAACTTCATTGTGGCAGTGCAGTCTTTCTTCGTCTACGGTTTTTTTGCCTATAGGAGTGAATGCTACAATTCTCTCCCTGATACCTAAGAAAACTAATGCTCAGACTATGATGGATTTTCGGCCCATCGCTTTTTGCAACCTCCTCTACATGGTGATCTATAAAGTCTTAGCCAACAGACTAAAGATTATTTTCTCTGCAGCAGTTGAAGCAAATCAGTGTGCATTCATAACTGATCGGCTACTCTTGGAAAATGTCTTACTCACATCTAAGCTTGTTACTGGATATCACAAGAACACAAACAAAGAGAAATGTGTCATCAATTTGATATCTCGAAGGCTTTTGACACAGTCAAGTGGTCTTTCATCACATCAATTTTACAACAATGGGACTGCCCCTTCAGTTTATTCAGTGGATTAGGCTATGTATTTCAACTGCTGCGTTCTCAGTGGCAGTGAATGGGAGTTTAGAGGGATTTTTCACCAGTGCCAGAGGCATTCGCCAAGGGTGTTCTGTTTCCCCTTATTTGTATGTTATCCTTGATCCTTAACAAAGCTGCAGAAGCAAGAGAATTTACTTATCATCCTCAGTGTCAAGGCGTCAAGCTTACTCATCTAAGCTTCGCTGATGATATTCTGGTCTTCACCAATGGTATGTCGGAATCGCTACTGGGAGTTATGGAAGTTATGCGTAGGTTCGCAGCCATGTCTGGATTACATATCAACGAAGCTAAGTCTTCTATCTATGTGACAGGGACGAACGTAACTGATCTTCTAGCGACAGTGACATCTTTAAGTATTGGAGTGGAGACGCTGCCTATTCGGTATCTAGGCATGCCTCTTACCACGAAAACACTCACTAGCCATGACTATGAACCGCTTATTGATAAGATCCTAGGCAGAATGCTGTGCTGGTCCAACAGGTCACTCTCTTTCTCTGGAAGACTGCAACTGATCCAAACTGTCACACTAGCATAGTTAAGTTTTGGAGCTGAGCTTTTATCCTACCAGCTAAGTGTTTGGATACCATAGAGAGCATGTGTAGTGATTTTCTCTGGCCTGGCTCCCCTACCCAAACTCACAAGGCCAAGGCCAGTTGGGATGATCTCTGTTACCCAAAGGATGATGGTGGTCTCGGCGTGAGAAAGTTCAGGGATGCAGTCAGAGCATTTGCCTTAAAACTTATCTGGAGGTTATTCACTCAACCATCATCTCTGTGGGTTAGCTGGGTAAATCATTACTTGTTCAAGTATAACTCTTTCTGGGATGTAAGGGATGAACTGAAGGGGTCTTGGATTTGGAGGAAGCTCCTGAGGTTAAGAGATGTGGCTTATGAGTTTCTTAAAATTGACGTTAAAGATGGCAAGACATGTCACTTCTGGTTTGATGATTGGCTGGGTAAGGGGAGACTTATTAATGTCACAGGAGCGGCTGGTACCACCTATCTGGGTGTACTGCGACATGCCAAGGTTTGCGATGCAGCGGCAGGTAATGAGTGGAACATTAGAGGAAAGCGGAGCCGGCGGTTCCAGGATCTATACGATAGTATCTTGGCTATCACACCACTGGCCCCTGTCAAAGGAAGAGATATTATAATGTGGAAACATGGCAATGATGACTACAGGCCTACGTTCTCAGCTGCTAGGACATGGGACCAAATCAGAGTTAAGAGAAGTAAAGTGGAGTGGAGCAGAGTAGTCTGGTTCCCACAAGGAGTTCCTCATTTCTCCTTTATCACCTGGTTAGCAGTCCAGAACAGGTTGTCGACTGGAGATCGTATGAGGGACTGCGGTGTAATGCAAGGGTGTGAGCTTTGTGGGGAGAGAGATGAAACAAGAGATCATCTCTTCTTCGCTTGTCCATACTCATACACAATCTGGGAGCCTCTGGCACGCCAGCTTGTGGGAAGAAATATCAATCCGGATTGGCAATGGACTGTGAACCGACTGCAGTGAATGAGAGGGAAGAGTCTCGACTCCATCCTTGCAAAGATGCTGTCCCAAAGTATAGTGTATCACATTTGGCGGGAGAGAAATGCAAGGCGTCATCAACACAGTCAGAAATCTACTGATCAACTACGAAGACTCATAGACGAGGCAGTAAGAAATCCAATCAGTTCACGCAGATATAAACCAGACCACAAACTGGAGGGGTTACTAAGAAGATGGTTCAAAGTCACACTTTAGTGTCCATTCAGCATTGATGCTATTATTTTTTACAGCATTGAGCATTTGTAAATAACATTCTTTTTGATAGATCAATAAATTTGAAATTTCATAAAAAAATATAGATATTTTTGTCGGTGCTGTTAGTAGCGTAAATATCGATCTATTTGTCGCTTAGCCTTTTACCACAACTTTTTTTGCTCAATTGATGTGTTTGTTTCAAAATTTGATGTGTTTGTTCAAAAAACAGGTAAATGAACAAGTAGAAAACAAGTAAAACGAACAAGATCAACAGTAAAATTATATTTAATTTAAAGTACTTTCAAAGTTAATATTGAATAGTAGTTGAACCTTCAAAATTTTATTAAACAATCATAATTTTACTTCTTATTATTTCTAAAATATAAATTATAAAGTAAATTGAGTTGTATTATTATGCCATGTTGCTTATAATGTGAGTAGGCTAAAGAAAAAAAAAATTATGCAAGGTTATTGACGGTTAATGGCGATCAAAAAAGCGATCGACCTTTCCTCCTTATTGATCGAAGTGTGACTCTGATCTCGGAAGCAACATGTGTTCTGGTGATGCTACTATCTTAACATCCGTATGATTTCGGTATTGACCAGGTCATGGCTCTGGTTTTTTTTCCAAAGCACGTTCAGAGTGCTTTTTAATTTTTCCCTCTCTTAACCGAAGTTGTAAGTTTTCTTGCTTGCAATGATGATTATTGATAAGGAACTAGGTATTTCCGACTTGAGATCGCTTCAATCATCATCAATGACAAGTTAATGCATCACCATTTGATGTATAACCGGGTTATCTGAGTTCGATCATATTGGCGGTATTGGACGGTTTTACGAAAGTCTCATTCTGATATTCTTAATCTACGTAGTGGAAAAGGCCCACTGAGATGTTGTTTGGACAAAAGTTTGTTAAATTTTGGTTAACGGTTATTATTCATCGCAGTAAATGATGCATTGGCCAGCAAATTAGGGATCCAGGAAAATTACAATACATGTTGAAGAAACTATATGTTGAGATCAAGAGTAGAAGAACAACTTTAGAAAAGGATGAAGAATCTTTTTAAATGTATATTTCAATACAATATATTTGGTATCGAAATATGGATAAATCTAAGGTATCTTCGAAACCATGAAACCACCGTGAATAAAAGATAGTACAAAATAAAAGATGTATCCTCCATGTTTTATGGTAATATTTTTACAATCGTTCAAAGTTGGCATTTCCATATTTTCATTTTCATGGTTGAATCACTACATTGGATTATGTACTGGAAAATAAGGCCAATCTAATACAATAGAGGTTACGGCCAAGACGATTCGTAGAGTTGATACTCTATTGACAAAGCAGACTTTGGAAGAAAAATCATCTCTACAATTTATTTCTTTTTTTTGTACCTTATTGGCCGATTCGGTCAGTTTCAAAGGAAACACAATTAGTGTTACAGAATAGATGATTACCGCATTGCCTCATCCGAGTTTAAAATGTTTTCTGACTAATGTTAAAAGATGGACCGATCGTCTATTATAGTCAATTATGTTATAACTATTTGACGAAATCTAAACCTAGACCGATCAAACAGTGATAATATGTTTTCCAGGGAACAATTTACTTTTCATGATCTAATGATATCTTCTAACCAATTTTCATTATGATATTTGCTGTTTATTATTTTCATATGTGTTGTATATGTATTTGCATCTTCTTTTAGCAATATTATTACTAAAGTTAAGAGGATAAAAAATGTGAGTCAGCAAAAGGTTACTGACACGTGGACTAGACATCACTATGTGTCTCTGGCAGTTCGGGAGGGCTCCTCCTTTTAGGCCGCCCTCATTGCTGACATAAGCACCATCAAAACCTTATTGAAATTATCCACTCTTACCAAAAATATATGGACGTAGTTTTAATGAATAGAAAACCGTCAAACCGAACTATGTAAACACCATCTTTAACTAACGTTGAGTTGACAAAAATAAAGACTAACATTGAATAGTACTTTTGAATTCCATGAAAATCACGCATATTTTTACCACTTTTTAATATATTGCAAAAAATATTATAATACATTTTTTATTGCTAACTTTTAGTACAGTGGTTAGTTAATAAAGCCATTAATCTCGGATTACAAACGATTTTCTTGACATGCTGACCACAAGGGAAGTTTTATATCTGAAAACTGTGAACAGTTATGTAAATGATCCCTTTATGCGTTTCTGTCAAAATTGATTTTCTTTTGTACAGAAATATACTTTTTTCTTTTTCTTTTTGCTATAATATATTTTTTTTTACCGCTCACGTGGTCAATTCATTGTATTTTTTTTTTTCGCATTGAAAAATATTTTATAACGACAAAAGGACCTTGCCGAGTAGCCGTTACTAGGTTTTAGAAAGGGAGGGAGGAAAGACCTTATTTCCTTTTTGCAGGCAGGATTGCACCAGTCTTTTTTTAAAGCCATTATTATTAGGGGATTTTTGTGTAGGCTCTTTTAGAGTACCACAGAACGATGGATAAACTTGTTTCTATTAAGTGTTTGTGTATGTTTCGTGGGGATTTAGTAAGATAACGAAGACATAGGCTTGAAGAGACTTTTATTAGATAGAACAAGCAAGAACAAGCGAGGTTACGAGGTATTAGGTAAGAACCCTAATTCCAGCCGTCTAGTTCTAATCTCTAAGCCTTGGAGAAGTCGATCCCTTGCTTTAGGGATTTAGGAGCTCTTATATAGTTGTCTTGAAGTCGGTTTGGTTTAGGTTAAACTCTTCCATATTCAGAAATATGGAAGGTTCTCCTTGTCGGAAATCTTCCATTTCTTGGAAGGGAGGTTGCTCCCTAGAACCGATCCTAGGGTTCCTTTTAGCGGGGACCTGGAGCGTTCCTTTATCACGGACCCGGGGGCATGGGTCCTGCCTGGAGGCTGGAGGAAATGATACTGGGGTATTTTTCCCCAACACTTACTGCAATCTCTGCCTTTAAGAGAGGCTTGATCCCCGACGGGGGATCTTTATAGAAGCTAACAAAAACTCCCTTTGGGAAGGACTCCGCTCCATCGGTCTCGCTATCCTGGGTTCCACTCAAGCCGGAGCTCATTTTGAATCCAGGTGAGGATCGGTTCCTCCTTATTTTGGCCGGAGCCTAATAGTAGTCTCTTGAATTTTCCGGAGATGATGAGGCTGGAGAGAGTTCTCGTTGGAGAGAACCGGAGACTTCGATATGCGCTGGAACCCCTTGGGATGGAGAGGTAATGCTGGTAGGATGGTCCTCAGAGTTCCATTAGTTCCTCGGGCCCTGAAACTGGGTAGGAAGAGGAAAGGGCCCCCCAATACCTCAAGATTTTCTTTCCCGCATGGATTCTCTTTTCGACGCGTGCAAGGCGTCTTTAGGGTTCTTGATTCTATCTCTCCGTTTTTGCCACCTGACCTTTTCAGTTTCCTTTTCTCTTTCTACGAAGATTTCTCGCGATCTCCACATCTCAGTTCGGGTCTTCATTCCACACGCAACATTTTCTTTCTCCTTTTACGCTTGCTTTTAGGCCCTTCCTTCCA
>NC_027753.1:15899791-15905355 GCF_000695525.1 Brassica oleracea var. oleracea | reverse complement strand
ACGCTTATCGGTACCTCACCTGAGGGTCATATTCGGGTCCAACAAAGGACACAGTTGCTCCGTTAGAGTCCATGGATTCTTCTGATTCTTCTCTGGATTTGACTGCTGAGGTGGAAAATCCTAACGCTATCGTTGCCAAGAATGTTTTGTCCGTCGCGGAGGGAAACCGGTACCCTCCGATAGGCCCTCCTTCGGTAATAGGGGTTGAGGAGGTCGCAGACTGGAGGGTGAAATATAATCTCCCTGCTGACTTCGTCATCCGAGTGCCAGGTCCAAATGATAGAGTCTCAGATTTTTGTGTGGATGAAGTTCTTTTATACGAGGATTACTTCGAGTCAGGTTTCAGGGATCGAGTCCCTTCTTTGGTGGCTAAAATATCAGAAACCTTGGCGATTTCCCCAGGTCAATTGAACCCTCTGGTTTGGAGAACTTTGATAGCCCTGCAGAATTTGGGCGATCTCCAAGGGCTCGTAATCTGGGTGGCTGAGGTTTTGTGTTCTTAATCAGTTTCTCCTTTAAGCGGCGCCAAATGGAGGTACTATCTTCGTCCTCGGGGCAAGGAGCCTCCTGGTAGGGAGGTTCTGAAGAAAGAGAGGAAGCGTCTTCCAGCTTTTCCTGGAAACTGGACTCAGAAGTTTGCCTTCATGCGACTTCCGGGATTTTCACCTATATGGCAATGATATACCATGGATTTGACCCGTTTTTACCCATGGTATATAAGTATTTTACTATTTATATACTATATATTCTATCCTATTAGGTATGTTTTCAGGTTCAGAAGTATCTTGGAGTAAAGTGATGATTATGGAACATTTAGGAACTTAAATGAGTATTCATCCGAGCTGACCATTAGAGGTCGATACGAAGAAGACACAATCGATCGATGCACATCCAGTGTCATCGATAGATACAGAAGAGACGCCTCGACGATTGAAGATTAAGATCGATCGATGTACATCCTGTACCATCGCTCGATGTCGAGACGCGAACGCGCGACCTAGTTGGAGCCGACTTTAAACCCAAGAATTCACCAAATTACAAGAAAACCCCTGACAAGTTTTCAACCTAATAGATTATATACTTGCCTAAGTGTTTAGAGGCAAGAGAGCCTTCAGCCACCTTTGTTTTCTTATTTTCAGTAGAGAGTTTTAGGAGAGAAGATCATAGAGAGATTTGTGATTGGAACTCCATTGATTCATCTATTCTATTCTATGCAGTTTCCATTTATATTTTGTGTCATGAAATGCTTAGCTATGTCTGAGTAGTTCACTTGTTAGATTCAGGGTTCAAATAGGTTAAAGAGATTAGCCTCAACTATAGATTGCTAAGTTGTGGTATTCATTGATTGATTGTTCTTAATGCTTGTTCTAGATTAGCTACCTAGAATATTGAATCTAGGAATCTGCATGAGTCAAGCAACCTTGACCATCCAGTCCTGAATCTAACCTGTCAGACTAGACGATATGAAAAAGGCTACCGCTGAACCAGGAAGCTAGTGTTCATTATCAACTTGCGCCTAGGGCTTAACTAGAAGCATTCTTCTGACAATCGATCGATATTTGCGAAAGGTGTATCGATCGATATCCCTATAAGACCATCGATCGACACTTTCTTGTGGTCAATAAACGACAGGTGATATCCAAGATCTAGTTAGTTAACCAGTGAAACATTGCCATCGCTGATCACTGTGTTTAAGGGGTTGAGTTCTAAAATATCATGCAAGCAACTAATAGGCATCTATAGGATTATTATCTACAACACCTGAATAGAAATCCTGCATCTAATACCTTTCCAATAAGTTACACCCCCAAATCATCTTGTTAGTCGAGCAATAGACTTGCTCAATTAGGATTGCTATTTACTTTAAAACCATAAAACAACAAACACTTAGAATTAATAAATTACTATATTTAATGGCTTCCCTAGCTCCTTGTGAATTCGATCCCTAAGTACTACAATTGAACCTCTTATTTGAGAGAGTAATTCACTCCTTAAGGTAATTTGAGTGGTATCAAATTTGGCGCCGTTGCTGGGGAGCTTTGATCGCCTTTAGATTTAGTATTATTAATTCTTTTCTTTTCTTTACCCCCATTCTGACACAAAAAAAAATTCTTGTCTTTTCAGGTGCATGCCCAGCAGTACCAGAAGTGTTAGGGGATTTTTGTGTACAAGTGATTCGTGCTCAGACTACGGAATGATAGGAAGAAGGAGACTAGTCGTCGTGGTACTTTCTCCTGCTTCGGTCGTGGATAAGCCAGGAGATCCTGCTCTGAGGGTAGTGCCATACGGGTATGGGCTGGTATATGTCGTCAGTGCCCTAGTAGCAGTAAGAAAGGTCGGTTGTTGGACAGGAACCGCCTGGCTGTAGTGAAGATCGTAGGGTCTTCTGGGTCTGTAATTGATGGTCCCGACTCTAGGGTCGGTCCATGGGTGCCTCCTGATCTGTAGTTGAGGGTTCCGGTTACCAAGGTTGGTTCTTGAGGAACCGAGGAAGATGTTTGGGATTTATAGCTGCATCCTTCAGGGGGGGTTGCCTACGTACCCTTCAGTGAGGGATCAAGCCGTTCGTAGTTCAAGTATTGGTGGAGGCATGGAGCCTAAGTGGGCGCGTAGCCTAATGGGCACGTGGCCTAAGGAGCACGTAGCTCTGTAGTTGGTAGGAGTCATTTGTTCTATGGGGCACATGGCCGTACCAGATGGTGGAGTAGTTGATATACTGCAGGGAGCATGGAGCTTCGATATGCTTTGATGAGCAAGGCTTTAGGGAGCATATATCTTCCCCTGGTCGATAGTAACCGCCGGGATCAGCCTCTCCTCGGCTTGTCCGAGAAGAAGGTCTTCTATGTATATAATCTTGCCTTGGCGGCTGTAGAATTGGTGAGCTCTGATTATGGACGTCTTCCCCCTCCCTCTTTAGGTTTAGAAACCTATATTTATAGAAGAGGTTGTGCCTCCCTTCTTAGGATTTGGAAATATTCATTATATCCTTAGATAGTAGAATATTTCCATTTATCTTAAGGCAGGAGAAATCACTTGGCCTGGAAGACAGAGGAAGTTCCCAGACTCGGGGAAAGGGACCCGAGACCCAGAGGCATGGACCCAGACCTGGGGGAAGGGACCCGGAAGACGGAAGCTGGAGTAATCTCTTCATGGAATATTTTTCCCCAACAAGAAGCAACAAGGAAAAACACCTGCTATTCTCAGAAGATCCTGCTCACTTGGAACGAACGATCCGCAAAAACCAACGTTCCACATCGCTCGACGCAGCAGCTTTCACGTCGACTGATTCTCGCACCAACCCATCGACTGATACCCAACCTTCATCGTCGACCGATATACCTCGTTCGACATCGATCGATCCTACACCGCTTGCATCGATCGATCCTACACCGCTTGCATCGATCGATCCTCAGTCGCAGAACATGGTTGCGACTGTTATTCTCAGATAGGATGAAAATGGAGACCTGTATGACCAGGATGGTCATCTGCGTAATGCAACATGTCAGAAACTAGACGCTCAGGGGAATGTAATCCCTGATGCTGATGCTACAGGAGCTGCTAAACCTGTAGAAGAGGCTGCTCCACCAAAGGCATTGGCCGACTACAATCGTCTAGACGAGTACTACACCAACCGATCAGCTATTCGCCTTCCAGAGATTCAGAAGGAGAATTTTGAGCTGAAGCCTCAGTACTACACACTCGTGTCGCAGCTACCCTACTCTGGGTTACCGCACGAGCATCCTATGGACCATCTGGAGAGGTTCGAGGATCTTATCGCTGCTATTCGTATGGATGGAGTCCCTGAGGACTACCTATTGTGCAAGCTTTTCAAGTATACTCTGACTGGAGAAGCGATGCACTAGCTTAAGAAGCTACCCACAAGATCTCTAAAATCCTGGGCCGACATCAAGAATGCTTTCTTGCGAAACTTCTTTGATGAGGCACACACTGAAGACTTGAGGAGCAAAATTGCTACTTTCGCGCAGGAGACTGGAGAGTCTTTTAAAGATGCGTGGATCAGATTCAAGTTCTTCCAGTGAGACTGTCCAAACCATGGATTCAATGAAGTGCAAATGTTGAGCACTTTCTTTAGAGGTATCGCCTTGAGGTATCAGATGGCTCTTGATACAGCTAGCGAGGAAAACTTTAACACCAGGAATCCGGTGGAGGCTATGAGACTGATAGAAAATTTAGCAAACAGCAGCATCACCAAGAACACTGACTTTGAGATGAAGAAGTTTGTTGCATCCCTAGGAAAGGAGCAGATGGACGAAGTTATAGCAAAGTTAGATGTGGTTCATGAGCTTCTTAGGAAGTAGGTCTGTTCAGCTGAAGGAGATGTAGCTGTAGACATAGAAGGAGAAGAGGATGAGAACTACATTGGAGGTACTGGATTTCAGAGATCTGGAAACCAGGGTGGAAACAGAAACTTCTATGGCAATGGTCAGAGGAGTAACCAGAGTTCACAGTTCCAGAAACCTTTCAGCAACAACAGCAGAGGCTATGGAAACTCATACTACCAGAATCTACCACCACAGACTCAGGAAAGTAAGATTGAAGCACTGCTTGATAGAGTTCTTGAAGGACAACAACAACTCACTGTGGACTTCAATGGAAAGATAGATTTTGCCTACAACAGTCTGAACACAAGAATTGAGACCTTAGGAACTCAAGTGAGGAAGCTTGAAATGCAAGTGGCTCAGACTGGAGACACTGTAAAGAAGCAAGAAGCCTTGGCAAGAGAGGTAGGAGTTGAGAAAGCAAAACACCACGTGAACGCCATCCTAAATGATGATTTCTGGCAAGTGGTAAAGCATGAGAAGCTTGGAGAAGGAGACTTCGAAGTTGAAAGTTCCATGAGCTTCGGCGGATCACACTGGTGTCGACCGATGTCAATGGATGCACATCGCTCGACAGACCAAGACGAAGATCAATCGACGGATTACTCTAGACATCGATCGACGTCATCTGCTGAATCGACTGTGGAGTGTACTGCAGTTCGAATCATGACTCATGAGGAATTCGCAGAAAAACCCCCTCGCCCACCCTCCCCTTTCTACGTCAAAATCGATCGACTGCACGAGCCAGCCATCGATCGACAAAGAGAGACCAACACCGATCGACCCCCCTCACCTCCCATCGATCGACGGACACCTTTCACCCACCGAGTGCGATTACCATCAATTGATAGTAACCGAATCAACGCACTCAGACCACCACCTAAACCTTTAGCAAACCCACCAGAACCTACAACCAACCCTTCAGACACTACACCAGAGCCTATGCAAGTTGATAAGGCAACTGAGGGAAGAGTGTTAAGGAAAAGGAAGGAGAAGACTCCTAAGAACCTTAAGAGGGAAGCTAATGAGAAGGAGATGGATGGTTTCACTAAGAGAGTCCTCAGAATCCCAGTGGTGAAACAGTTTGATGAAGTTTACTACACACACCGGTTGTGGATGTTCTTCAGAGAGACTAAGGAAACTGAGGAGGACATTAGGAGAATGTTTCATCATGTCAGGGAAAGGATGAAACTATGGATCACATTGAAGAAGAAGAGTGATCCT
>NC_027753.1:15889182-15899765 GCF_000695525.1 Brassica oleracea var. oleracea | reverse complement strand
TGGAACTCTTCACTTCTGCTTGGAAGAGCTTTCCTAGCTACAGTAGGAGCTGTATGTGACATGAACACCAACAGATTATGTCTGACACATATAGATCCAGACACCCACTATGACCAAGTTCGAGTTGTGAGACAACATGTCAACCTCGTGGAGCTTGGAAATGATCTTGGCTACATTGCAGCATGCCATTGTGGAGCAGAGTACGAAACTGAGTACTCGAAATCGATCGACACTCACACTGTCACATCGATCGATTCCAATGAGTCACCGACGACCGATGAATTCTATCCCACGTCGCTCGACGGTATGCAACCGGTAGACCACTCCACATCCCTAGATCAGTGATATCCAGACTTTTCCTTTCAACAACCCAACAAGAATAGACGTGATGACTATTCCATGAGCAGTTGGGCAGATAGTGGATTCCATGAAAGTTTTGCAGTGGAGACTGTGATTCTCTCAGCCAATGAGGATCCTACTGAGGAGTATGATGAGGATTACTGGAAGGAAAGAGCTACAGAGATTGCTCTGTAGGATGAAAGATATTCAACCCTAACCTTCAACAACACGCCTACACCATCGATGGACAACATCTACTCAGCATCGGTCGATTCCCACCCTCATCCAGCAAAACAATTATCTGCATCGATCGATACCACACCTGGTACATCGATCGATATTAAAGCCGCCGCCTTAGAAAAGAAAAAAAGGAATATTCCTCTCTCAAATAGGTTTACCAAAACCTATATAAGGAGTTTTGCTTGCAAGAGTAACTCCCACGAAACAGAAGCAGAAAAGATGAGTGCTCCAACAAATCAATCAGGAGAAACATCCAGGAAGAGCATTCAATCCAAAAACCCTAATTCAGCAGAGAAACGTCTACCATCAATCGATACCTCAGTATCAACATCGATCGATTCTCATTCTTAACCTAAACTTTCTCTATCTACTAAGAGTATGAGTAATGATTACGACTTTCGATTTCCTGATGAATTTGGTATTCAGGGACCAAGATGGCCATGCAAGAGCTATGGATGGAAGGATTCTACAAGTATCCAGAGAGGACATAACATACATCATTCAATTGGGCAATGGAGTAGACAACTTGTTTACGCAGCAACGCAGCATCCCAGACAACAATCCAACTGTTCCAGACGAATTTTCAAAGGCCACAACAACAGGAATTGGTTCACACCAATCGTGCAAACCTGCTGGCCAAGCATCGATTGACGAGTTAGCTTCTACATCGCTCGACAGGGTTACACCATCGTCGATCGATAAGGCACCTCTACCATCGATCGATAGACTTTACGAATGTGGACGTCGCGTTTATGACAGCTATGGAGCCAGAAAGTTCAGATGGGAACAGAAGGATGAATATGGAGTCTACAGAGACGAGTCTGGACATGCAAGGAGCGCAACTGGTGATATGATTCCTGTTACCAAGGATGACATCAGGAAAATTCTGGAGAGAGCATCCCTATTTGGAGAGCGTCACATATGTCTTCCAGAACATGCCACTACCTTCACACCTACAACACTGGCATCAGATATCTACACCAAGGATGAGCTCAATGAGATGGTGACTGGTATTTGTGGAACTCAGGAAAAGCTTGGAGATGAACTCAAAACATTGGTAGATGACACTTATCAGCCTTTGGGCAGAGGTTACAATGAGCTTGTCAGATGCATGGCAGAGATGAGGACAGATATTGAGAGTATGCAGCACAACCTTGAGAAAGAAGCTACGACATCAACATCGATCGACGCCAACAAAGGAACATCGATCGACGTCAAGCCACAGACATCCCAGACTCTTGCAAAATTGGAAAGTTTGGCAGAGAAGAAGGATGAATGGGAGATCGCATACATAAACACGAGGATTAACGACATTTACAACCCTCTCAACAACAACGTGGACTGGTTGAGCACGAGAATTGATCTGCTACTGCAAGAACTGGACACCATTCGCATGAATGATCCACAACCAGCCACATTGATCGATATCTGCAACATCACATCGATCGACGCAAGGTTCGCAGCAGTGGAGGATAAGTTGAAATCGTATGAGGACATGCACAATCATTTCACCTCACCTATCATGCGATACCTCGACACCTTGTCTACATAGATGACGAATGTCCAGAAGGACATTGGTAAGCTTAATGATCAACACGATTTTCAGGAAGAAGGTTCAACATCGATCGATAGGTTCCGCAGGACATCGCTCGATGGCAAGAAGCCTACATAACATCTTCCCTACACAGCAGAGGAAGTTGATCAGATCACATCAAAGCTTTACAAAGCTATAGACACCTTGGAGGACCGACTTGAGAAGAGGTGCGATGACATCTACTTTCCATTTGACGCCAAAATCAGTGGATTAGATGGACAAGCAGAATAGCTACAGAAGGAAGTCAAAGCCATTGAGAGGCAACTCGCATCTCAACACCAGATATCAGCATCGACCGACGGAGTACGCTCCAAATCGATCGACAGTGCTACACCAGCAACGATCGATAGACACGTGGTCGCATCGATTCATACCACGTCCATACCAGACGACGTGCAGCTGATACCAAACCACATGGAATCAATGCAGGAGCAACTGAACGAGCTATCAGAATACGCCTACAGCAAGATAAGCTGTTATCAGTTCAGCATTGAAGACATCCTAGAAAGGCTACAGAACATCTCAAATGCAGTACAAAAGATAGATGAGAGATGGACCAGAAATGATGAGGCCACAAGAAGTTTCATTGCAGCTTGGTCCAGAATGTGCAGAGATGAGGTGGATGCTTGTTTCCCAACAAGTAGCTGTTTTTCCACCAACTAGCCACATACCTCCAAAGTCAAGCTAAATGACTATAACAAAGCGCTGAGTGGGAGGCAACCCACTATTAGATAATTTTAATTAGCTTTCTTAGTTATTGGTATTTACTTTCGTTTTTATTCTTTCAGATTTATTGCAAGACCCAAGTAGGATGATTACCAACATATCGACCGTGGACGAGAAGTCGACATTGATCGACACACACACACACACGACGATCGATGCATACCTATGCACATCGATCGATTCCCACTCCGGTCAGGTTTATCTTCCTAAATTGTTACATTTGTACTTATGATTTATTTACACCATAACTCCGACTCTGTTACACTTGGACAGTGTAATTTAAGTCTGGGGGGAGGTTTACTGATATGATTTATTCTGATTCTTATAAAAAGATTTTTTTATAAATTATGCTTAGCTATGTGAAAGGGACTATGATTTTATTACTTGAACATCTAACCACTCTTTAGCACCATTCTAGATTTACTGATTGCAGATAGTACTAAGATGCTAAAGTGGATCAACTTGTGAACTATACACACTTGCCTTGATTGTTTGAAGGAACCAAAGCTGCCCTCCAATACTAACCCTGACATAACCGCTTGTCTTGGGGCTTGGTATACATGGGATCGGATTCTTCAGACAAGTCTGGAAGGTAAAGCCTTATGTAGATTTATTTATCACAATTTTCTCTCTCTATTTCGACCCTAGAGTAGTTAGTATTTGTATTAGTTTTCTTTAAAAAAAAAAATCTGAAATTTATTATTTAAATAGGACTTAGGATTTAGCTAGGAGGAATCTGAACAGGACTTGGTAGCTAAAACCATTAAGGCTTGCTTCATAAAGATTCCAAATAAAGAATTCGAACAGGACTTGGAGGCGGCAATCTTCAAGGCTCGCTGCACAAAGAATTCTTGGATATAGGTCAAAAAGAAGTGAGGTTCCTGAAACTTCTTAAACACAAAACTTTAGATAAAAATACCTCACTCTCTCAAGTGTTTTGATCTCACCCACACACGTGTTTCTCTCAGATTTTTGTTGATCACTCACAAGTCTTATACTCAAGGTTCTAAGAGATCTAATCAAGGAATTCCAAGGCCTGTGATCGATACTCCCAAGGTAAAACCTTCACTTTTATTTTATGCTAGGAAATGAGGTTGGTAGAGGGGAATGAAAGACAAGATTTGCTAAGTTGTTGGCTAGATGAATTTGGTTGTGCATAATGTGCTTTTGTGATTAGGAGACTTTAGATGTGGTTTGCGAAATTGTAGAGGTGATGATTTCTATGTAATTAATCTATAAGTCCTTGCTGTTTTCAAACCTCTTTCAGAGAGACTGCCTGTTTGTTTTGCTTGAGGACAAGCAAAAGGGTAAGTCTGGGAGAGTTGATATACCATGGATTTGACCCGTTTTTACCCATGGTATATAAGTATTTACTATCTATATACTATATATTCTATCCTATTAGGTATTTTTTGAGGTTCAAAAGCATCTTGGAGTCAAGTGATGATTATGGAGCATTTAGGAGCTTAAATGAGTATTCATCCGAGCTGACCATTAGAGGTCGATACGAAGAAGACACAATCGATCGATGCACATCCAGTGTCGTCGATCGATACAAAAGAGACGCCTCGATGATTAAAGATTAAGATCGATCGATGTACATCATGTACCATCGCTCGATGTCGAGACGCGAACGCGCGACCTAGTTGCAGCCGACTTTAAACCCAAGACTTCACCAAATTACAAGAATACCCCTGACGAGTTTTTAACCTAATAGATTATATACTTGCCTAAGTGTTTAATTTTTTAACCTAATAGATTATATAATTGTCTAAGTGTTTAGAGGCCAGAAAGATTTTCAGCCACCTTTTGTGTTTTCTTATTTTCAGTAAAGAGTTTTAGGAGAGAAGATCATCGAGAGATTTGTGATTGGAACTCCATTGATTCATCTATTCTATTCTATGCAGTTTTCATTTATATTTTGTGTCATGAAATGCTTAGCTATGTATGAGTAGTTCACTTGTTAGATTCAGAGATCAAATAGGTTAGAGGGATTAGCCCCAACTATAGATTGCTAAGTTGTGGTATTCATTGATTGATTGTTCTTAATGCTTGTTATAGATTAGCTACCTTGAATATTGAATCTAGGAATCTGCATGAGTCAAGCAACCTTGACCATCCAGTCCTGAATCTAATATGTCAGACTAGACGATAGGAAAAAGGCTACCGCTGAACCAGGAAGCTAGTGTTCATTATCAACTTGCGCCTAGGGGTTAACTAGAAGCATCGATCGATACTGTCTTCTGACAATCGATCGATCTTGCGAAAGGTGTATCGATCGATATCCCTATAGGACCATCGATCGACACTTTCTTATGGTCAATAAACGACAGTTGACATCCAAGATCTAGTTAGTTAACCAGTGAAATATTGCCATCGCTGATCACTGTGTTTAAGGGGTTGAGTTCTAATATATCATGCAAGCAACTGATAGGCATCTATAGGATTAAAATCTCCAACACCTGAATAGAAACCCTGCATCTAATACCTTTCCAATAAGTTATACCCCCAAATCATCTTGTTAGTCGAGCAATAGACTTGCTCAATTAGGATTGCTATTTACTTTAAAACCATAAAACAACAAACATATAGAATTAATAAATTACTAGATTTAATAGGTTCCCTAGCTCCTTATAGATTCGATCCATAAGTACTACAATTGAACCTCTTATTTGAGAGAGTAATTCACTCCTTAGGGTAATTTGAGTGGTACCAGGCAACTAGAGGGTAGGCTAGCTGTAGGAGTCACCAAGGTTTTGTAGGCGAAGAATGTATCGATGGTCTCTTGTTTTCTTGATGCTGATTTACCTCGCGTGGACAATTCTTCCGGGAAGGAAAACATAGAGCAGGTGTTGAGGCTTCCTATCGAGCGATGCCAGATTCCTTTTCTCGTAAGCAAGGCAGGATTAAAGCGTTGCAGCATCTGGGGTAAGCCTTTCATTCTCTTTCAGTTTTCCCTTATAGTCATTGATTGGATTCGCTTTTGTATTTTAGGTGAGATGTCAGCATCCAAAGGTGACGAGGCGTTAGCGGAGTATAAGAAGGCTCTTGAGGTGATGTGTGCGAGGAAATCCGCTCCCAAGCGAGCTGCCTTTGTCGAAGACGACGAGGTTCAGTTTCTCAGGAGCAGCAAACGTCTGACAGTTGCTGCTGCTGCTCCTTCCTCTTCTAAGAAGAAATCCAAGGCTTCGGGCTCTTCTCCTTCTGCCTCTTACGATTGGGCCATAGTGCTTACCAACCTTAACACGAAGGTATTTCCTTCGACTCCAGTGCTCCTCGCGTCAGACCTACCATCATATCCCCGAGATGGAACAATTGATACGCCACCTGCCCATCAGATCTAATCAATAACCAGAACCAAAAGATCAAAAAGTCACATGGAGCATTACCTAAAGCTAGTCACCCTGGAGTGATTGAATGGCCACAGAGGAATCTTCTGTGGCTTCCACGAAAACCGAGATGGATGCTCTGGCCTCCCAGCTGTGTGAGGAAAAGGGTGTTGTTTTAGCAAAGGATAAGGAGATTAAGGCTTTGAGTCTCAAGGTGAGGAACCAGGAGGAAGCAGGAGAACTCGCAGCAACGGAGAATGTCTCTCTGAGGGGTCAGCTAAAGAACAGGGAGGAGGAGCTGAACGATCTGAAGGATACTGCAGAGACCTTTGAAGCAGAGAAGGCGATGGCGGTGAATGGTGTATGCAGGTGGGAGTATCCTTCAGATCATGGCCCGATGGGAGTTGATGCGGGTGTTAGGGGATTTCTGTGTTGGCTCTTTGTGAGTACTACAGAACGTTGGATAGGCTGGTAAACTGGGTGAATTTGTATGTGTTTTGTGAGGATTTAAATAGAATGATAAAGAAATAGGCTTGAACAGACGAATTATTGATCAGGCAAACAAGAACAAGGGCGGTTACAATGATCTTTTAATAAACCATAGTTCTAGCTCTCTAATTCTAGTCTCCAAGCCATGGAAAAGTCGATCCCTTGCTTTAGGGTTGTAGTAGCTCTTATATAGTCGTCTAGGGGTCGGTTCCATTAGGTTAAACTCTTCCATATTCGGAAATATGGAAGGGTCTCCTTATCGGATGTTTTCCATTTCTTGGAAGGGAGCTCGGTTCCAGGGACCGAACTCAGGGTTCCTTCTATCGGGGACCTGGAGCGTTCCCTTATCGGGGACCCGAAGGTCTGAGTCCTGCCTGGAGGCTGGAGGAAATGATACCGGAGTATTTTTCCCCAACAGTTTGCCCCTTATTTCTCAATTTTGTCATCGAAGTCAGGGAATAACCTATGCACTCAAGTCAACCAGAGTAGCTCATTCTCAACAGGCTCCCCTTAGGCAGGACCCCGTTCCATTGATCTTGCTATCCTGGGTTCCACTCAAGCCGGAACTCATTTTGAACCCAGGTGAGGATCGGTTCCTTTGTGTTTGACCGGAGTCTAGTAGTAGTTTTCCTTATCTTCTGGAGATGATGAGGCTGGAGCTCTGAAGTTTTAAATCATGTGCGGACTGGAGAGACGGAGAGATCAAGGGACCCATCCTGCTTTTGGAGGATTTCTTCCTTTAATATCAGATATTCGACTGATATTTTCTTCCCTTTGCGTAAAGGAAATAATTTTAAATTTCGAATTTCACGGTCTGAGATCTGCTGAGATGCACGACTTCCTCGGGAAGACTTTCAACGGCTTCCCTTCTTCCCGTATATATTCCTCTGCCTTTTCTTCCCTATTTCTGCGCTCCTTGCTTTCCCATATCTTCGACTCAGGTACTTTTTCTCTTCCTTCTTTGCTTATGCCTTTCTAGCTCTAGCCATCATGATCTCCTAGGCCCATAGTCGTTCATTTTACTGTGGTTGCCAGTTATTGATTAGGAACCGATTGACCATGTCCAAACGATCTGCCTCTTCGACACCTTCGATGACCAATAGGGTTGGTTTAAAGAGAAGAATAGATTCTCCGGTTTCCCGATCCGACCGCTCTCCTTATCCGGGCACGGGATCAGAGCATGACCTAGCATCCCCACTTCCATATGTGTATGCGTCTCCTTCGCCAATAGGTCCTGCGTACACTGTGAGTGAGGATGACATGGTAGAATGGCGGCGGAAGTATTCTCTTTCCTCCAGCACCGGAGGAACGGGCTTCTAATTTCATCCCGGGCAGATCGTCATTTACGAGGCTTTCTTTGATATCGGCTTTAGAGGAGTGATCCCATCGCTTGTAGCGAGTTTATGCGATTTTTTCGGGATCTCTCCTTCCCAGCTGAATCCTCCGTCCTGGAGATTACTCGTGGCCATTCAGAACCTGGGTGACTTGGAGAATTTATCCTTCGGGATCAATGAGGTTCTATTCTCCTATCATTTGGCCCCTCTGAACGGAAATGAAGGTCGGCTTCATCTTCGCCCTAGTAGTGGATTGCCTATTGTGGAGGAGCTTCAAAAGAGTGATCGTAAAGGGTCTGCTTTTAGTAAAAAGTGGCAGGAACGATATGTTTTCGTGATGCTTCCTGGACACTACTATCACTGGACCATCGTAGGTAAGTTTAGGGGATACACATGGTTATACTGCTTTCTTGATCTTCTAACCCTCTTGTGTTTGCAGCTGGAACGCACCCCGTTCTTCCGGAGGGAGAGGATACCGTTCTTAGAGCACGTCAGCTTCCCCTTGGTCATCGTCAAGTACCTTTCTTACTCAGTAACATTGCATTACATCGTAGCAGCCTATGGGGTAAGCGTCTTTTGATTGGTGCACTTTGAATGTTCCTTTGTTTGGATTACTGATGATTCTTTATGCAGGGAACATGTCTGGGAATACTAGCAATGACCCTTTTGCGGCCTATCAAGAAGCGGCCAAGGTGATGTCTGCGAAGAAGGGCTCCGCGAGCAGGACAGTATCCGGAGACGACTTGATAATTACTGGCAGTCGTCGAACGGCGACAGTGAAGATTGAACCTTCCGCCCTGGTTCAGACCAAAAAATCTAGGGGTGGAGGTATGGCGACCCGATCTTCGCAGCGATCAGCCGTGGGAAGTCTTGCTACGGCTTTATCTAACTTGAACCTTCAGGTGTTTCCTTAAGATGGCACCATTCTTCCTTCGGGAGAGCCATTGGAGTTTGTTCAGGTTCTCCAAGGGGGACTTCGGCGGGTACGTTGTAGTGCTTTTGATCTCTTTCTATTCCGGTTTCTGATGGGAGACTGTGATTTCCGTGCAGACCATCTCCCAGCTGTTTCATTTTGGAGAGCGGCTGTCTATTGAGAGCTCGCTGGTTAGCCAAGAAGAGCTAGATGATCTGAAGCATCAAGTTTCGTAGGAGAAGGCTCAGCGTGTAGCCCGTGAGATGGAGATCCGTGATCTCAAAGACAAGCTAAAGGATGCGGAGAGGGCAGCTGAAATGTCTTCGGCAGATGCGTATTGGCAAGAAGAACCAAGAGCCTGAAGAGGCCATAGAAACTCTGAGTCTCGATATGGTGATGGCCGTAAATGGGGCAAGAGTCACCGCTCGGTGGGAATTGATGAGAGAATGGCTACAGAAGAAGAGTAACCAATGGGACCTGGCCAAGGCTTTGGAACAGTACAAAACAATAGCCCTGGAGGAAGCCCATAACAAAGGTGCTCCGGTTCCTTTGTTTGAGGACGAACCTGCCATTCCCCATGTTTTCGGGATGGACATAGATTTGAGGCCTGGGGAATCTTCCTCTTGAACTAATGTTCTTCCTTTTTTTGTTGTTGTAATAACGGCCTTTCTTGGCCTGCTCTACTTTTGTTTTGTTGAATTGAACCATGGCCATGTCGTGGCTTTATTTTATTCAGATTTGCATCTTTCCTTTGCTTGCTTTTCCTTCGTCTTCGGGATCTTTAGCTTTGTAGGTGATAAGCGTCTTGCTTCTGCGATTTTCAACAATCTTTCAAAAGTTTGCAGGTTGTTGAGTGACCTCGGGGCCTTGAGGCTTGACTCACGAGTCGTAATCGAGGAATGGTTGAGCAAGCGTCGACTGCTTAAGGGTCTCTTACAGGACCTGGGACGTATGGGCTTTAGATGTCATGAACGTCGGAGGACCCATGGATCCTGGGTGCTAAGGTTCCTTGGAACCTTTGGACCTTGCAACAAACAGACCTAGCGGGTCTCGTGTGACTGGGTCTCCTTTGGGGACCTTGGAGTCATTTGGAGAATTTTTGATAAGCTTAGGACCCGGAGGTCGTTCTTAGGTAACCCGTGGGTTCTGGACCCTGAGGTCTTGAGTTGGATACATGGTCTTTGGACCCTGAAGTCTTTTTAGGGAATCAATAAGTTCTTGGCCCTGAGGCCTATCTGAGCACAGAGTTCTTTATCAGAACCCGAAATTAAGGTTAAAGGGACCGCATTCTGCCACCCTAGGTGACGCCACTCTCGGTACCTGTTGGGGTATCGTATTCTACCGCTCGGAAGCTGGTCACTATCTAGTTTCCGTGCTGCATGCTGCTTTCTGCAGAAAACCACTATCAGGCTTAGAGGGTGCTGGTGTGGGTGAAAGCCCAAGTGCCAGGCTTTGCTGCTTTCCACGTCTGGAGAAGTAGAATATTATGTGGTGCTCCCGGACTTTTGCACTTGCTCAATGGCAATTATACCTCGTGTCCCCTGTATTATTCTAGCACATAGCGTTTTAATACATGTACTTTCACATTTTTGGTATTTTTGTTTGGGACCCCGATATGC
>NC_027753.1:15880488-15889162 GCF_000695525.1 Brassica oleracea var. oleracea | reverse complement strand
ACCCATTCCTACCTTATGTCTCATACCCGTTTTGTTTTTGCGTGGTCGTACCACTTTGTCATTAAGGGTTAGCCAGGATCGAAGGTCACTTTGACCTGATCCAGCTCGTTTGCCCATTTAAGTATTATGGCATTCCTACTATTCTTTTATAGTCAGAACTATTTTATTATATAAGCTTTGTCCGGAGACGTTTCAGCGTACATAGATGTAGGAAAACATAATGCTTAAATAATAGATAAAATAATTAATAGAAATCATGGTCCGGAGACCGTACAAGGTATCAGCTTGCGAGGTACCCCGGTGGCTAGGACATGTTTTACCTCTTGTTGCTAGGTGATTCGCAGGGTTTGACTTGCTTTTGGGACGAGCATCCTTGATGGAGGGTTCCTCCTTTTTATGCAGGGTTCTGCCTCTTTCTTGGGTCTAGGGACCGTGGTCGAGACTCGTTTCATGCCCTGGCCTTTAGTGTTCGGGGTCCGCTGTCTTCTGTCAATGAAGGTTTTCAGTACTTCCATGAAACGGGTAGTCACATTCATCCACCGGAGCGACCAGGTTCGGAGGCCTCCTGCCTGGCTAAGTGTCTCCCTCCTGCGTCTGTGAGGCGCCCTTTGCTCCGTATCCGTCCGATGCACCCTCTGAGGAGGTCTCCTTGAAGTCCTCGTGCCCCACTTATTTATCCGCGAGACCACTGACTGATACCTGATAAGGTTCTTGGTTGTCTTGTCTATGTGAGGCGGAGGACGAGGGTCCTGTGAAGACCAGGTCTTGCGAGCAGATGAAACTTCGAAGGGCTTCGGGGGAGACCATGCGGAGCGGTCGACACAGGTTCTCTGAGGAATACTCTGGTTCTTTGAATGATTCGGGGTCCGCCTTCTCCGGAACGACCCCCAACTACTCGTATCATTGACCTCTGATCCCGGGGTTCGCGGGGTCCGAGGGGTCCGAGGTTTTCTCTGTAATTGCTATAAGACCTTGGTCTTCCCCTTCAGGGTGGTCTGGTAGTAGGATCGAGAGTTCTCTTGGCCTCCCCTGATTACTCTGATGCCCCCAGGGTGTAGGAAACTTCACCATCTGATGAAGGGTTGAAGGGACTGCTCCCATGTCGTGAATCCAGGGTCGTCCCAAGATCATGTTATATGCTGATTGGCAATCTACGACCAGGAATTTGGTAGACATGTTGACTCCTTCAGTGTATACTGGGAGGATAGCCACTCCGGCGGTTTGCTTGACATCGCCGCTGAATCCGATGAGTGGGGTTACCTTTCGCGTCAGGGCTCTCTCCTCCAGCCCCAGATCTTGGTACGCCCTCTGGAAGATAATGTTGCTTGAGCTGCCGTTGTCTACTAGTATTCTTTTCACCAAGCAGTTCACTACAGTGAGAGAGATAACTAGGGCATCATGGTGGGGAGCTAGGATCTTCTCTTGCTCCTTAACTGTGAAGCTTATCTCATCGGTGCCTAGAAGTAGGAGCTTCGATTGGGTCATTTCCAGACCATGCTTAGCGTTACGGGTACTTTTATTTGCGGCTGCGTGGCTTACTCCGCTTACTTCCGAGCCTCCGGATATGACATTGATCACCCGATTTTGGCGAGGTGGTGAGGTTGGTGCAGCTCCTTTGGAGTTCCCTGCTGTTTCTTTGCTGAGGTGGGCCTTGGCTTTCTCTGAGAGGAATTCTCGGAGATGTCCCTTTTGGAGTAATTCGTTGACCTCGATCCTTAGGGCGATGCAGTCTTCGGTTTTGCGGCCATGATCGCGGTGGAAGTCGCACCAGAATTCCGGGTTCCAGAACGAATCCGGTGCTTTCATCTTTGGAGGCCACTTAACCTGTTGGCCCATCTGCCTCAGTGCGTTGACCAGCTCTGGTGTTGATATTGAGAGATGAGAGATATCGGGCCAGGTAGATACCGACATTCCTTCTTCCTTCTCTTGAGGCCGGTACTGGAACCTGCCCCGGTTTCTAATACCGGAGTCCTTGGATCCTTTTTGGGAGGATCTTTCCTCTCGGTCTCCTCGATCTGATCGGGCTGACCTTTGGTCCTGCTTTGGTTGAGCCTTGGCACGGCTAGCAATATCTTCCTCCCACTTCACCTGTGCCCAGGCTCGGGACAGCACATCTTCCATGGTCTTGCAAGGGTACATGGTCAACTCTTTGTATAGATCACAGAGATCGCGGTAGGGATGCTGCATTCAGGGACCGCCACTTTCTCCTGGTTGAAGCGGGCTATGTAGTCTCGCAGAGGTTCAACTCGATGCTGGTGAATCTCGTAGAGACCATCTGAAGTTTTCTCCAGGCTTCTACTACTTGCGAACTGCTCCACGAATTTGTCGCTCAGGCCTGCGAAGGAAGATATGGACCTGGTAGGGATATTGATGTACCATTGCAAGGCAGGTCCGATCAGAGTGGAACCAAACCCTTTGCACATCGTGGCTTTGCGGGATTCCTTAGGGAGTGCAACCGCCAACATCCTTTGCTTGTACTGTGCGATGTGATCGTCGGGGTCGCCAGTACCGTCATACATCTTGATGCTGGGGAAGGAGAACTTTCTAGGCATCTCAACTGAGGCGATTTCCTCCACGAAGGGGTATCGGCGTAAGAATCTGGATTGTTCCTCCGGATTGGGGGAGCTACTCCTGGTAGGCGTTCTACCATGAACTGCATGGCGTCGAATCTCTTAGAGAAAATTTTCTCCGGGTACGCGGTTATGGAAGATTCTGTTGCTGCAGTCCTCTCAGGTGCTTCCTTCCCGGGTTCCGGATCGGAATCGCTCTCTTCTAGGTCATGGATTTGAGGATTCTCGGTCCCTTCCCTAGTTGCCCCAACTACTCCCGACGTAGGAGGTGTATCGGTCGTACCTCCTCTGGTGCTGGGCGTGTTTAGATTTCCCATAGGTCGGATTGGTGTGTTGAAATGGCGCTTCTTGTTGCCTGCCATGTTGACGGCTTGGTTCTGGTCCCGGAGGACAGTGTTCTCCGAATGAATCTGGCTTAGCTTCTCGGCGCTTTACTCCAGCTGTTTGGAGTGTTCGTCAAGTTTATCCTTCAGACTTTGAACTTCTGAAGAGAGGTCGGGGTTTTCTCCGGTAGTCTCCCGAGCTCGATGCATGTTGGTGATTTGGCTTTGCAAGCCGTCTGTTTGCTTTTGAAGCTCAGCTGTCGTTTGGGCATCTTCAGTTGGTTCGCCGTGCTCATCCACCGCCACCATCACGTAGTTAGATTACTCCCCTCCTTCTAGCGCCAAACTGTTAGGGGATTTTTGTGTAGGCTCTTTGTGAGTCTGGTAAACCGGGTAAATTTGTATGTGTTTCGTGAGGATTAAAATAGAATGATAAAGAAATAGGCTTGAAGAGACGAATTATTGATCAGGCAAACAAGAACAAGGGCGGTTACAATGATCTTTTAATAAACCCTAGTTCTAGCTCTCTAATTCTAGTCTCCAAGCCTTGGAGAAGTCGATCCCTTGCTTTAGGGTTGTAGTAGCTCTTATATAATCGTCTAGGGGTCGGTTCCATTAGGTTAAACTCTTCCATATTCGGAAATATGGAAGGGTCTCCTTATCGTAAGTTTTCCATTTCTTGGAAGGGAGCTCGGTTCCAGGGACCGAACTCAGGGTTCCTTCTAGCGGGACCTGGAACGTTCCCTTATCAGGGACCTGAGGGTCTGGGTCCTGTCTGGAGGCTGGAGGAAATGATATCGGGGTATTTTTCCCCAACAGCGGGAGTGGCTCAAAGGCCAGACAGACAGTTGGGATCCTTCGAACGTCCTAGAGCAGTACAAAACGGTGAAGATCACTGAGGCCGAACTTCTAGGACTCCCCACTCCTTCCTTTGAGGGTGAACCGCAGGTCCCTGGCGACGTGGAGACGGAGAAGGTGCCGGAGCCCGCTGCTGATGACCCTCCTGCCAGCTGATTCCAATGTCTATCCTCTGAACTCTTGACCCCATGAAGGGGTCTTTTTTTATTTTGTAACTGCCCTCGGTGAGGGTTTAAGACTTCGAATCAGGACCTTGTACCTTTTTTATTTTGTTGTGTTTAAATAATGGCCCAGCTGTGGCTTCTTAAGAATGCTTTTTGGATTTGCATCTTTCTCTATCCTTCCTCACGGGGTCTTTTGAACTTGGAGTCCTTTAGGTCCCTAGGTCTCGTGATTGGCTCCGATCTTCGTGACCATATCACTCGAGGTTCTTTTAACAGCTCTTGACGCTGGTTCTTCAAGGTGGTCTGAGCTAGGATATCGCATTGCCCCTGGGACTGACTGCCTGAGTACCTTGAGATGAATTTCTCGAAATCCCTTAGAGGACCTGGGCCGCTTGAGCCTGAGATCTTGAGGTCGTCTAAGAGTTCGTGGACTTTGGGTGCCGAGTTTCCTGGGAACCTTCGGTCCTTGAGACTCTTGGCTGGTCCCCTATGTCTTGGACCCTTGGGCCTCTTTTTTGGACCCTATGATCGTTTGGGGAACTGATGAGTTCAGGACCCGGAGGTTGTTTTGTTTAAGGAACCCGGGGGTTCCGGACCCTGAGATCTTTGATAAGACTCGTAGTCTTTGGACCCTAAGGTCATATTTCAGGAACCTGTGGGTTCTTGACCTTGAGGCCTTTCTGAGCCTGGAGTTTTTTCTCAGAACCAGGAATATTAGTTTTAAGGGACCGTATTCTGCCATCCTAGGCGAGGCCACTATCGGTACCTGTTGGGATTTCGCATTCTGCCGCTCGGAAGCTGGCCACTATCGAGTTCCCGTGCTGCACGCTGCTTCTGCAGGAAGCCAATATCAGACTTCGAGGGTGCTGGTATGGGTGAAAACCCAAGTGCCAGACTTTGCTGCTTTCCACGTCTGGAGACGCAGGATATTATAGGGTGCTCTCGGACTTTTGTACTTTTTATCCCTATTATCACAGTACTTTTGCAATTATACCTTGTTTCCCCTGTATTATTTAGCACGTAGCATTTTAATACATGTACATTTCACGTTTGGGTATTTATTTTAGTTTGGGACCCCGATATGCCTGAGGCTATACATGGGTTTTAGGTAGTATTGACGGTATACTCGGGCTTGCGCAGATCAATTCCTACCTTATGTCTCATACCCGTTTTGTTTTTCTGTGGTCGTACCACTTTTTCATTGAGGGTTGGCCAGGATCGGAAGTCGCTTGGACCTGATCCATCTCGTTTGCCCCTTTAAGTATTATGGTATTCCTACTACTCTTTTATAGTCGAAACTATTTTATTGCATAAGCTGTGTCCGGTGACGTTTCAGCGTACATAGGAGTAGGAAAACATAATGCTTAAATAATAAATAAGTAATAAAACTCATGGTCTGGAGACCGTACAAGACATCAACTTGCGAGGTACCCCGGTGGTTAGGCCATATTTTACCTTTGTTATGTAGCCCATAGGCTCTGTTTTGCTGTTGGGAGGAGTGCCCCTACTAGAAGATTCCTCTTTCCTGCTGCGGTCCCTGGCGGCACTCCATGGTCGGGACCAGTCCCCTGGATTCTGTGGACCCGTCTGTCGCTTTCCTCCTGGTATTGGGGAAAAATACTCAGGTACTACTTTCCTCCAGACCCCAGACAGAACCCAGACCTCCGGGTCCCCGTTTTAGGAACGCTTAGGATCCCCAGTATCGGGCACCCCGGTATCGGTTCCAGGAACAGCCTCTAGCTCCAAGAAAAGGCAAATTGCCGATAAGGAGAACCTTCCATATTTCCGAATATGGAAGACTTCCATCTACTCCAACCGACCTATAGACGACTATATATGGGGAACCCAAACCCTAGAACAAGGGATCGACTCTTTGAGACTTGAAGGCTAGAATTAGACGGCTAGACTAGGGTTTCTTACTCAATACTTTGTAATCTCTTCTAGGTCGATCTAATAAACGCTTATTCAAGTCATAATGTCTTTTACTACTCTAAAATCTATACGAAACCCAGCTTATCTATCGTTCCGTGGTACTCTAAAAGATCCTACAAAAAAATCCCCTAACAGTTTGGCGCTAGAAGGAGGGGAGTAATCTAAACTACGTGACGATGGCGGTGGATGAGCAAGACAACCCGTAAGAATCTACTCCAAGAGAAGCCGAGCTACAATGGCAACTCGACGGATTACAAAGCCAGGTAACCGACTTGCACAAGGCTCGGGAAGCTACAGAGAACCCTAAGCTTTCTTCCGAAGTTCAAAGCCTGAAAGAAAAGCTAGATGAACATTCGAAGCAGCTGGAGCAAAGTGCTGGGAAGCTTACTCAGCTCGAATCTGAAAACCTTTTTCTCCTAGACAAGACTCAAGCCCTCAACACGGCAAGCAACAAGAAGCGCCGCTTCCACACACAGGTCTGATCCAAGCCGAGCCTGGACACAGCCAACACCGCAGGAGGTACCGCTCGACAGCCTTCAGGTGAAGCCGGGGCATCAAGAGAAAAAACTGGAGATACGCGAGTCCATGAAACAATATCCAGGGACTCCAAGCCAGACTCCGAGAAGGAAACATCCAAAGGAGCCGTGGCGTTGAAGACATCAGGAGAAAAAGCTGGAGACACATGAGTGCATGAAATAATATCCAACAACTCCGAGCCAGACTCCGAGAAGGAAACATCCGAAGGAGCCGCAGCATTGCAGTCCTCATTGACCACCTATCTGGAGCAGATGTTCTCCAAGAAGCTCGACGCGATGCAATCTATGGTAGAAAGGCTCCCCGGGGTGGCACCTCTGATTTGGAAAAGTAATCCCGGTTCTTACGCCGATACTCCTTTCACAGACAACATTGCCCTGATCGAGATGCCGAGAAAGTTCTCCTTCCCCAACATAAAGATGTATGACGGCACCGGCGACCCAGACGACCACATCGATCAGTACAAACAAAGGATGCTAGTTGTAGCACTCTAAGGGAATTCCGCGAGGCCACCATGTGTAAGGGATTAAGCTTAACCCTGATCGGACCCGCGTTGCAATGGTACATTAATCTACCCATCGGATCCATATCTTCGTTCGCAACTCTCAACGATAGGTTCGTGGAGCACTTCGCAAGTAGCCAGAACCTGGAGAAAATCTCGAACAGCCTCTATGAAATCCTCCAGCATCGGTGTCTACCTGTCCAGATATCTCACACTTGTCTGTGTTAGGGGATTTTTGTGTACAAGTGATTCGTTCTCAGCACTACGGAATGATAGGAAGAAGGAGACTGGTCGCTGTGGTACTTTCTCCTGCTTCGGTCGTGGATAAACCAGGAGATCCTGCTCTGAGGGTAGTGCCATACGGGTATGGGCTGGTATATGTCGTCAGTGCCTTAGTAGTAGTAAGAAAGGTCAGTTGTTAGGCAGGAACCGCCTGTCTGTAGCGAAGATCGCAGGGTCTTCTGGGTCTGCAATTGATGGTCCCTACTCTAGGGTCTGTCCCTGGGTACCTCATGATCTGTAGTTGAGGGTTCCGGTTGCCAAGGTTGGTCCTTGAGAAACCGAGGAAGATGTTTGGGATTTATAGCTGCATCCTTCAGGGGGGATTGCCTACGTACCCTTCAGTGAGGGATCAAGCCGTTCGTGGTTCATGTATTGCTGGAGGCGCGGAGCCTATGTGGGCGCGTAGCCTAGTGGGCACATGGCCTAAAGAGCACGTAGCTCTGATGGAGGCGTGGAACCTGGATGGGCACGTGGCCTTGTTGGGCACATGGCCTTATGAGCACATGGCTCTGTACGTGATAGGAATCATCTGTTCTAGGGGGCGCATGGCCGGAACAGATGGTGGAGTAGTCGATATGCTGCAGGGAGCATGCAGCTTTTATATGTGTAGGGGCCAAAATCGGTCACGACGGAATCAATGTCTAAAAGTCCGTAAAAATCGGCATGAACGTTTTTACGAAAAATAAATCTTAAAAAAAGATTTATTTTACGAAGAATCTTGGGCGAAAACACATTCACGAAAAATCAGAGAAAGACTCGAACAAGGTTGCCGCGTAGCAACCAGCGGAAAAGCTGGTCGCTACATAGCGACCAAGCACGTACACAGCTCGGTCGCTAACCGAGCCCCACCGAAGCTCGGTCGCTACGTAGCGCTACGTAGCGATACATGGCTCGGTCGCTACGTAGCGACCAAGCTCTCCCCAAAGTTTGGTCGCTCACCGAAGCTCGGTCGCTACGTAGCGACCGAGCATGTACACGGCTCGATCTCTACGTACCAACCGAGCACGTACAAGACTCGGTCGCTACGTAGCGACCGAGTTCTCCCCGAAGCTCGGTCGCTATGTAGCTACCGAGCACGTACAAAGCTCGGTTGCTACGTAGCGACCGAGCTCTCTTCGAAGCTCGGTCGCTACGTAGCGACCGAGCACGTACACGGCTCGGTCGCTACGTAGCGACCAAACACGTACATGGATTGGCCGCTACGTAGCGACCGAGCTCTCAACGAAGATCGGTCGCTACGTAGCGACCGAGCACGTACACGGCTCGGTCGCTACGTAGCGACCGTGCTTTCTTAAAAATCGATATGACACGAATCCATGCATTCTCGTCTACTCTTTAATGCTATCTCCCGAAGACCGTAGCCAACCCATTTCATGTTTCTCGTCATTTTAAGTCATCAATCGAACTTTACGATAAAAACCTCGAAAAGTTTGTTTTTATCGAAAGAAGCCCTAATAAATGCTTCGAGTCAAACAACGGCCCAAAGAGACTTAAGACGTGACTCGAAAC
>NC_027753.1:15834724-15880415 GCF_000695525.1 Brassica oleracea var. oleracea | reverse complement strand
GTCAAGTTTCCGCGGATAAATACAAAATTTTGAAGATAATTACGAAGATCGGAAAAAATGGGATATCTCCATTTTTATGCTATGGCGGCTTAAGGGCAGAAAAGGAAAAGCGTAAACCGACCTAGGAGCCAATATATAAGGAGTCCTAGGCAAGAGTCATGGGAGGACTTTTTTGTCAGAGCAAACTTAGCACTTAGGGCAATTAGGCAACTTTCCGTTTTTATTATTCGAGCTGCGACTCAATTAGGTTTAGCCGTCTTAGGGTTGTTAGAAGTAGGAATCTTGCCGACAGCTCTCGAGCCCAGGCTTATACCTTGTTGTAAACGCTCATACGCAAATTCGGAATAAGATTTTTCTTTGCTCTCTTTTTACGATTTCATATAATTTATCGTTGTTATCTCGTGTTCTGATTGCTTAGCGTGTGGTATTAGCAGATATCCGGGACCTCTGGGAAACTAGGGTTCTCCTACTTTTCTAATTTAAATGGAAATCGACAGTGCAAATTTCGGTTCCCACAATATGCTTTGATGAGAATGGAGTGTCCATGTCGGTGAGTTGGAGATTGTGGCCTGGGACAGTATGTGGAGTTGTAGGCGTGCTTCAGAGAGCATAGAACGTCATCTTCATGGTAGTAATCGCCGGGATTAGCCTGTCATAGGCCTCTCGTAGGAGGAGGTCTTCTCGGGGTGAAATATAGCTTTGGCGGCTGTCGAATTCGTGAGCTCTGGAGCTGGATGTTTTCTCTCATAGATGGACGTGTTCTCCCATAGATGGACGTCCTCCCCCATCTTTAGGTTTAGAAACCTCTCTTTATGATGGAGGTCGTGCCTCCTCTTTTAGGGTTTGAAAATATTCCATATATCCTTAGATAATAGAATATTTCCATTCTTCTTCAAGGGCGGCCTATATATTGGAATACTTCCTCTTTCTCTTGGATTTAGGAAGATCCCTTCTTCTCTAAGCTGATTACCTGATAAACGGAATATTTCCATTTATCTTAAGGCAAGAGAAATCGCAGGGACCCGGACCCAGAGACGCGGACCTGGGAGCTGAAGGCAGGACACTGACCTGGAGGCAGGGATCCAGAACCTGGAAACAGGGACCTGGAAGCCGGAAGCTGGAATAATCTCTTCGTGGGATATTTTTCCCCAACAGTTTGCCCCTTATTTTCTGGCTTCATGTTTGAAGGCAGGAAATAACCTGACTTTCTTCATTGGACTATAAGTTGCACCGTAGTATCAAGCTGCCTTGTTGATCGTTCTCAGATGTACTTGCGCTCGGTGTGAAAGGATTTGCAGCCTGGTTGGAGATGTATGACCTTTGATTTGGATGACCGTCGTGCGAGATCAGGTCGGGCCTGTGGGACTTTCTTTTTCTCCTTTATAAGGATGAGACATTGCCCCTACGGTGGGGATTTGCCGGAGTTGGCAGAAAGTTTGATGAAGAAGCCAGGAACGCCTGCATAAAAGGTGATGCTTCTGCTCATACCCCGGTGCTTGTGCTTCTCCTGTGGCTGTACTCGGCCTTAGTTCAGGCCTGACTTCAGTTTGCATTTCTTGAGGCTCTCTGGCTCCACGAATCGTGTGGAGGAGTGTATGGGTCAGGACGCAGGAATTCTAAGAGGGAGCATCTTCGCGAGACTAAGGACCAGGGGGATGAGTAGGTTTAGCAAGACCCGGAGGCCGAAACTGAGGATTCTCATGCTTGATTCTACCGGCCTTGCGTATTTCTCTCGAGCTCGTAAAGGCTGTAATGGACTTTCAGGAGGGTCTCCGTGCCGATTTCCTTGTTGTGTTTAGCATACTTGATGCTCCTTGAGGTGTTGATGTTGTAGCTGTAACTTCTTGCATCGTCCCAGGATTGTACCTTGACTTTTGGCAGAGGGGACGTTCAGCATGTTCGTCTTGGTGCCTTGAGATAACCTAGTTGATTCTTGGTACCGGAGTAGATTTCTTGGACATGTTGTTTGCGGCGAGCAGTAGTTTCCATGCCAAATAAAGAAGGTGGAAACATTGGTTGAACTCTGCCATTGATTCTTCGCCATTCTCAACTATGTAGTACTGCAATCTGCCCCTCGGTGGTAAGCCACAATCAATGCTGGGATGACCTTGCGTCGTGCTTTCATGGAACCCAGAGGATCCTAGGTATGCTCTCCCAAAATTTGGAGGTTTAGAGATACATCTTTCTGAAACCCATAGGTTCGAGGATGTGGTCGGAGGTTGTATAGACTTTCATCCAGGAACCCGGAGGCTGAATGGACTTTAGGCAAGGAACCCGTTGCTTGCATGGACCTTAGTACAGGAACCCTTAGGTTAAAAGGATTTTCGTCCGGGAACCTGGTGGTTGTGTGGACCTTCAAAGGGCCTTCCCGTATATCTTTTCGACTCGAATTCGTCTTCGTCGGGTAGACTCTCGTTGATTGCTAGGTAGGCTTTTTGGAGCAGTGTCTTCCTTTGCGTCGTCCAGCTATCCTTTGGGAAGTCTTAAAGACGGAACAAGATGTGTTAGACTCGTGAACCTGGAGTATAGGGATGCTTCACATTCCACCTTCCGTAGATAGGTTACTCGTGAATTTTTTCGAAGAGATAGCTGGTCTCTCTTAGGGACCCGGAGATTTAATGGCAGGATCCTGGGATCTAACGGAACCGTGGTGCTGCTTCAGAATCCAGAGGTGTCGTCGGGACCCGAAGGTCATTTCTGGAGCCCGGAGGCTGCCCTACACCCAGAGATCACCTTTTGGAACCCGGAGGTTGAGTGAGGACCCATAGGTCGATGGGGAACCCGGAGGTTTCTGTAGACCCTGAGGTCGTATTTAGGACCCTGAGGTCGTTTAGGGACCCAGAGGTTGATTTGGAACTCGGAGGTTACTCTAGACCCTGAGGTCGTATTTAGGACCCTGAGGTCGTTTTGGGACTCGGAGGTTGATTTGGAACTCGGAGGTTACTCTAGACCCTGAGGTCGTATTTAGGACCCTGAGGTCGTTTTGGGACCCAGAGGTTGATTTGGAACTCGGAGGTTACTCTAGACCCTGAGGTCGTATTTAGGACCCTGAGGTCGTTTTGGGACCCAGAGGTTGATTTGGAACTCGGAGGTTACTCTAGACCCTGAGGTCGTATTTAGGACCCTGAGGTCGTTTTGGGACCCAGAGGTTGATTTGGAACTCGGAGGTTACTCTAGACCCTGAGGTCGTATTTAGGACCCTGAGGTCGTTTTGGGACCCAGAGGTTGATTTGGAACTCGGAGGTTACTCTAGACCCTGAGGTCGTATTTAGGACCCTGAGGTCGTTTAGGGACCCAGAGGTTGATTTGGAACTCGGAGGTTACTCTAGACCCTGAGGTCGTATTTAGGACCCTGAGGTCGTTTTGGGACTCGGAGGTTGATTGGGAACCCGAAGGTTCCTCTAGACCCTGAGGTCGTATTTAGGACCCTGAGGTCGTTTTGAACCCGGAGGTTGCTTCTTGACTCGGAGGTCGTTTGGGAACCCGGAGGTTCCTTCAGACCCTGAGGTCGTTGTTGGGCCCAAGGGTTATAAAGAACCTGGAGGTTTACCTTTTCCAGGTCCTGGAGAAATTTGTTCAGGACCCGGAGACTGCATGGGGACCCGAAAATTCTTAATAGGAGGGGTATTTGATTTGTATTTTAAGGGACCGTATTCTGCCATCCTAGGTGAGGCCACTACCGGTACCTGTTGGATTTCGCATTCTACCGCTCAGAAGCTGGTCACTATCGAGTTCCCGTGCTGCATGATGCTTTCTGCAGAAAGCCACTATCACACTTAAGGGTGCTGGTTATGGATTCGGAAACCCAAGTGCCAGGCTTTTTGTTCTTTCCACGTCCGGAGAAGCAGGAAATTATGAATTGCTCCCTGCACGTGGCAGTACTTATGCAATATGCAAACTCCTTGAATTAACCCGGAGGTGTCACAGCACCCTTGCTTATGGGGCCCCGATATGGCTCTAGGCCTATACCGGGGTTATAGGTAGTTTTGACAAGCATACTCAGGTTGATCAGACCTATTCCTACCTTAAGTCTCATACCCATTGTTATTGTCACTCCCTGTACAAACTCTGAGTTTGAATACAGTACATTGCGTTTGCGTAAGAGTTTGGAAAGTTTTTACCTTTCATTTTTACCTGGTGTTAAGGATTGAAGCAGAGGTCGGAGCCAGAGCTTCGTAGTCGGAGTCGGAGTCGGAGTCGGAATTTCTTCATGCGTGTGTATGGAGACCATGGTCCATGCCAGGAAACAAGAGTAGTATTTTCCAAAATTATTTACTCCCAATAGTTTGCCCCTTATCTTTCGATTTCATGGGTGAAGTAGGGAGATAACATGTGTAGTTTGGCCAACCGGAGTCGTTCCATCTCAGCATGCTTATAGTGGACAGGACGCTGCTTCCCTTTTTCTGATTTCTTCTTAGGCCTGGACCGTGTTAGAACCTGGAGGAGAGTCATTTTTCCAGATGGTAGACCGGTGTCTTGATGAGTACTTCTAGGTTCTGGACCTGTGCGAAGGTGATCTTGTACGATTCGGGACCTTGATCTTGTATTTCAGTCGACGACAAGATTTGCTTTCCGGTCTTGTAACTCATGTAGGTTTCTCCCAGTGATGTAGGGTTCGACGGAGATGGACTTCCTGATGCTTCAGTGAGCTTTGACATTCGTCAGCTGGATACAGGGTCCTTAGACCTGTAACAGGACCTTGGAGGAATGGAGATCTTTGTTGAGGCGTGGAGGCTACTTATCTTGGAGGACCAGTAGATTTATCCTTGAGAACCTGGAGGCTCCTTGGAACTAGTGCTCTGGCACATGAGGATCTGTAGATATTCTCTTTTTGTCGATGTCGTTTAGTAACTTCTTCTGGCTGCTCTTAGCTCCCTCTTGGGTGAGCAACTCTCAGCCTTTCTTTGATGTCACTAAATGACCCGTCGCTTTGTCTTGAATCCTCCCTTTAGTGGGCAAGCCAACAAGATTTGTTGACGCATGTTTGCCCCTTGGGTTGAGTGTTAACTCGTTTGTCCCCTCTTTTCTCTCAGTTATCTCTTTCATAGAAGTTCAGGAAGGTACGTGCCTTGGACCTACTTCCTTGTAGACTGGCGTATTTTTGACTCCTTCACTGGGAATTTCTGTTTCTTACAACTTGTCGAGGGGTGCAGCCTTGGAGACTTGGAGAGGCACGGATCCTGAGTTTCCCCGGGAGTTTGTAAGGGGTAAAAGGCCTTAATTTCCTTTAGAGGTATATCAGGGTTTGTTGCCGAGAAAAGCGGTAGTAAGGTGGTCAGAGCTTGCTTTTTCGTGGAGCCATTGGATTTCATCTCCATGTAAGGTGGATAGCCGGAGGCCCGGGACCTGTATCCGAGACCTGGGATCTGGGACCTGGGATCTGGAACCCGGAACCCAGAGATGAATAGTAGATGAAACTTGTGTTCTCCGGCTTCTTTTACTCTCCTTTGCTCTAATTGGACCCAAGAATCAGAAGGCCAACATGTCTTGATACAGAGTTCGCGTTTTTCTTCGGCTCCTTTGGAGGAAGCAGAGAAGCAGTGTTCCCGGCGCTTGGGCAGGGATCCTTTCGCGGAACAACTCCAATGGAAGTTGATGAGTACTAAAAATGTGTTCTATCCACCCAGCTATTAGGCTTATCTAGGATTCCACTACCACTTAGATTCTAAAGCCTAAAGACAAAGGTGGTTCTCCGGTTACCTCTTAGTGGTTGCCTGGATCGCCTGTGGCATTTCCAGGAGCTCTTCTTCTGACTCCTCATGTCTTTAGAATTCGTCCAAGTTGTAAACCCGGGCGGAAAATGTTGTGTCCCGCTTGAGAACCTTGCATCTTTCCCATATGAGGCGGAGTTGTGAGTCTGGAAGTATGGATGTCGTCTAGGGCTTGCTTGGTGATGGCTGCCCCCCATTGGGTCCGAAGGTTGTTGAGACTTGTCGTGTAGTGAAGATCCAGAACCAGCAGGAGTCAATAATTGTAGACATCGGCTTTGGGTTGGGACCTGGAACCGGCAGATCCGAAGACTGTGGGGATCTGATCTGAGGATAGGACCCGGAACCAGCAGGAATTAGGGACTGCAGAAAGTCTGATTTGAGGATAGGACCCGGAACCAGCAGCGACCAGGGACTGCAAGAAGTCTGATCTGAGGATAGGACCCGGAACCAGCAGGAATCAGGGACTGCAGAAAGTCTGATCTGAGGATAGGACCCAGAACCAGCAGGAACCAGTAGGAACCAGTTGGTAATTCCTGTGTTGGATTTTGTTACTTCTGTTTAGCGTTGTGTTAGCCTTCCTTGAAGAGGTGTTTTCAGCTGTGTGAGGTTTAGATCTGGTGAGAATACGTCGTTTCTTGCCCCTAGATGGTTGGGGTTGAAATATTCTGAAGGAATGGAAGTAATGTCTCTTCCGCCTATCACCATCATCACGTAGTATATGACTGCCCCTCCTTCTAGCGCCAAACTGTTAGGGGATTTTTGTGTACAAGTGATTCGTCCTCAGCACTACGGAATGATAGGAAGAAGGAGACTGGTCGTCGTGGTACTTTCTCCTGCTTCGATCGTGGATAAGCCAAGAGATCCTGCTCTGAGGGTAGTGCCATACGGGTATGGGCTGGTATATGTCGTCAGTGCCTTAGTAGCAGTAAGAAAGGTCGGTTGTTACGCAGGAACCGCCTATCTGTAGCGAAGACCGCAGGGTCTTCTGGGTCTGCAATTGATGGTCCCGACTCTAGGGTCGGTCCCTGGGTACCTCATGATATGTAGTTGAGGGTTCCAGTTGCCAAGGTTGGTCCTTGAGGAACCAAGGAAGATGTTTGGGATTTATAGCTGCATCCTTCTGGGGGGATTGCCTGCGTACCCTTCAGTGAGGGATCAAACCGTTCCAAGTTCATGTATTGGTGGAGGTGCGGAGCCTAAGTGGGCGCGTAGCCTAGTGGGTGCATGGCCTAAGGAGCACGTAGCTCTGATGGAGGCATGGAGCCTGGATGGGTATGTGGCCTTGTTGGGCACATGGCCTTATGAGCACGTGGCTCTGTAGGTGATAGGAACCATCTGTTCTAGGGGACGCATGGCCGGAACAGATGGTGGAGTAGTCGATATGCTGCAGGGAGCATGGAGCTTCGATATGCTTTGATGAGCATGGAGTGTCCCTGTCGGTGAGCTGGAGATCGTGGCCTGGGCCAGTATATGGAGTTTTAGGCGTGCTGCAGAGAGCATAGGACGTCATCTTCATGGTAGTAATCACCGGGATCAGCCTGTCATAGGTCTCTCGTAGGAGAAGGCCTTCTTGGGGTGAAATATAGCCTTGGCGGCTGTCGAATTTTTGAGCTCTGGAGCTGGATGCTTTCTCTCATATATGGACGTGTTCTCCCATAGATGGACGTCCTCCCCCATCTTTAGGTTTAGAAACCTCTCTTTATGATGGAGGTCGTGCCTCCTCTTTTAGGGTTTGGAAATATTCCATATAGACTTAGATAATAGAATATTTTCATTCTTCTTCAAGGGCAGCCTATATATTGGAATACTTCCTATTTCTCTTGGATTTAGGAAGATCTATTCTTCTCTAAGTTGATTACCTGATAAACGGAATATTTCCATTTATCTTAAGGCAAGAGAAATCGCAGGGACCTGGACCCAGAGACTGAGACCCGGGAGCTGAAGGCAGGACCCCGACCTCGGGGCAGGGACCCAGAACCTGGAAACAGGGACCTGGAAGCCGGAAGCTGGAATAATCTATTCGTGGGATATTTTTCCCCAACAGTCTGTATCCAAACCAGAGCTAATCAACGCCCTAAGGCAGATGGGTCAACAGGTTAAATTGCCCCCGAAGATGAGGGGACCCAATTCCTTTCGGAACCCCGTCCTCTGGTGTGAGTTCCATCGTGACCATGGTCACAAGACGGAGGATTACGTCGCACTGAAGATCGAAGTCAACGAACTACTCCAGAAGGGATACCTTCGGGAGTTCCTCTCAGAAAAGGCGAAGAACCTCCTAAGCATGGAGACATCTAGGAAATCTGCTGAAACCAAGCCCGCGTCACCACCTCGACAGGACCGAGTGATCCATGTCATATCCAGAGGTTCGGAGATAAGCGGCATCCGGAGGTTCGGAGATAAGCGGCATAAGCCATGCAGCCGCAAAGAAGAGCACGCGAAATGCCAAACTTGGCCTGGAGACGTCCAAATCAAAACGGCTACTCTGGGGATCAGACAAAATAAGTTTCACGGCAAAGGAACAAGAGAAGGTCCTAGCTCCCCATCATGACACTCTGGTGGTATCGCTTACCGTAGCAAACTGCTTGGTAAGGAGGATCCTAGTAGATAACGGAAGCTCCAGCAACATCATCTTCCAGACCGCCTATCAGGACCTGGGATTGGACGAAAGTGCCTTAACTAGGAGGATAACCCCACTAGTGGGATTCAGCGGAGGGGTGAAGCAAACTGCCGGTGAAGTGGTTCTTCCAGTCTATGCTGAAGGAATCAACATGTCAACTAAGTTCCTCCTCGTCGACTGCCAATCATCCTACAACATGATCTTGGGAAGACCCTGGATCCATGATATGGGAGCTGTCCCCTCGACACTCCATCAAATGGTGAAGTTCCCAACTCCCTGGGGCATCAAGGCCGTTAGGGGTGATCATGAAAATTCTCAATCCTGCTACCAAACCACCCTGAAGGGAAAAACCAAGGCCTTATAGCAATTACAGTACAGGTCCTGAGCCCTATGCGTACAGGAACCAGAGACTAACAAGACGAAAGGTAAGCAACGAGATGGAAATGAAAGAAGGAGGCCGAGGAACTCTCCCAGGCTCAACATCGACTGCTTCGTATGGTTTCTTTTGGATCCGAATCAAGCTAGTCCAGATGTAGTCAAGACCCAGAGTCCTTTCGATTCAAGGTCCAGACGCGAGGCATCATATCTGGAGAGGCGGATCCCCGTGACGATAACCTCAAGGAAGAGTTCAGGGCCAAGGACCCGTACCAAATTTACGAGCTCTAGCAGGTTTATCCCAGAGAAGCATCATTCCCCAGCTCAGAAAAGGCGACAGCCTATAGGCACTATCTCCACGTGTTGTCAGATACCTTGGCACCCAGGAGATTCCGGCCAGATAAGAGTATCAAGAAGCGAGTTGAGATACCTCGTTTCCCCCATAAAGGACCATTCGGGTGACCAATCTTCTGCGTACACTCTAAAAGGGTTAGACCTTAGAAAACATTTGAAGTTCTCAGTCAACCAGAGAAAGACGACTGTGGACCCTGCCCGAGGAGTCCCAAATCCATGATGACACCTTGTCTTTCCAAAAGGGGGGCACGCGCCTCGAAGCAGGATCATCCACAACAACGGGGCAGAAGATCTCTAGACCCCCTAAGCTCCCAAAGAAAATAGCTACCTGTACGGGATCCCTGGGGCAAGCTCAACCTATGAGCAATGCAAGGACCCACGGGTCAGAAGAGAACCCGATAAGCCCTGGGATAAAACTAGTAGAGAAACCACCTGGACTACTCGATCCCCGACTGGCTATCCCCCAGATGATGAAAGGAGGAACCCTCTCTGCATTGAGCACAACCCCGAGGCTCATCATCCGAGGAAACGCCAAGCTGTCGGCCCGAGACCAACCCAACCGATGGCATACGACCAAGAGCCATGATGAGCAAGCTGAGACGGAGACCTTTCAACAAGGGGACGAGGTTCTACGACAGGACAAGGTCCACGAGCTATCAAAAAGCAAAGGTAAAACGTAGTCTACCTATTTGGAACACCTTGCAACCTACTATTCTTTATTAGGATCCTTGGATCTCGATTTATATTACTCTATTATCTATTGTTTAAGCATTTTGGTTTCCTACTTATATGTATGCTAAGAGTCTCCGGACAAAGCTTATATAATGAAATAGTTCCGACTATAAAAGTAGTAGGAAAGCTACAATACTTAAAGGGGCATATAGGGATGGATCAGGTTCCACGAAACCTTCGAATCCCAGCTCAACCTCACTGATAAGTGGTATTTCCACGTGAAAACAAATGGGTATGAGACATAAGGCAGGAATGGGTCTGCGCAAGCCTGAGTATGTTGTCGATACAACCTAAAACCCCTGTATAGCCTAAGGCATATCGGGGTCCCCAAAAAATCATACGCGCAAGTACCTGTATTAAAACGCTCCAGGCTATACGATACAGGGGACGCTATATAAAAGTGCCAAAGTACTGTGACATACAGGGAGCACTCGGCTGCTTGACCAGTCGTGGAGAGTGGTAAAGTCTGGCACTTGGATTTTCATCCACACTAGCAAAACTTTAATAAGTCTGATAGTGGCTTCTGCAAAAGCAGCATGCAGCACGGGAACTCGATAGTGACCAGCTTCCGAGTGGTAGAATGCGAAATCCCAACAGGTACCGGTAGTAGTCTCTCCTAGGGAGGCGGAATACGGTCCCTGCAAAAACTATAATTCTGGGTTAACACGAAACCCGGATCCAGGCCCACAGGCCCTCTAACAAAACTTTCACGAGAAATCCCAAGAACTCTCGAAATCTTGAAAGACCTCAGGGTCCAAATACCTATAAACTACGGACCCAAGGTCCATAATCATGCTAGGATTCCAGGGGTCGGTCCCAGGAACCCATATACTTCAAGGTCCAAAGCCGACCGGAACCCCGAATTCTCCAAAAAAAGCCACACGGCCCCCAGGAATAAGGAGTGATTCCCACCAAGGAACGATTCAACACGCAAAGTAGGGGCTAAACAATCAATTCAACGCACGAAAGGAGTCAAAAGCAACAATCTCTAAAAAAGGGACCGCAAAGGATCAACGTTCGAAACGATAGAAGAAATTACTCAAAAGTAAAAAGCTCAAAACACCAGCATAAAAAGAAAAAAAGCGTCTTTAAAACATTCAAAAAAACGGCTCTCCCGAGTATCACGATCCCGCTGCAGATCCCGAGGTAGCTGCTTGAACCGGTCCTCCAGTCATCAGCTGGTCAACTCCTTCAGCCCATAATAGGTAACGACGATATTCTTCTTTCGGATTCCAGTAATCCACTTTCTTCTCCAGCCACTCCTTCATAAGCCGTAGCTCTCGCCCGGAGGACTGATTGGTCCCTATGGAACGCCATACCCGGCACTTGGTTACGAAGGAAAAAAAAATCGGTGAGCGATCTTTGATGAACAGCCATAGGAGAGATACGAGCGGATGGAGCTTCTGTACCAGCTGGAGGAACGAAAGAAGGACCAGAGACTGATGAAGCAGCTCTAACCAATCTTGGGGGAGGAGTATAAAAGGGTCGTCTCTTTCGGGTCTTTGCCTTTTGATACTCATCATAGATAATCGAAACCGAAAGCCTCGCAACGTTCCCTGAAGAAAGACAGCACAAAAAAATTAGAAGAAATAATGGCAGCAAGAAGAAACCAAAGAACGGAATCTCACCCCACACACGACTATGACGTAGAGCCTCCTTGCTCATCAGGAAGTTCACCCACATGAATCATTGAGGAACTCCCAACACGAGCTTCGCCACTACCTCCCCGATGAAAGACACTGGACGAGCTACATCTGTCATCATAATAGAAAATCAGTTCCGGACAAGCGGCAAATGCAAGACGAAGAAAGTAACTTACCCATGATACGCCAAAACGAAGGATATGGAGACGATCCTGGAATCTTCACAAATAAATACTATTTGTCCCAATCGTCTCCAAAGGGATAGTTACCCTTGATTCCCTTTGAAGGCTCCTCTACCTAAGGAGTACCATCGCGAGACCGAAGGTGATAGAATCCCGGCTTGCTCACCAATGGAGCGAAATAGTAGGAGTACAAGATCTCATGTACTCCAATGACAAAGCCATGCAATTCCCCAAGAACTTGAATAGCCATTAGAGTTCTCCAGGTCAGGAGAGTAAGCTGAGAAGGACAGAAGCCAAAGGATGAAGACACCTCGGCAACAATAGAGGGGACGCCAACTAGGAAACTTGCGTCCAGATACGCTTCATAGATGGCTATCTCATCAGATCCTCCATCTGGAGCCCGTTCAAACTCGGAAGGACATCTCATCACCACCGAGGGAGGAATCGCAAACTTCTTCTGGATATTGATAAGGCTCTCCTCCTGAATCTCGGAATGCGGGCAATCATCGAGGAAGTAGGAGCGACGCCGTGAGAAAGGAAACTTTGTGAAAAGGAATAACGGCCAGAGATGTTCTCTTCTATATCGGATCTCAAGAATCTCCGGAAGAGATCGTCGAAACTCCAGACTCTGTCCTCCATGTCAGATTCAAAGAACCTGAAGAAACACTACCAAGGCTGGGTCCTCTACAGATAAACCGTCTCTCACTTGGGTCCGAAGAAGTGACTGTGGTCGAGATGGAAGTCGCACCAGAGGCTAGGGTTCCGGAACGAGTCATGTGCCTTCATCTTTTGAGGCCACTTGACCTGTTGGCCTATTTGCCTCAAGACGTTGACTATCCTCGGGGTGGATATCGAGAGATGGGAGATGTCGGGCCAAGTGGATACCGACATTCCTTCTTCCTTTTCCAGGGGTCGGTGTTGGAACCTGCCCCGGTTTCTATTCCCGGAGTCCTTGATCGCTCTTTGGGAGGATCTTTCATCCCGATTTTCTTGATTCGATCGGGCCGACTTTTGGTCCCACTTCGGCTGGGCTTTAGCGCGGCTAGCGACGTCTTCTTCCCACTTCACTTGCGCCCAGGCTCGGGATAAAACGTCTTCCATGGTCTTGCAAGGATACATGGTTAATTCTTTGTAGAGGCCCCCGTTCTGAAGCAGGCCCCTTTTGAAGGCAGAGATCGCGGTAGGGATGCTGCACTAGGGAACTGCCACCTTCTCTTGGTTGAAGCAGACTATGTAGTCTCGCATGGGTTCTACCCGATGTTGAAGAATCTCGTAGAACCGTCTGAAGTCTTCTCCAGGCTCCTACTACTCGCGAATTGTTCCACAAACTTGTCGCTGAGGTTCGCGAAAGAGGATATGGACCTAGTGGGTAGGTTGATGAACCATTGTAAGGCAGGTCCGATCATAGTGGAGCCAAAACCTTTACACATTGTAGCTTCGCGGGACACTTTTTGAAGTGCAACCACGAGCATCCGCTGCTTGTACTGAGCAATATGATCGCCGGGGTCGCCTGTACCATCGTATATCTTTATGCTGGGGAAGGAAAACTTCCTAGGCATCTCGACCGAGACGATTCCTTCCACGAAGGGGGTATCGGCGTAGGAGTCCGGGTTACTCCTTCGGATTGGGGGGGCTACTCCTGGTAGGCGTTCCACCATGGACTGCATGGCATCGAATCTCTTAGAGAACATCTGCTTGAGGTAGGTGGTCATGGAGGACTCTGTCGCTGATATCTTCTCAGGTGTCTCCTTATCGTATTTTGGCTCGGAATCACTCTCCTCCAGGTTGTGGACTGGAGGATTCTCAGCTCCTTCACGCGTTGCCCCGGCAACACCTGACGCAGGAGCTTGATCGGTCGCACCTTCTCCGGAGTTAGGAGTGTTTAGATTCCTCATGGGTCGAACCTGGGTGTTGAAACGATGCTTCTTGTTGCCTGCCGTATTGCGGGCTTAGTTTTGATCCCGGAGGACCCTATTCTCCGACTGCAACTGGCTGAGCTTCTCGACACTTTGCTCCAGCTGTTTGGAGTGTTAGTCAAGTTTCTCTTTCAGACTCTGGACTTCTTAAGAGAGGTTGGGGTTTTCCCCGGTTGCTTCCCGAGTTCGATTCATCTCGGTTATTTGGCTCTGCATGCCGTCAATTTGCTTCTGGAGTTCAGCTACTCTTTGAGCGTCATCGGATGGCTCAATATGCTCGTCCACCGTCATCGTCACATAGTTTGATTACTCCCCTCCTTCCAGCGCCAAACTGTTAGGGGATTTTTGTGTAGGTTCTTTTAGAGTACCACAGAACGATGGATAAGCTGGTTTATATTAAGTGTTTGTGTATGTTTCGTGGGAATTTAGTAAGATAACGAAGATATAGGCTTGAAGAGACTTTTATTTGATAGAACAAGCAATAACAAGCGAAGTTACAAGGTATTAGGTAAGAACCCTAATTCTAGCCGTCTAGTTCTAATCTCTAAGCCTTGGAGAAGTTGATCCCTTGCTTTAGGGATTTAGGAGTTCTTATATAGTCGTCTTGAAGTTGGTTTGGTTTAAGTTAAACTATTCCATATTCGAAAATATGGAAGGTTCTCTTTGTCGGAAATCTTCCATTTCTTGGAAGGGAGGTTGGTCCCAGGGACCGATCCCAGGGTTCATTTTAGCGGGGACATGGAGCGTTCCTTTATCGGGGACCCGGGGACATGGGTCCTGCCTGGAGGTTGGAGGAAATGATACCGGGGTATTTTTTCCCAACAATTATATATCGCTAAAGTGTTTGTTTCAGTTTTTCAATAGAAGATAGATGTGTAGATTGATTAACTCTCTGGTATATAGTGTGTTGGTGTGTTCGCCTGTTCGGTAAGAGGAAGGTCGAAGAAGTTTATAGATGTATCACTAGATTTTCTTTCTTGGGCCTCAATTTTCTCGTCAAAGAGTTTATTCGCATTTAGCTGTTCACAAAAAGAGAGTTTGTTCGCATTCTTTGTAGAATATTTTTACCGCCTGAAAACCATCGTTTTCTGTTGGCTTTGGATCTATGGGCAGTGGTAGATCCGGAATCTAGTCGATTAATTTAGGGCCTGATCTACTATTAACAAGTCATAATAGAACCATTTAAAGAATTCGTTAAAATGATATATTTGATTATTCAAATTAAATAATAAACCAATTATAATTTTTTTTATAACAAATCTGTTGAGAAAAAAATTAACAAAATCTTAGTTAAAAATTTAAAAAAATTTAAACATTTTTATGAACTTAAATATTTTAGTAATAAAATATTATTATAAATCAGTTTTAACTAAAATATTTTATAAAAAAATAAAATAAAATTTCTATATTACTTTTTAAAAAATTCTATAATTATATTATGTATTATATAAAAATAGCAGTGCTATATGACTTAACTATGAAATTTTTATTAAATAGGTAAATTAAAAAAATATTTTAAATTTTTCATTTAAATAAATTATCACTCATTAGTATAATGGGTTAAAATTCATAAACTATATAATTTTTTATACGAAAATAAATGTATTAACATAGGTTAAACATTTATATCTACAACTATATATTGGGGGTGATTGGTTGGACTGTATGAGGTGAATTTAGCTTTAATTTTCATTCACAGCCTTAAATATTATCTATCATGCTTTATATTGATTTTTAAGGAGATATACTGAATCATGGATTTTAAAGTGTTTTTAAAAAAAAAAATCCCATGTTATTCAACTAATGATTTCTAGTTTTGTTTTCAAATCCTGCGTTATTGAATATGACATTTATCTTAAGTCACTTAAAATTATTTGTAATCTACTGTTATTCAATTAACAATTTACAAAAACTAAATCAAATTCACTGTTATTGAAGGACAAACAATTTGAAAAATAAAAAAATATGAAAAAAGATTTGAAGCAAACTTTTTTATTATTCCTAGTCAAACCTATAGTAACTCAAATCCCACCACTCTGCTTGTTATTTGGAAAAACCCAAAATCAATATTAAGAAATGAACGAAGGAAAAGACGATCTGTGTTAAAAAAAAGGAAAAGAATTCTACAAGAAAATAACATATTTCTGACGGTCAAATCGGTCAAAAACCGGTCGGAAAAAGCTATTTTCAACCGATTTCTGAAGGATTTGGCGGTCAGTTCTATATGGTCGGAAATTTTTTACGGTCAGAAAACGTCAGAAATTTCTGACCATTTTTCCATGTTCGAAATTGCGCTAGGCGTAATGCGTGCGGACAGTCTGGGCCTAGCGAGTTGAAAGAAAATCGGAGATTACTCGGGGATTAGTTTTACATGGTTTTATTATATATTATTATTATCTGTGTATAAAAACAAAAAGCACGTTGTAGTCTGGTGGTTTCCGTGCTCCTAAATTCCTTTCTGGTCGCAGGTTCGATTTTATGTGTAAGCGTTTCGTTTTTAATTTTTTTTTGTACTTTAATGAAGGCGAAATGACTTAAATATCCTCATCATCTTTCCCAGTTTTGTCGATCTAAAACCCTGCATTCCGCTTTTATAAAAATTAGAGATCTTAACGCTCTCTCCTCTCTTCTCTCACCTCTGTTTCTTCAACTCAAAGTCTGTCTCCTCTCTCTCAACAGTCTGCTGGCCAGATGCCGAGTGACAAGACTTTTGGCGGCGAAGGAGACAGGAGAAACTTCTTGGCGGAGGAGGCGCGACAGGCAGATCGAACAGTGGCTCCATCACCAGATTGAGTCCTCGCTTTAACCATAGCACCCAGAGCGGGTGAAGGTGTCGTTAAATTTAGGTTTCCTTAGGTTTTTTTTGTCGTTTTCTTTTGTATTTTATGTGTATTTGTGTATATATATTTGTGTTTTTGTGTATTTATATATGGTTCTATAAATAAATATTGAAATCAGTTTATAAAACCTAATTAATTTCTGTTGCACAAAAAGAAGAAACCTAATTAATTTATACATCGTCTAATCTTATAAACCGAATTCATTAAATTTCAATATGTATTATAATTTATTTTATTAATAATATCAAATTATTTTTAATTTCTGACGGACTATACGTTGAAAATTTATGACGGACCGTTTTATTTCGTTAGAAAATGGCCACCATGTTCTAAAACGCGCCCGCGTTGGACGTTTACGCGGCGAATAAACGTGAATCGGTTCTTCACCGTGGCGTCTTGTACCAAATCGCTCAAAAACTCGGTTTTTTTAAATTTATAAGTTTTAAATAATAAATTAGGTTGAAGATCTGTTATAGTAAGGTAAAAATACAAAGAAATCGAGTTAAAACAGCCCGAAATCGAGTTAAAACAGCCCAATATGGATTTTCAACAGTGCCATACATACGGGCTCTCACTCATTGTATTATGAGAAGATACAGTGATTCTGATCTTGTTAACATAGAAGATGTTTAAGATCACTCTTTTCATGTCTCTACTATTTTGATGGCACTTACAAAGAAGGCTAAAGGAGTTTGTGGTGGGGAAGTGTTGATCGCAGGTCTCTGTGTTGATGGCAAATCTTTGTGGTGTATTAATGTTGGAAGTCTTTTTTAATCAGCTGAAAGTGTTTATATACGGACTCACTGTTTTTGTTTCTTTTTGTTGCAGGATATCTAACTAACTTCTGTCTCTGTGTTGTATTGTTGGAAGTCTTTTCTAATCAACTGAAAGTGTTTATATATGGACTCATTGTTGTACCTTGCCCTTGAGAGAGAAAAAGCGACAAGAAATTAGAGGTTTGGTTCACCCAAATAAGCTCCAAATATGCAAGTGCAGTTGAAACACGTTGTTTCAACTCTCAAAACTAAATAGCTTGAGGAAGTATTCTTCTATGAGACTACTTGCTCCAAATATGCAAGCTAAGGTAGTGGATTAGAGATTTGGTTCTGTCTTTCCACCATAAAAGCGAGGAGATCTTTGGATGTAAGATACACGAGCTAGCAATGCTGATTTTTATTTTTGTTTTGGATATATATATATGTGGGCTGGTCCTTAGAAAAGTTAAATAATATGATGGCTTCTTTTACGTTAGTTGTTTAATTAGGTTAATAGGTAATGCATATATCTATATATAAGATCAGTAACCCGGGGAAGAGCTTACAAAACTGATAGGATACGTGCATCAATCATCTCTTTTAATTGTAAAAGTGAGTGTTCTTTTCCATTACTTTTGCTTATTGGAATGTGTAGTTTCAGACTGGTTCCATTATTTTGTTTAGTCTTTGAGTATTGTTCCTCTTTTGACGATCAATAAACCTGTTAATTCATTATTTTAGATATCTTTTCACAAAGACTATAGATTAATTATCTTGGTTCTTATAATCTTTATGGTGTTATATGACTAGTTTCCTTCCAAACAATGGGAGATCCAAAAGATGTAAAATGTAAAGGTCAATACCATTTATGGTCTGGACCTGAGCGCAAGTTGTTATTGAGAACAAATATAGCAGCAACTATGTGGACAGATGCTATGCATATGGGATCTTGATGCAGCAACAGTTTACGTTATTTTTATAAGTTCTCTTTGCCACTATGTTTTTAAATTTATCTTTCAAGTTGTCGTTTATGAATTTGGTTTTTTGATAAACAATTTTGATCTATTATATTTGCTTTTAGTAACTCTTGAGCTTTCTTGAATATCGCCAAGAGTCTGCTGTTCAAACTCGTTGCAGAGAGTGAATTGGAAGAAGTAGAAGACGAATTGGAACAAGACGGAGAACGAGGTGATCGCATGGTGAACTTTCTTATGGATTCGGGAAGCACACTCTGTTTTTCTCTCTCTCGTTCTCACAAACGAAAGAAGAAGACCAAAAATTGAAATTTCACGTTCTTTATTTATAAATCCAAGTAAAATATACAAATTTTCAAATTCTCTCGAATTAGTATTTACAAATCCGGAGGTTGTCCCTCGGATTTGAGTCTTTGTATTTTTAACAAAGAAATCCATGCAAATTCATTCAAATACATTATGAAATCAAATCTATTAGTAAATCCGTATGATTGAATAACACTTGATTTGAATTAAAATTTATGAATCGTTAAACGAATAACACATGATTTCAATACATATTTTAAAATCATAGAACCAATAACACTAGATTTAGTTTGGATTTTCAAATCCGTCAAAATACACCAACCAATAACCCCCACTAAAAAACAATCCAACCCAAATCTTTTTTTCTTTTTAAAAATCCCACCCATATAAAAGAGATTTAGTCCAAATCTCTTCAAACTCCAATATTTTTTCAAATCCACCCAAACTTTTAAAATCCACATTTCAATACACCCCCATACAACAAAATAAAGTTACAGCCAAAAACACAAAAAAAATGGTTGTAAAAATCTTATTTTTTAAAGCTTCATCTGTAGAAAATTTTAAACCTACGTCCCTTAAAGCTAAATCAAAAAATCCTACAGACTAAATTCTAAAATAAATTTCCAACAACTACAGCCCAACCAATCACTCCCAATATATTTTTACTTATTTTGAAACTCTCAAAAATATATTTTTTAAAAACGTTTATATGCAAAAATATAATAGTATATAATAACCTTTAGTTCAAATATTTTTTTTTAAATATGTTATTAGTAAACTATGAAATTTTAGTAATTCATTTTAAATATTAATGACAAAATCAAATTTGAATTATAAATTTTTATTTATTTTAATTATAACAAAATCTGTTGACAAAATTTTTAAAAATATTAACAAAAAAATTATTTTTATAAAATAATATATTAATGTAGTAGCAAAAATAAATTCAAAATTCATGTATTGTTCCAAACTCTAAATAGTTGTGTAATTTTAAAAAAAAAATTTGACAAAATATAAAATTTTGAAAATAAATGTTCAATTCAAAATGATAATATTTCAAATTTTAGGAAAGATAAAATAATAGATAATAAAGAATTACTTTTTGAAATGCCTCATGAAAAAACTTATTTGATGGATATATGTTGTAAAAATTAAGGAAATCTAATATTTTGAAGTTTTAATTTCAAAAATAAAAATTAAAATTAATATAGAAACATCCAAAGAATATCTTATATCAATAAAATTTACTAAACTAATATGATAAATACTGACCGGGTGATTGTGGTCGAGTGGTAAGGAGACGGGACTGAGACGCCAACACGTTTCAGGTTCGATTCACCTGCTGCGCGAAACTAAGTCACAATTATCCTGGTCACCCAACACGGATATGGGCCTATGCTTTAGGGCCCATTTGAATACCAGGAGAGAGGGTCTATCTGTGGGCTGCACCTCCCCTTGGGGATTAGTCCGGGCCTCTCCATGGGCCTGGGATACCCCCAGGTTAACAAAAAAAAAGAAAAATTTACGAAAACCATATGGAAATATTATTTAAACAGAATAATGTTCTTACTTATAAATTCCATAAAATACTAAAACGATATATGTTAAAGTATATTTTCTTACACACAACATGTAAATATAAATCCTCTTAAACATATTTATTTTATATAATATAAATAAATAAATTTTAAAAATGTGTTATATGCAAAGTGTATAAATTAAAGAAAAAACATATTTATCCTCTTTTCATATTTATTCTATGCACGGAAGCGCTCGTTAGTCTTCTCAATCATGCAGGGAACTAAGGGAAGATAACGGGGATGCGAGTCGCACGCGCTAGCCCCCCGGTATCACACCTTCTCTTTGATGATGATAGCATTTTCTTCTGTAAGGCGGAGCCTCGTGAATGTGAAGAAGTTATGAAAGTAGTCAGAAAATATGTGAAAGCATCAAGTCAATGTATCAACTTTGATAAATCTTAATTACTTTTTGGTAAGAGGATTTCAGCGAATGATAGACAGCTAATTAAACATACACTTGGTATCCAGAATGAAGGGGGAATGGGCACGTATTTAGGAATCCCAGAGGATATCAGTGGATCCAAGTGTAAGATCTTCGCTTTCTTAAAAAAAAAATTACTACACAGAGTGACTTGTTGGACAAGTAGATGGCTATCGAAAGGAGAAAAGGAAGTTTTGATTAAATATATTCTGCTAGCCGTTCCTAAATATGTCATGTCCAACTTTTTGCTTCCTTTGGAGATTTTGAGAACCTAGCAAGTGCCATCGCACAATTCTGGTGGAGCTCAAACCCACCAAAACAAGGAATTCACTGGGTTAAATGAGAATAGATGTGTGCACCTAGAGAGGAGGGTGGAATTGGTTTCCACATGATCCATAAATTCAACTTACCCCTTTTAGAGAAGAAGCTCTGGCGTCTTGTTCAATATCCAGATTCATTAGTGGCGAGAGTTCTTCGGGGAAAATATTACCTTCTCAGTTCGCCCTTGCGAATTGGCGCGGCGGATAACCCATCTTATGTTTGGAGAAGTATTATAGCGGCAAGGAAGCTACTACTTTTGGGTATCAAAAGCAAAGTGCATTTAGGATATGAAATTAATGTGTGGCATGATCCGTGGATTTCCTCAACACCAGCAAGGCCGGCTCGTCCCAGGGTCCCAGTAGTAAATCTGAAGATGATTGTAAGTAGCCTTATTAATTTTGAATCAAAGGAGTGGGATGCTCGACTACTGGCACAATATGTAGACAAAGAGGACATATCGATGATTCAGAGTTTGGCCATAAGCCCTACTCATCGACGGGATACCTTTTGCTGGAGCTACACCATAAATGACCAATACACTGTCAAGTCTGGATACTGGGTTGCTACAAATATAATGACAGCTGACGAGGAAAAATAAGTCCTACAGCCCAGCATAACCGAACTTCAAGCCTATACTTGGAAAGTGAATGCACCACAAAAGATTCGCCATCTTCTATGGCAATTAATTTCAGGCCAGGTAGCGGTAACAATGAATCTAGTACGTCGCAATATACAATGTGATAACTATTGTCCAAGATGTGGAGAGCCAGAATAAAATGTTACTCATGTGATCTTCGAATGCCCACCGGCATTAAAAGCATGGGCATTATCATCAACGCCGTCAAGTTCTCAAACCTTCCCTATATCAAGTATGTATGCCAATATGGACTATCTGTTTTGGAGAAAGAATACTAAGCTAGAAGATGATAGAGACCCTTATCCCTGGATAATCTGGTATATTTGGAAGGAAAGGAATGATAAGCTATTCAGAGGTATATATAGGGACCCATTGGAATTGGTCAAATATGTAGAGAGTGAGTGGCAGGCCTGGTACAACAAAAAGGATTCCATACCTATTCCTCCACATGCACCAATTGTTGAAGAAACACAAGCCTTAAGCTTGGATAATATTTGTATGGTGGATGGTTCATGGACCTCCACATATCAATTCAGCGGAATTGGAAGGATAGCACGGGAAAGATCCAACTTATGGGGGCACAAAACTTAAGGAGGCGTGAGACAGCATTACACTCAGAACTGGAAGCGCTAAAATGGGCAATGGAGAGCATGCTTCGGCATTCAACCTGTCAAAGATTTGGGACAGATTGCAAGGACCTGATTGCAATGATAAAGGACCCCCAAGCATGGCCAAACTTCTCAACTGAGCTGGAGGTCATTCAAATTCTTCAGATGTGCTATTCGGACTTCAAGATCAGCTACTTGCCAAGAACACATAATGAAATTGCTGATTCTCTAGCTAGGAATGCTCGTTCTTTTCAAAGATCTCTTTGCTTTATTGGTTGTTCTATTCCGGTCTGGTTACCCATACCACCTCAAGTTTGAGTAATAGAATAGCCGTTTGTTGCCAAAAAAAAATATACTCCCTCTGTTTCATTATAAGTGTCACTTTAAAAAATTACACGGAAATTAAGAAAATTGTATAATAGACTAATATATCTTTATTTAATGTATGATTAATTAAATGATAATGATTTAAATAAAAATCTGTTGGTTAATCAAAAAGGTAAAAAGTAGATTTAATGTACAAATTTACATTGGAATTGTAGAATGACATTTATTTTGAAACAAAATAAAATACCTAAAGTGACACTTATTATGAAACAGCAGGGGTGTTTTGAAGAATGTTTTCTATTTGATTATTTCATATTTTTATTTTACTGTACCTAACTCAAAAATATATTAGTAAGTAATAAAAATTAATAACAAAATAGAATGTTTTTAAAAAATCATTATATATTAATAATGTCTGATAAGAAATATAAATAATATTGTAGAGTTACACAATATATAACAATAAGATATATATTTAAACATTTGTAATAATATCAAATACATTTACAAAATGGGAAAATATCTGCACGGACTTGTATGTTAAAATCTAGTTATTATTAATCGGGGGCACCTTAATAACTAACTCATTTAGATAAAAATAAGTTTTATAACTAAAAAGTACCTTACAAACTTATCCTACGAGATTCCATATTCTGGAATCTTTTCACTACTATTTTATTTGTTATTTTCTAAAACAATTCTTTTTCAACAAAACAAACAACACAGTCATTGAAAAACTGATTACTTATCTGGTTCCATAGGCTAGTTTTCACAATTTTCATCGCTGAAAACATCTTTCAGCTGTAGTGGTGGCAACATGTAAAATCAAAACTAGCTTTAAAAGCCAATAAAAATGAGGATGTCAAAAGATGTTTCTGTGTCTTCACCATCATGCATGCAAGATCTCCAAGATTCTTCAAATTAGAAATTCTTTCATCTTTCCGAATATTGTCAATATAGAGACCTAGTTGATGCTCAAGAGTAATCCGCTCGATAGGACCAAAATCTTCAGGATATAACTCAAACAAACTCATAACCTTTAATTGATCAAACTCCTGAAATTAATTAGTGGGGCTCAAGGAAGTAATGCAGCCAAGTAATTATGTGTTTACCTTATCTAAACAGTTATTAAACCCTTGAATCTACATATCCAATATAGTAGAAACACTCCACCTTGTAATGATGCAAGTTGGTTATATTGCTTCTTTTCCTTGAATTCTTGGAATCAAATTCATCATCCATAACCAAGAACTCAATCTTGTAGTTTTCACAAACGAAAGAAACTTTATTGATCAGAGATTCTCATTCATCATCTCTGATCTTGTACAATTGTTGCTTGGTGGATTTCACAAGTGACATAGCATTCATAATGTCCTGATCTTCCCTTTGGAGAGCCTTTGACAAGCTATTTGTGATCCCAAGAAGAATCAACATCAACTGTAAGTAGAACACAAAATCAAAGTTGTGGAAGTGATAGAAAGTGAACAAATGAACCAACCACAGAAATGTCATATAATGAGAACCCCAATAATGATACCATCACTTTCATCAATTTCAGCATACTCAAGAACTTTAGTGATAGAAGCGGACAAATCAACCAACCGCAGAAATGTCATATAATCAAAACCCCAACAAGTTTTATCGGGTCTTTGAAACGATACCTCTTGGTTTAGTCTCTTTCGAGTCTTAATTTCCCCTTTCTTTGTTTTTTTCCTCAACTTTGTTCCATTAATCTTCTTGAACCATATCTTTCCTCTTACAAGAAGCTCCAACCACATTTATCAGGACATCAATCTTATCAAAGAAATATCCAACTTCAACATGTTTCTGAGCAACTGCAACGACAACTAACTGAAGTTGATGAGCAAAACAATGAACATAATATGTAGAACATCATTCTCTTAGAATTAGAGCTTCCAGCCCATTGAATTCACCCTTCATATTACTCGCTCCATCGTAACTTTGTCCTCTTAACTTCTTCATACTCAATTCATGTTTAGAAAACAATGAATCAATAGCACTCTTCAGGATAAAGAAGATGTTTTTTTTTCACATGAGCCAGACCAACAAACCTTTCTTTAACTATCCCATGTGTATCAACAAAGCAAAAACCATTCCCATTTGCTCTTTATCAGACACATCTGGAGATTCATCCATCAACAAACAAAATACATCATGATCAACTTCTTTAATAATAGATTCAATAACTTTTTCCGCAAAGTAATGAACTATATGTGTCTGAATTTTGTGAGACACCATCTGGTTGTTTTTGGGGGCATTCTTTAACATTACTTTACTTACAAGCTCATTTTGATCTACAGTATATTTCATAAGCTCCAAAAAAATTCCCTTGTTAACTGAATCCACCGATTCATCATGGCCTCAAAACGGGAGTCCTTGTCTTAACAAATACCTACAAACATCAATTGAAGCATTCAATCTGATCTTGTATTCAGTTTTAACAGCATCATTCTGCTTATAAGAAGCATGAACAATTGATTGTCCTAGTTTGATCAGATAATCAGCCCTTTTAACGCACAATTGTGAAAACTATTCACTGCTCCTACATGATTACGTAATCTCTCTGTCTTTTTCCAGTCATCAAATCTTTTGATCACAAATGCATCACTTCCACATTTTTCTTTCAGTTAATCTCTAAACAAGTAGCACAACAAACAATTTTTTTTTATCCCTTTTCACACTATATTCTAACCAATCGCCATAGAGATCAAACTAAGCGGGATTGAATCGTCTCAGTTTACTTTGAAACAATGTTTTAGGAAATTCATGATCAAGTGGTTGACAAAAAACTCTCATAAGATATTTGTGTCTTACCTCGTCTCTTTGATTTGAAGGATATTCAGTTATCCATTTCCTATCTCTAGGATCACTAGGTAAATTCTCCAAATCAACTTCAGAGTCTTGTTTTTTTGGAGAAGGCAAATCATCCTCAGAGTTTTCAGATGTAGATGCAAATTTTCGTTTAGGCTTGAAATATATTTTCCATTGAAATCTTATCTGTAAAATAAAATGAAAATTAGCACAATACTAAAGTTTCTATGTTCTCACGATTTCTTATTACTTAAGTCACATAAATCAAAAATTTCATTTAGTTTTACTTGTTAGCTTCTCAGTTGAATACTCTTTTTGTTTGCTTGCGTTTAGAATTTTGTGATTAGTTGAAATTTACAATCATAAGATCATTCAGAGACAGCAAGAGCACAGAACCAGAGGAGAAGACGCAATCATAAGCTTTGTTGGTACCTTGTTCGAGATGAGCAGAGAAGATGTTGATACTTTTTCCCCAACAAGTACTTAATTACCTCTATACTAGCCAAAAATCTCCAAAAACTCAAGCTAAAGCCAATTACCAAGCACTTAATGGGAGGCAACCCATTGGTAAGTTGATACATCCCAGAATGGGGGTCGTCCAGATGGTTGATGGAAGTTCAAATCGGATCAACCAAATAAGTGATCGATTGGTCGATATGTGTAGAATCTAGCTTGCAAACCTTAAACAAATGGAAATGAAGTGAGATGCGGTTGATGATATGAATAAAAGAAGAACAATAAACAAAGGAAAAGTATATATAAGGCGGAATCAAGATGCTGGATGTGTATCACTCTCAGCTTGATCAAATGATGGCTTGAAGTAGATGTACGTATGAAGTTTTGATTGAATCCCTCAATCTGATGGTATGATGGAATGATGTGATTGACTCTCTCAATCTGTGTACTGAACTTGTTTGATTTTCACAAACAAACTAGACTCACGAAATCAATAGAAAAACAAAGAATCTTTTTTTGAATCATAAAGACCGATCTTTTATGCAAAGAACACTCTTTGATAAAAACTAAATAACTTTTATAAATTCTTAGATGATTGAGGGTACTCTTTACAATGGACGACAGCGAGATTATATAATTCCCAGATACAAGACTCTAAAAGTTCTAAAAATATAAGAAATGAAACAAATCAAAAACAAAGCAAGAAATCGAAAACTAGCCGTTGGAGCCTTTTGTGGGATTTTAAGCTCCAAGTGAGAAAACTTGATTCTTTTTGAACCTAGACGGTTTCAGGGGATAAGAAAGCTTCCTTGGAATATTATGGATGTCTCGGAAGGTGCTGATGTCGTGCATAAACTCAAGGAAAAAGAGCTGTTGAAGTTTAAATGCAAGAATCTCCGAATAAGGCAAGTTGGTCGTGGATGGTGCATGGTATGAACTTATAGAAATTCTCTTGGTCGTGTATAATGTCTTCTGGAAGTCTTGGTTTGATCAGAAAGTCTTCTGGTCAGAGTTGATTTGATGGGAAGTGATTAAACCGAAAGACTGTCCAATCTTTCCATAAATGGCTCCGGGTGGGTTTGATAACTTCTTCAAGGATCCGCCTGATCTTATGGGTGATGGTGCAGCTAAGGACTTATAGAATACCTCCTGATTGGCCAACATGATCTCCTGGTCCCCATAAATAGCTCTGGGTCGAACCAAGCTAAATTGGTTGAAGACTTTTCATAGATGATGTCAATTTGGCCGGTTCTGGGAAATTGATCATAACTCCTATTTTCCGTGGCCATTTCTCCTGATATTGGGTTTCCTGGAAATATGAGAGATCCATATTGACTCCTATGATTGGATTTGGTTCAGGCCGCTCCTTCTTTGGGCTTGAATCTTCTTCTGAAGGACGGTACTCCTGGATGGACGGGCCGAAAAACTTCTGACTTGTAAAATTTATAACGTCCTGGTCCGTGAATATTTTGGCCCGATTCTAATTTTTTTGGAATCCCTCGTGAATGTAGAATCAATTAAAATTTTCCTCGTGATTAAAAATGTCCTGGTTTGTAAGATATGGCTTTTTAGTGCACATATATCCTGGTTGGCGCATTGGCTGGTTGTGTAGGGTGTTGGGTCGACCTCCGGTTCAGCTACAGGTTTGATGGCCTCATCATAAATTTTCAATTTTTTTTTCATTTATTTCGGATTTTTTCGCGTTTACTTTATTTCAGTTCTTAAAAAAAAAAGATTTGAGGAAGACAAACGTTCACTCAACATCGATCGACACCTGATCAATATCAACAAATCATCACGAGCATCGACCGATCGCCACTTAAATTTGTCGATCGACACTCACATCCAACGAGCGTGAATACGGAGTTTCCTTGTTGAATTTTTCCTTATGATTTATTTTTCCACCAATCTTAGACTGTATAATACTGGAGACATTGTTGTTTAAGTCTGTGGAGGTATCACTGATATTGTGTTTTATTTTGAGTTTCATTTTTATAAGTTTTTACTAGTTTCTTTGAGTCAAGAAATGGATGATGAACTTTTCAATTTTATTACTACTCTAATCACTCTCTAGCATCATTTTAGATTTATTGACTGCATGATGTATTATATGGAAACACTGCAGTGGATCACCTGCCACTAACATCCACGCCTGATGACAATGTCTGGAGAAACCAAAGCTGACTTCCAATCTTAATCAATACAACTTGCTTGTTTTGGAGCTTGGTATACATTAGATCGGAATCCTTATGCAAGTCTGGAAGGTATAAAGTCTGTGTGTTTCTGGTCCCCCTTTCACCTCTCTTCATCATCTATACAATAAAAGATTGAGATGATTTCTTAAGATGCAGAGGGGTAGGAAAATTTCCTTTGACCCCACTATTATAATTCAAAGGAATGATCACATCGTTGGAAGAGAGGGGTAGGTACATTACCGATGACCCCACTATTCACCTACACTTTGTTAAAAAAAAAAATTGAAAAGAAGATGAACAAGATGGATTGCATTAGCATCACTGTTCATTGGACTGATATAAAAAAAATCATAGAAGAGAGAAGAGAGAAGAGAGAGGGAATGAATGAGAAAAGACTATCTGTAGGTCCAGATACTTCCTTGAGTTGAGTCTATGTGTTCAGTGATCAATATTCCCAAGATTTTGCCTACACATTTATTTGCATAAATGAGGTCAGTAGAGGGGTATGTCATGCGCTATCAGTGGAGTTGTATACTGTATGGTTTGGTTGCTAAGCTGGAGTGTAGTACATTGAAACATTTCTGAGGTTAGTATTGATTCATTACCACAATTTACATTTGCATAAGTGAGAGTAGTAATCTTAAAATTGTGTGATGTCTTTGTTGTTTTGAAAACCTCTTTCACAGGAGTATTCTTTGTTTTGCTTGAGGGCAATCAAATGGTAAGTCCGAGGGAGTTTATATACCATGAATTTTACCGGTTTTAAGCCATGGTATATAACGTTTTTACAGTCTATTATATGTGATTGGAGTCTATTTTAGAGTCTTTTCAGGTCCAGAAATGTTTTTGAGAAATGTGGAGATTATGGAGTATTTTGGAGCTAAATAAACTCGTAGTTGTTCAAGAAATCAACCAGAGTCGAGATTCAGACGAAGTGTTGATCGACACTTACCCTTGGTGTCTCTTGACACCGACTCGAGTAGACGTGTCGACTTGTTTGTGACCGACTTGAAGCCCAAAGATCCACATATTTACAAGATTTCCCTTGGCCGACTTTTACCTAGTATTTATTAGTTTTGCTATTGTTTGGGGACACAAAATCTTTTTACTTCTTTTTACACAACAAACGATTTAGGATTTTTTTATATTGGAGAGAAGATCCAAGACTCCTTCAGAGATTTATATTGGAACTCCCTTGCTTTCTTACTCTATCTATCTATGCTTTCTATTCAGATTATTATTATGTTTTCCATGATTATGTCTGAGTAGTTTCCTCTGTTAGATTTAGGGATCATTATGATTTTGATGGATTTGCCAAACCATAGAATTTCTAAGGTGAATTTACCATAGAATTTCTAAGGTGAATTTGAATTTTTCTTACTGCTTGTGTTCTAAACTAGCTAACTATAACCCTGATTTTAGGATTGTTGAGAACTACAAACGTAGGATCATAACCTGAATTAATTCTGCTGAGGATGGTATAAAGACAAAGACGGAGCAAAATCGCAAGGCGAAGGCCGCGATAAAGACATTTTATAAGTCTGTATAGGTCGCTGCCGAGAAGAACAAAGTTGTTGTTGATCTCAAACCGGTAACCAAGAAGTTGGCCAGATCTGAGAAATCTCGAGTAACGTATTAAACTGCTGTTGAGCAGTTGAAAGTGATATGCCATGGATTTTTCCACATTTAGACCATGGCATAAGTCCTTCTATTATACTTATTTGGGGTCTGTTTTAGAGTATTTTCAGGTTCATGTACGTTCTGCAGAACTTTGTAGATTTTGGAGCTTTTTGAAATGCATAACTGCACAAACGCGTTAGAAATTTATCTATGGATGGATGCCTTACCACAGTTCGGTTGAGCCCATCCTTTGACAAAATATATAGATTTGAGTTAGCGTTCCAATACCACCAGTTTGAGATGTATCTGACGGTTAGATCTAACGTTATGCTCGTTTTACTGAAGAGTGGTATGTCTGACTCGTGAGAGGATGTCACTAATATGAAGGAGTGTCGATCAAAACTAGTACCTGGGTGTCGAATGAGACTGAGCGAGAAGACGGGCCGAGTATATTTCATGACCAACGAGAGCCCAAAAGTTACCACAAATTGCAGAATTGCCCCTAGACGACTTGATACCTAGTTTTTATAGTTTTCTAAGCCATTGTTGACGGCTAAGCTTTATTCTATTGTTTTACTCTAGGTTTTCTCTAAGGTTTGGGGAGAAGATCAATTCTCCTTCAGAGATTTATTGGAACTCCATTGGTTTTATATAGATTTAAATTCAGTTTATGATTTGTGTTTCTAATATCATGTAATGAGTAGATCACCTATTAGATTTAGGGATTTTGTGAGCTTATTGTCAAATTGATAATCTATTAGGATTGCAAGGGTTCTTTATAGATCTCTACCGAAGGGTTGCTTGTAATACTAGGATCTAGAGTAATTGGAATAACATGAAAGTGTGACTAATTGCATGAGCCTAGAATCATAGGGAAATTGAGAAGCATGAGAGTGCAATCAATTAACAGAACCCGAACTCTGATGGATTAAATATCTAGGCACAATAGAGAGTTGGTCTAGGAATTTAGTTGAACAATATCGATTTGAGCATTAATCTTGTTTAAAGGAAGTGTTGATCGACACTCCATAAAGTGTACCGATCGACACTTGTTTCGTATTTACATGCGAAAGTATGAATACAGATTTAAGCATGTAGACTCACAGCGAGAGCTAGATATTTTACAATTGAATTCGAGTTCTAGAATTGAATCTATTAAACCCTTAGCTTCCTTACTTTGTGTGTTTGAATCTCCTGATTTATAAATCCCTAGATCTAGCGCATTTTCCTTATCACTTATAGTCGTCCCTTTTACTGTTTACGTATTAATGATCTAGCTTAATCTGAAACCGATAGTCTATTGTGTGAAAGATGGAGTCTTTGTGGATTTGATCCTCAAGTACTACACCGAAAGTCTCTATAGATTATATCCTCAAGTACTACATTGAACCACTTATTTGAGAAAGTAGCTTGAATGTTAATTTGATCATATCAAATTTGGCGCCGTTGTCGGGGTCTCTGATCACCATTAGACTAGGTGTAGGATTTCGTCTAGGTTTTTATTTTTAGCTTTACTTACTTTATTTATTTTTTGTTTTTTTTTTAATTTCTGTTTCCAGGTACATACATGAGTACAATAAACAACAAGGAGAATGTGCTCCCAATCCAAGACCTAATGTATCTGGAACGCATGAACTGCAAGTCAAAGAGTCAAGTGTCGATCGACATCTTAGAACGTTGAACAACACTACTCGGACAAAAGTGTTGAGCGACACTTCTATACCATTGATCGATACCGCACGCTGAGAGACAAAGACGGTTGCAAGTCTTGTGTTAATTCAGGATGATAATGGATACCTGCATGACCCCGAAGGTCATCTGTGTAATATAGCAGGTCAGAAGATAGATGCACTGGGGGGTTGTAATACATGAGCCATTTGTTTCTACTGAGAATAATGAAATTCTTCGATAGAGAACATTAAAAGAATGGATCCAGCCAAGTCAGATCTATGCTAACAGGCGTGCGATTCAACCTATAGGAATCCGTGGGTTGATATAAAGCCAGTATACTTTTCTTATGTGGGTCAGCATCCTTTTTATGGTATTCCTCATGAAAATCCCTTGAACCATATTGAAACACTAGAAGAGTTTGTGTCTAGCATCCATAAGCATGAAGGAACCGAAGACTACATCCTCTGCAAGCTGTTCAAATATTATCTTGCTGGATTGATTGGCTGAAGCTCCTACCACCAAGCTCTCTCACTACCTAGAAAGATGTCAAGGCTGTGTTTTTGACTGAATTTTTCGATGATGCAAGGTCTGAAGAGCTGAGGAATAGAATTTGGACATTCTCTCAAGGACCTACTGAAGTGTTCAGAAGCTCTTGGGATAAATACCAAAGGGACTGACTGTCCACATCATCGTTTCAGCTGTTGGAATTTTTTTCAGCGATATTCATTTGCTTTATATATTAATGCTGGATGGTGCAAGCGAAGGAAACATCAGACCAAGACTCCAAAAGAAGCTAAGAGACTGATTGAGAACTTGGTATCTAGCAACAGTTCCAAGAATATGGATATGCACTCGTTGAGGTCAAGGCCAAATTGGTTATGTACATGAAGTCTCGATGGTGGAACATGCTGCAGAAAAGGATGTGAAACACATCAATGAAACCGGTTTTTAGAGCCATATATAGAGGATAGAATCTATGATAGAAAAGGTCCTAAAAATTCAGCAAAAGATGAGTGCATGGTTAAATCCGAAGTTGGATCTTGTGCATAAAGAGCTGAATGGAAAATTTAAAACCTTGGCCACTCGTGTCATGAGGCTAAATACCCAGGTTTTTCAGACTGCACAAGCTGTGGAGATGCAAGAAAGGCTAGTTAAAGGAAAAACCGAGGAAAGCGAGAGGCACCACGTTGATGCCATTTTAGATTATGATTTCGGGGAAGTGGTTGAGCATGAGAAGCTGGAAGAAGGTGATTTCCTTGTCCAATGCTTCATGTCATTCGGCAGTGGTTATTGGTGTCGATCGACACTAGAACCAGAGCTATCCCATCTTAAAGTGTTGATCGACACACTATGGTTATCGATCAACATGTTTATTCAATGATTTGCTTTGAGGACAAGCAAAACGAGAGAAGTTTGGGGGAGTTGATATACCATGGATTTTACCACATTTAGACAATGGTATAAGTCTTTTATTGAGTCTCTTATATGTGTTTGGAGTCAGTTTTAGTGTATTTTCGGGTTCATGTACGTTCTCAGAATTGTAGATTCTAGAGCTTTTTTAAGTGCAGAACTGCACCAACGCGTCAGAATTTTATCTATGGATGGAGAACTTCTCACGGTACGATTGATCCCATATTTTGACACAGGATATAGCTTTGAATTAGCGTTCTAATGCCACCAGTTTGAGAGCCTTATGGCGGTTAAATCTAAAGTTATGCATGTTTTACTGAAGAGTGTTATGTCTGACTCGCGAGAGGAAGCTGTCGAGGATACAAAGGAGTGTCGATCGACACTAATGCCTGAGTGTCAAACGACACTGATGGGAGAAGATGGGCTGAGTATATTTCACGACCGACATGGGCCCAGAAGTTACCACAAATTACAGAATTTCCCCTTTGACGACTAGATGATATCACTCAAATTACCCTAAGGAGTGATTTTACTCTCTCAAATAAGAGGTTCAATTGTAGTACTTAGGGATCGAATCCACAGAGAGCTAGGGCACACAATGGACTATAGAATCAAGATTAAGCTAGGCAAACAGTTTATAAAGCAGTAAATCAATGAACGCAAGGTGAACAAAGTAGTTGTTCGATTGGTTGATTGAGGTTGTAAACAATTAGGAGAAATAGCTAGACCTAGGGATTTATCAACAAGAGATTCAAAACTTCAATTCAAGGATACTAATGGTTTATATATTCAATTCTAGAACTCGATTTTAATAAGTAAGCAATCCAGGTTTCGCATGCAATTGCTAATCAGATGTCTAAGTCTAGTCTCAGCTGTCGCTTATTGACTTGGGGCGAGTGTCGATCGATGCTATGGCCTGAGCGTCGATCGATACTTCCTCAGACAAGCATTAACGACCTAATCAATTTAGTTCAAATAGATTCCTAGACCAAATCTCGTATGCGCCTAGGTATATAATCCAACAGAGTTCAGGTTCCGTTAACTGATTGCACTTTCATGCCTCTCAACTATCCTATGATTCTAGGTTTAAACAATTAGTCACACTGTCATGCTATTCTAACTATTCCAGATTCTAGTATTGCAGATCACGCTGGTGTAGATTTATAGATACTCTAGCAATCCTAATTGATTATCAGTTTGAAATTAAGCTCATGAAATCCCTAAACCCAACAAGATGAATTACTCAGACATAACACAAATCATAGTCTGAATAATATAATAGATAAATCAATGGTAAAACCAATGGAGTTCCAATCAATCTCGGAAGGTGAATTGATCTTCTCTCTAAACCTAAGAGAAAACAATAGAATAGGATAATAGAAAGCTTGTTGCCGTCAACAATGGCTTAGATATACATAGGGTTTCTGGTTGTCCATGGGTATTTTGGTAACTTGGTGTGGCTTCTAGGCTTCAAACGGTCTTGAAATATGCTTGGCCCACGTTCTAGAATTACTGTCGATTGACACCAATGCTGTGTTATTGATCGATAGTCCTTCATCTCCTAGACAGCTTCCTTTCGCGAGGCAGACTGACCACTCTTCAGTAAAATGGGCATAACTTATGCTACATGATGCTTATTGACCTCAAACCGGTGGCATTGGAAAGATAACTCAAAGCTATAGCTTGTGATAAATTTGGGCTCAATCTAATGGTGGGAAGGTCTATATCCATAGCTAAACATCTGACGCGTCTGTTCAGCTCTGCACACAAAAGGCTCCAAAATCACCATATTTCTCCATAACGTACCTGAACCTGTAAATACTCTAAAAAGACTCCAAAACATAATAATTATATCTTAAAACACTTATATACAATGGCTGAAAGTGGTTAAAATCCATGGTATATCACTAGATACCATGGCTTTATTCTATTGTTTTACTCTAGGTTTTCTCAAAGGTTTGAAGAAACGATCAATTCTCCTTCAGAGATTGATTGGAACTCCATTGGTTTTATATATGATTTCTATTCAGTTTATGATTTGTGTTTCTGTTATCATGTCTGAGTAGATCACCTCTTAGATTTAAGGATTTCATGAGCTTAATTTCAAATTGATCATATATTAGGATTGCAAGGTTTGTTTATAAATCTCTACACCAGGGTTGCTTGTAATACTAGGATCTAAAGTAATTGGAATAACATGAGAGTTTGACTAATTGATTGAACCTAAAATCATTGAACAATTGAGAAGCACGAGAGTGCAATCAGTTAACGGAACCCGAACTCTTATTGATTAGATACCTAGGCGCAATTGATATCACTCAAATTACCCTAAGGAGTGATTTATACTCTTCCAAATAAGAGGTCGAGTTGTAGTACTTAGTGGTCGAATCCACATAGAGCTAGGGCACACAAAAGATCTAATAGTTATAGGATTAAGCTAGGCTAATAGTTTATTAATACAGTAAATGTAGTAAATGGAAATGGTGAGAAAGGCAGTTGCTCGGCTGATGGATTGAGGTTTGATGGAAGGATGGTTGCTAGATCTAGGGTTTCTATTCAGGTAATCATGATTATAATGATATAGAGACTAATTGTTGTATGCAAGATATTCAAGAGCTCAACAATTAAGAACAAATCGATCGGCTCTCGCTTTCTAGATTCGTTTATTGACTAGATCTAATGATCTCAACTATCGTTTGTCGATTAATTAGAAAGTGTTGATCGTTGATTCTAGAGGAATATCGATCGATACACCTTTCACGGCGTCGATCGATTATTCTATTGGAATATCGATCGACACGCATCTAGCAAGCTTTGCGCGCGGGTTGATAAAGTACTCACTAGTTCCAAGATCAGTTATCACTTGTTTCTAGCAATCCTAGTTCAATGAGGATCTTTTCAGAGAAAAGACCAAGCTATCGCTTGTGCCTAATGATTCTAAGATCAGGGTTCTAGTTTGCGACTCTAGAACATAAACAGTAAGAACATCCTATTGATGAATATCATAGCAACTTATCAATTCTATATTTTGGGCTAATCCCTCATCCTATCTGAACCCTAAACCGAACAGGGGGATCTATTCAGACATGAAGGTTGCCACATAAATCATAGATGAATAGATATAATAGAATAGATGAAAGCAATGATAAAACCAAAGGAGTTCCAGGAGGAATCTGAAGGAGTTTCTCCTTTCTCTCCTAACTAAGAACAATGAATTCAAGAAAACTTAGATACCGTAGCCGTTAACAATGGCTTATAAATAACATAAATAGGATTTCTGGTCATCCAAAGGTATTCTGGTAATTTGTGGTTGCTTATGGGCTTCAGTCGGTATTAAAATATGCTCAGCCAATATTCTGACATCACCATCGACCGACACCAATGCTGTTTCATTGATCGATAATCCTTCATCTCCTCGACAGCTTCCTCTCGTGAGGCAGACTGGTCACTCTTCAGTAAAACAGGCATAACCTCTGCTACATGATACTGATTGACCTCAAACCGGCGGCATTGGAAATCTAACTCAAAGCTCTATATTATCTCAAAATATGGGCTCAATCTAACGGTAGGAAGGTCTCCATCCACAGCTAAACAACTGACGCGTGTGTGCAGCTCTACACTCAAAAGGGCTCCAAAAGACACCAAAATCACTATTTTCTTCCAAATCGTCCATGAACCTGTAAACACTATAAATAGACTCCAAAACATAATAATTATATCTTAAAACACTTATATACCATGGCTGAAAGTGGGTAAAATCCATGGTATATCAACTACCCCAGACTTACCCTTTTGCTTGTCCTCAAGCAAAACAAACGAGCAGTCTCTCTGAAAGAGGTTTGAAAACAGCAGGGGCTCACATGATTTAAAATTTAGAATCATCACCTCTAAAATATTGCAATCCACATCTAAGAAGTCCTAATCACAAAAGCACATTATACCATATCCTAGCTTATCAACCAAATTCACCTAGCCAACAACTTAGTAAATCCTGTCTGACATTCCCCTCTACCAACCTCATTTCTTATCATAAATAAAAGTGCAGGTTTTACCTTGGGAGTATCGATCACATGATGCAAGGATGCTCAAACAAGTATGTGGACATGTAGGTAAATAAGAGTTCCTTTACTCTCTCTCTACTAATTTCTCTCTGAGTCAAAATCTGCTTATATTGCAAAATCATTAACCAAGAATGGACAGGCTTCCATGAATCAAGCTTTAATGGTTTTGGCCACCAAATCATGTTCACTTCTTTTTTGACCTATATCCTAGGATTATTCGTGAATCAAGCCTTAATGGTTGTAGCCAAGTCATGTTCTAATCCTTTACCTATAGAATTCTTATAAACCAAGCTTTAATGGTTGTAGCCACCAAGTCTTGTTCGAATCCTTTACCTATAGAATTCTTATGAATCAAGCCTTAATGGTTGTAGCCACCAAGTCATGTTCGAATTCTTTTCCTAAATTATTATCTATAATTATATATATATATATATATTATTTTATTTTTTATTTTTTTATTTTGTTTTAATCTAAATTTTGAAATAGAGAGAGAGAGGGTGATAAATCTACACAAGGCTTTACCTTCCAGACTTGTTTGAAGAATCGATCCCATGTATACCAAGCCCCAAGACAAGTAGTTGAGTCAGGTTTAGTGTTGGAGGCAAGCATTGGTTCCTTCAAACATTCTCAGCAAGTGTGGATAGTTGAGAGGTTGATCCACTTTAGTATCTTTAGTACTATCTGCAATCAGTAAGTCTAGAATGGTGCTAAATAGTGGTTAGATAACAAGCAAAAATCTAATAAGTTCATTATCTCCTTATTGACTCAATAAAACTCTTTTGAAAACATTTTAATAAGACTCATGAACACACTAATATCAGTAAACATACCCCCAGACTTAAATTACACTGTCCCCACTGTATATCTAGTCAGAGTTATGGTGAAAAATAATCATAAGTACATAATTTAACAAGTAATAACGATAACCTGCTCGATGATGTCAGTGTCGATCGACACAATGAAGTGACAATCGATCGTTGTTGATAAGATGATGTCGATCGATATCGAGTTGGTCTCATCGGTTGATGTGCAAAAGAATCGTCTACTCAGATCTGGTTTTTTTTTTTAAATAGCTAACTAAAACACAATATTAATAGAACCTTCCCCAGACTTAAACAACACTTTCTCCAGTGTCATACAGTCTAAGATCGGTGGGGAAATAAATCATAAGGACAATATTTAACAAGGAAAAAGGGTATACCTGACTTTGATGTGAGTGTCGACAAACACAGTTAAGTGGCGATTCAATACTCTTGAAGCTCTGTCGATCGACACAGTTAAGTGGCGATCGATCGATGCTAGTGATGTTCTGTCGATCGATGCTGCGCAGCCATCGTCGATCCTCGTGCAAACTCGTCTTACTCGGGCCTTTTCCTTTTACCTAACATAAAAAAACTCTAAAAATCAGTAATAAATAATAAAACCAATTAAATTAATTTTTTATTTCGATGAACAGTGACTGCCACAGTAGCCCTGCTAGAGTAACTCCCAATTTTGTGCTACAGTGTCGGTCGATGTTCTTGCTACAGTGTCGCTCGATGTTCTTGCTACAGTGTCGCTCTATTTTCTTGCTACAGTGTCGCTCGGTGCTGCTATAGTGCCGTCATTACTGTTCACTTTTTTTTTGACCTGCATAAAAATTAAAACTTTAATCAGTAAGAATCTAAACTAAACTGAAACAAATTACCTAATAGTGGGTTGCCTCCCACTCAGCGCTTCTTTTTAGTCATTAGCTTGATTTTGGAGATCTGATTTAGTCCGGATGAGAATGAGAACATGCTCCAAAACAAGTCTCAATGTCTGCTTTCTGAAGCTTTATCATTCTTGTGTGAAAGCCTCCTCCATATACTCTTCTCCTTTGTCTATCATCTCAGCAATAAGGAGTGCTCGAAGCTTTGCAAATGGCTGTGAGAAGCATCTGCTGCGCACTCTGGATTTCCTGACACCATCTGAGAAGTGAGGAATCAATGATAACTGAGAATCACCTTTGATCCTTTTTCTCTTCTTCCAATTCCTCCTCTTCTTTCCCCCAGACGTGTCTGATCGCGTGGTGGTATCTCCATCCCTAAGATTTCCACACACATCGAACTCCTTATGCTCTCATATGCGTTCAGTGTCGATCGATGGAGAAGTGGTAGCGTCGATCGATGCTGGTTTGTTGGTGTCGTTGGATGGTATCCGGTCGGTGTCGATCGATGGTATCCGGTCGGTGTCGATCGATGTTGCTTCTGCTAGGCCCTTATTGACTTCATTTCTAAATCGCAACCCTCTATGAGAAGCTTCTACGTGCTGATGATCATCCAACACCTCAACGTAAGAACTCAGATGCGCACCTTTATCTAGTGGGATAGGAAATTCAACTTCAAATACTGCGCAAGGAACCAAAATCTTCACAGGGTCATGTATCCTTTTCACTCTTTTGTGAAACCCAGCAGCTTCTTCTGCATAGATAGGTGGTCTCTGATGTTCGTGGACAGCATGGTGTGAGGCCACAGACTTGTGCATTCTCTCCTCAATCTGTTCCAGCTCGATTACGTATCCTAGCAGTTCATCCAACCATGGGTGTCGATCGATGCAATCGGGTGGTTGCCGATCGATGATGGAGTGTGGGTGTAGATCGATGCTATCTGCTGATTGTCGATCGATGATATAGGGTGGGTATTGATCGATGATGTAGAGTGGTTGTCGATCGATCTCATCAGGTTGGTGTCGATCGATGCTAGCCTTTGGTGAAGTTTCCAGATCTCCTCTCGAAGTATGCTGATCATCATCAAGCTTCTTCTTTGAATTCTGATCCCTATCTTCAAGCCATTCCTCCAGCTCTAAGAAGTCTTCCATAGCGACTTCTCTACTCGAATCCAAGTCTTCAAGCTTTTCTCCATCCTCCAACTCCAAGAACTCTTCTAGCTCCAAGAAATCTTCCATGGTGATTTCTTTCTCTACATCTGGCAAAGGAGAACAACTTGATGCATTAGTGCTCTTATGGGTCGAGTCTGGACTGTCCTGAGGACAACTCAATCTTCCATGGATTTCAAGTGGTGTCGATCGGAAACAATAGTCTCCGTCGATCGATGTTGGGACTGTGTGGGCGATCGATTCTGAAGTCGTACCGTCGATCGACGTTGAAGTCGTACTGTCGATCGATGTTGCGGTGCTTGTGCCGATTGATGTTGAGGTAGTGGTGGTGATCGATGTTGAAGTCGGATAATTAGTCTCAACTTCTTCTTCTCTGCTCAGCTCTTCAGATCCGTGTTATTTATTACCCTCTACCATAATGTAGTCGAGCAACTGTTTCAGAATCTGATCTTCCCTCTTTATTTGCCAACTTTCAACAAGCCTGTCCCACTTATCATTCTTCTCTTTTTCTCGAGTTGCTTCAACACCATCAAGAAATTTGTAAAGGAAGACTCTTTCAATGTCTTCCCAGCTGGTTAGAGATCCCGGTTGTAGTTGACTGAACCAGCTGAATGCATATCTAGAGATAGAATAGGGGAAGATCTTGCAGAGCATGTGGTATTCAGACACTTCATTCTGCTCACTCCTTGACACGAGATCCTCAAACTCTTCGATGTGGTTTCTAGGATTTTGGTGAGGAAGATTCTGGAAGGGGTCTTGACCTACCCAATCATACCACTCTCGGCTCAGGTCAAAGTCATTCATCTCAGCAACATAATTCACATCAGGGATCACAGCACCCGGATCATTAATCAACTGTCCTGTGCTGTTGCGAGTGCAACCTTCTTCGTCTCTTAACATCCCATTCTCATCAACTTTAAGTATTAGCACTTCGATCTTCTCTATCTCCTCGCAAATGGTGTCTTTTTTCACCGTATGAACAGTGTTGAGATGAACAGTGTCCGGGTAAACAATGTAACGGTGAACAGTGTCACAGTGAACAGTGCCCATATGAACAGTATCGAGATGAACATTGTCGATCGACATGCGATGAACAGTGTCAATAGACAGGCAATGAACAGTGTAACGGTGAACAATGTCGGGATGAACAGTGTTGAGATGGACAGTGTCGATCGACATGGGATGAACAGTGTCGATCGACGGGTGATGAACAGTGTCGATCCACATGGGATGAACTGTGTGGATCGACGCGGGATGAATAGTATCGAAATGAACAGTTCCTCGATGAACAGTACCAGGATGAACAATATCGTGGTGAACAATGTTGTCCGACACAAGATGATTAGTGTCGTTCGATGCTTGGTTCACGCTGTCGATCGATGCTGCTTGGAGGGTGTCGATCAATTCTTCCCTCATAGACTTACAGATCGTGCGTGAATCAGCAGGCTTCTTCTTTGAAGAACCTAGAAATCGTCTCTTCATTGTTTTCTGGTACTGAGATGTATGTGTACCTGAAAGAGAGGAAAATTTTTTATCAGTTTTTTGAACAGTAGTAAAACCTAGACTAAATCTAACTAAACAAGATCAAATGGCGATCAAAGCTCCACGGCAACGGCGCCAAATTTGATATCACTCAAATTACCCTAAGAAGTGATTTATACTCTCCCAAATATGAGGTCGAGTTGTAGTACTTAGGGATCGAATCCAAAGAAAGCTAGGGTACACAAAAGATCTAATAGTTATAGGATTTTAAGCTAGGCTAATAGTTTATTAATACAATAAATATAGTAAATTTCAATGGTTAGTAAGGCAGTTGCTCGGCTGATTGATTGAGGTTTGATGGAAGGATGGTTGCTAGATCTAGGGTTTATATTCAGGTAATCATGATTATAATGATATAGAGACTAATTATTGTATGCAAGATATTCAAGAGCTCAACAATTAAGAACAAATCGACCGGCTCTCGCTTTCTAGATTTGTCTATTGACTAGATCTAATGATCTCAACTATCGTTTGTCGATCAATTAGAAAATGTCGATCGATGATTCTATAGGAATATCGATCGATACACATTTCACGACGTCGATCGATTATTCTATTGGAATATCGATCGACACGCTTCTAGCTAGTTTTGCTCGTGGGTTGATAAAGTACTCACTAGGATTCCTAGATCAGTTATCACTTGTTTCTAGCAATCCTATTTCAATGAAGATATATTCAGAGAAAAGACCAAGCTATCGCTTGTGCCTAATGATTCTAAGATCAGGGTTCTAGTTCGCGACTTTAGAACACAAGAAGTAAGAACATCCTATTGATGAATATCCTAACAACTTAGCAATTCTATATTTTGGGCTAATCCCTCATCCTATCTGAACCCTAAACCTAACATGTGGATCTATTCAGACATTAAGTTTGCCACAAAAATCATAGATGAATAGATATAATAGATTAGATAAAAGCAATGATAAAACTAAAGGAGTTCCAGGAGGACTCTGAAGGAGTTCCAGGAGGACTCTGAAGGAGTTCCAGGAGGACTCTGAAGAAGTTCCTCCTTTCTCTCCTAACTAAGAACAATGAATTCAAGAAAACTTAGATAGCGTAGCCGTCAACAATGACTTATAAATAACATAAATAGGGTTTTTGGTCGTCCAAGGGTATTCTGGTAGTTTGTGGTTGCTTATTGATGTCACTCAAATTACCCTAACGAGTGAATTACTCTCTCAAATAAGAGGTTCAATCGTAGTACTTAGGGATCGAATCCACAAGGAGGTAGGGAACCAGATAGATTATAGAAATCAAGGTTAAGCTAGGCAAACAAGTTTAATAGGTAATAAATATGAAAACAGTAAATAAATAAAAGCAGTGTGAATAAGGTAGTTGTTCAGTAAATAAAAACGAGTTTGGTGATGGAAGGTCTGTTACTGGATTTAGGGTTTCATTCAGGTTATTAGAACACTAATCTATAGATGTTAAGGATAGATTCTAGAACTCGATATCTAATATAAAAGACAACCAGCTCTCGCTGTGAGTCTATTCTATTGACTAAGCCCAGTGTTACAGCATTCGCATGTCAACACTAATCGAGCATCGATCAATGCTATGGTTTGAGCGTCGATCGATACAACGGTACAAGCATCGATCGATGCTATGGTATAAGCGTCGATCGATGCTGCCTTAGGCAAGCGTTATCGATCTGATCGATTATGTTCAACTAGATTCCTAGAGCAACTCTCGTATGCGCCTAGGTATCTAGTCCAGCAGGGCTCGGGTTCCGTTAATTGATCACACTCTCGTGCTTTTCTAACTATTCCAGATCCTAGTATTACAAGCTACCCTGGTGTAGAGATCTATAGTATCCTAAAAATCATATAATTCAGAAATTCATTCAAAACCCTAGAAATTCCTAAACCTATCAGGTGGATCTACTCATGCATGATGTTTGTCACAGAAATCATAGATGAATAGATGGATAACATAAAATATAAATAAAACCAAAACAATGGAGTTCCAAGAGGACTCTAAAGGAGTTCCTCACTTCTCTCCTAACCTAGAACTATGAATAAAATAAAGCTTAGATAGCAAATAAAGCTTAGATAGCATGTTGCTGTCAACAATGGCTTAGAAATAATATAAATAAGGTTTCTGGTTGTCAAAGGGTATTCTGGTAATTTGGGATTGCTTCTGGGCTTCAGTCGGTCATAAAATATGCTCGGCCCGAATTCTGGCATCCATATCGATCGATGTCAAAAGTTCTGCATCGATCGACATGCATTCTTCTTCTCGGCAGCTTCCTCTCGCGAGGCAGACTGATCACTCCTCATTAAAACGAGCCTAACTTGTGCTACAAGATGCTGATTGATCTCAAACTGGTAGAATTGGAAAGCTAACTCAAATCTCTATCTTGTATCAAAATATGAGCTCAATCTAACGGTCAGAAGGTCTCCATCCATAGCTAGACATCTGACACGTCTGTGCAGTTCTGCACGTCAAAAGACTCCAAAATCACCATATTTCTCCAGAACGTACCTGAACCTGTAAATATTCTAAATAGACTCTATATAGTAGTAAATATATATTAAAACACTTATAGACCATGGCTAAAAGTGGGTAAAATCCATGGTCTATCAACTCCCCCAGACTTACCCTTTTGCTTGTCCTCAAGCAAAACAAACGGGTAGTCTCTCTGAAAGAGGTTTGAAAACAGCAGAGACTCACATGATTTAAAACTTATAATCATCACCTCTACAATATTGCAATACACATCTAAGAAGTCCTAATCACAAAAGCACATTATACCATATCCTAGCTTAGCAACCAAATTCACCTAGCCAACAACTTAGCAAATACTCTCTGACATTCCCCTCTACCAACCTCATTTCTTAACATAAATAAAAGTACAGGCATTACCTTGGGAGTATCGATCACAGGATGCAAGGATTTTCAAACAAGTATCTGGATCTGCAGGTAAAAGTTAGTTCATATCTTTCTCTCTACTAATTTCTCTCTTTAGTCAAAGTCTGCTTATATTGCAAGATCATTGACCAAGATTGGACAGGCTTCCATGAATCAAGCCTTAATGGTGGTTGCCCCCAAGTCATGTTCACTTATTTTTGACCTATATCCAAGAATTCATATGAAGCGAGCCTTGGAGATTGCCGCCACCAAGTCCGTTCGAATTTTTTTTTGTTGGAATCCTTATGAAGCAGGCCTTAATGGTTGTCGCCACCAAGTCCTGTTCGGATTCCACCTAACTACCCATTATATTTTTTTTTTCTTTTCTTTTCTTTTTTTTTTTTTTTTGAAAATAAATATCTCTACCTATAAATCTAGGGTCTAAATAGAGAGAAAAAATGTGATAAATCTGCACAAGGCTTTACCTTCCAGACTTGTTTGAAGAATCTGATCCCATGTATACCAAACCCCAAGACAAGCAGTTGTCTCAATCTTAGTGCTGGAGGTCAGCTTTGGTTCCTTCAAATAATCTCAGCAAGTGTGAATAGTTGACAGGTTGATCCACTTTAGTATCTTTAGTACTATCTGCAATCAATAAGTCTAGAATGGTGCTAAAGAGTGGTTAGATAACAAGTAAAAATCTAATAAGTTCATTATCCCATTCTTGACTCAATAAAATTCTTTTGAAAACATTTTGATAAGACTCATGAACACACTAATATCAGTAAACATCCCCCAGACTTAAATTACATTGTCCCTAGTGTATATCTAGTCGGAGTTATGGTAATAACATAAACATAAGTACATAATTTAACAAGTAAGAATGATAACCTGCTCAGTGTCGATCGACACAATGAAGTGACAATCGATTGTTGTTGGGGTCGAAAACGATTACGACGAAGTTAACGTCCAAATCCCCTCAGAGTACAAGTATGTCTTTCCGCAACAAATAATGTTCGGTCAAGAAAACGTCGCAACGTATGTTCCCGAGATAAATCTTAGTTCGAATTCTATTTAGATCAAACATAAGCCATCATAAACATACCCAGACCAGCTACGGATAGGTCCGAGTATGACGATCAGAACACGGACGAACCAAGGTCGGTCATTACGCAACTACCGCACATGCATGCTGTCCGGTAGCTACGTAGCGACCGAGCTCGAGCCAAGATTGGTCGCTACGTAGCGACCGAGCGTCCGTCCCGCTCGGTCGCTACATAGCAACCGAGCTCAAGCAAAAGTTCGGTCGCTACGTAGCGACCGAGCGTCCATTCCGCTCAGTCGCTACGAGCTCTTCCGAAACGTCGATACGACATTAGTCCATGCATTCTCGTCTACCCTTTGATGCTATCTCCCGAAGAACTTAGCGAACCCATTTCATGTTTCCTGCCATTCTAAGTCATCGATCAAACTTTACGGTAAAAACCGCGTAAAGTTTGTTCTTTATCGAAAAAAGCCATAATAAACGCTTCGAGTCAGAAGACGGGCCAAATGGACCTAGGACATGACTCGAGGCCCAACTTACGATTTCTTAACCAACAGCCCATAAGCCGCATGACGGTTTATGCTTGGTTCGCAAGGAAAGATAAAATGTCAAGTTTCCGTGGATAAATACGAAATTTTGAAGATAATTACGAAGATCGGAAAAAATGGAATATCTCCATTTTTATGCTATGACGGCTTAAGGGCAGAAGAGGAAAAGCATAAACCGACCTAGGAGCCAGTATATAAGGAGTCCTAGGCGAGAGGCATGGAAAAGACTTTTCTCAGAGCAAACTTAGCACTTAGAGCAATTAGGCATATTTCCGTTTTTGTTATTCGAGCTGCGACTCAACTAGG